>NC_079192.1:8068177-8389844 GCF_029499605.1 Hyla sarda
ATGTTGTGGACTTTGTGCGAGCCTGCACTATCTGTGCCCGGGATAAGACTCCTCGCCAGAAGCCCGCTGGTTTTCTTCATCCTCTGCCTGTCCCCGAACAGCCTTGGTCTCTGATTGGTATGGATTTTATTACTGATTTACCCCCTTCCCGTGGCAACACTGTTATTTGGGTGGTCGTTGATCGATTCTCCAAAATGGCACATTTCATCCCTCTTCCTGGTCTTCCTTCAGCGCCTCAGTTGGCTAAACAATTTTTTGTACACATTTTTCGTCTTCACGGGTTGCCTACGCAGATCGTCTCGGATAGAGGCGTCCAATTCGTGTCTAAATTCTGGAGGGCTCTCTGTAAACAACTCAAGATTAAATTAAATTTTTCTTCTGCATATCATCCTCAATCCAATGGACAAGTAGAAAGAGTTAACCAGGTCTTGGGTGATTATTTACGACATTTTGTTTCCTCCCGCCAGGATGACTGGGCAGATCTTCTTCCATGGGCCGAATTCTCGTATAACTTCAGAGTCTCTGAATCTTCCTCCAAATCCCCATTTTTCGTGGTGTACGGCCGTCACCCTCTTCCCCCCCTCCCTACCCCGTTGCCCTCTGGTCTGCCCGCTGTGGATGAAATTTCTCGTGACCTTTCCATCATATGGAGAGAGACCCAAAATTCTCTCTTACAGGCTTCATCACGCATGAAGAAGTTCGCGGATAAGAAAAGAAGAGCTCCTCCCATTTTTTCCCCTGGAGACAAGGTATGGCTCTCCGCTAAATATGTCCGCTTCCGTGTCCCTAGCTACAAGTTGGGACCACGCTATCTTGGTCCTTTCAAAATTTTGTGCCAGATTAATCCTGTCTCTTACAAACTTCTTCTTCCTCCTTCTCTTCGTATTCCTAATGCCTTTCACGTTTCTCTTCTTAAACCACTTATCATCAACCGTTTCTCTCCCAAATCTGTTCCTCCCACTCCTGTTTCCGGCTCCTCGGACATCTTCTCCGTCAAAGAAATTCTGGCATCCAAAAAGGTCAGAGGGAAAACCTTTTTTTTAGTGGATTGGGAGGGTTGTGGTCCAGAAGAGAGATCCTGGGAACCTGAGGACAATATCCTAGATAAAAGTCTGCTCCTCAGGTTCTCAGGCTCTAAGAAGAGGGGGAGACCCAAGGGGGGGGGGTACTGTTACGCCGAGCGCTCCGGGTCCCCGCTCCTCCCCGGAGCGCTCGCTACACTCTCCTCACTGCAGCGCTCCGGTCAGATCCACTGACCCGGGGCGCTGCGATACCGCCTCCAGCCGGGATGCGATTCGCGATGCGGGTAGCGCCCGCTCGCGATGCGCACCCCGGCTCCCGTACCTGACTCGCTCCCCGTCGGTCCTTTCCCGGCGCGCGCGGCCCCGCTCCTTAGGGCGCGCGCGCGCCGGGTCTTTGCGATTTAAAGGGCCACTGCGCCGCTGATTGGCGCAGTGGTTCCAATTAGTCTGATCACCTGTGCACTTCCCTATATCACCTCACTTCCCCTGCACTTCCTTGCCGGATCTTGTTGCCATTGTGCCAGTGAAAGCGTTTCCTTGTGTGTTCCTAGCCTGTGTTCCAGACCTCCTGCCGTTGCCCCTGACTACGATCCTTGCTGCCTGCCCCGACCTTCTGCTACGTCCGACCTTGCTTCTGTCTACTCCCTTGTACCGCGCCTATCTTCAGCAGCCAGAGAGGTGAGCCATTGCTAGTGGATACGACCTGGTCACTACCGCCGCAGCAAGACCATCCCGCTTTGCGGCGGGCTCTGGTGAAAACCAGTAGTGACTTAGAACCGGTCCACTAGCACGGTCCTCGCCATCCCTCTCTGGCACAGAGGATCCACCTCCTGCCAGCCGGCATCGTGACACGCGTTAAGTCCCCGAACACAAATTATCAGTAAATTTAACAATAACACTACCCAAGAGTGTTTAATTACCCCATACATTGCACCAGGAGCAGTCAGGAGTAGGCCTCAGCAGTACCCAAGAGGCTTTAATAACCCCTTACCTTGCCCAATCAATTGCGAGATCGAGCAATAACAGGTGTGTTATGGCCTCAGATGTCCTGGGCCGCACTAGCACTCCACTGAACGGATTAGCGTGTCTCTATCTTACAAGGACAGGTGCGTGTTGCACGCTGAAACCAGTTCGTGATAGGGATCTGGGATTGCAATTATTTAACCCTAAAACGAGGAATTACCAGTAAGTGAGGGTCATAAGTTGGCGTTGATTAAGTCCCTGCCCTTTGTACACACCGCCCGTCGCTATAAGAGATTGGATTAGTTAGTGAGTTGGTTAGTGAGGTCCTCGGATCGGCCCAGGCGGGGTAGGAGAAGGCCCTGTCAGAGCGCCGAAAATTTTACGATCATTGTTGAAATTTGCATTAAGCATGTATTTAGCTACTGCTAAACAAACAAAAAAAAGGCCCAAAGCCAGAGGCATCAGTGAGGCAAGTAGTTCCTGAAAGACACAGAATGAGTCTGGAGCATGCATTTGCAGTACCCAAGAGGTTTTCATAACCCCTTACATTTAAAGATCAATGTTGACATTTGCATTAAGCATGTATTTAGCTACTGCTAAACTTCAAAAAATTATAGGCCCAAGGCCAGAAGCTTCAGTTTCCCCCATATTAGGAGCATAGTTGTCCCCCAGATTAGGCAGCATAGATGTCCCCCAGATTAGGAGCATACTTGTCCCCCAGATTAGGCAGCATAGATGTCCCCCAGATTAGGCAGCATAGATGTCACCCAGATTAGGCAGCATAGATGTCCACCAGATTAGGAGCTTAGTTGTCCCCCAGATTAGGAGCATAGTTGTCCCCCAGATTAGGCAGCATAGATGTCCCCCAGATTAGGAGCATACTTGTTCCCCAGAGTAGGCAGCATAGATGTCCCCCAGAGTAGGAGCATACTTGTCCCCCAGATTAGGCAGCATAGATGTCCCCCAGATTAGGAGCATAGTTGTCCCCCAAATTAGGCAGCATAGATGTCACCTAGATTAGGCAGCATAGATGTCCCCCAGAGTAGGCAGCATAGATGTCCCCCAGATTAGGAGCATACTTGTCCCTCAGAGTAGGCAGCATAGATGTCCCCCAAATTAGGAGCATACTTGTCCCCCAGAGTAGGCAGCATAGATGTCCCCCAGATTAGGAGCATACTTGTCCCCCAGATTAGGCAGCATAGATATCCCCCAGATTAGGAGCATAGTTGTCCCCCAGATTAGGCAGCATAGATGTCACCCAGATTATGCAGCATAGATGTCCCCCAGATTAGGAGCACAGTTGTCCCCCAGATTAGGCAGCATAGTTGTCCCCCAATCAGCACGGGCCGGTCAGAGCCAATCAAAGGGCCATATGTGGCAAGGGGGCCGTACAATGCCCAGATCTGCCCCAGAGTGTTTCATAACCAACCACAATTGAGAAAATTTTGTTGTAGGAGCCTGGTCAATCTACTCAGACCCATCTGTCATTGGTGGCTGGAAATCCTGGGTGATCCATCCCTGATTCATCTTGACAAACGTCAGTGTCTCCACATTTTTAGTGGACAGACGAGTTCGCCTTGGGGTGACTATGGCCCCGGCCGCACTAAACACCCGCTCTGATGGCACACTACTGGCCGGGCAGGACAGATTTTCTGGCCATCTCCGCTAGTTGCAGCCATAAATCAAGTTTGGCTGCCCAGAAGTCCAGCAGATCTTCAACGGTTGTTGGCCGGGCCATGTCGAGGTAAGCCATCACCTGCTGGTTCAGGTCCTGCTCCATGTCCACCTGCTGCTGATGAGCAGCTTCACTATGCGGCTGAAGGAAGCTACTTCCTTGTCGCAGCACAGCCACAATGTTCTTCCCATTGTAGGTCACCATGGTTCCCATTTCCAGATTTCGTGGAGTAAGCCATACTCGGATTTCTTCCCTAATGAACTTTAGCAGTTCCTCCCCTGTGTGACTCCGTTCACCAAGGCAAACCATGTGAAGGACAGCTTGACACCGCTGTGCCCTACACACGTGATACGATGAAGGGCCACCGAGATTTGGACGTGCAGAGGAGGCCAAAGACAGGGGGGAGGAGGAGGCGCACACTGTAACAGGACCAACTGCCTGGCAGCGAGAGCGTGGAGGAGGAAGCGGTGTGACCTGTCCAAGTTGCTGCTGTGGCTGTGCAGGAACAACATTTACCCAGTGGGCCGTAAAAGACATGTATTGTCCCTGCCCGTAGTTACAGCTCCACACGTCGGCGCTGCCGTGCACTTTTGAACACACCGACAGGCTCAAGGACTGGCCCACCTTCTCCTGTGCAAACTTATGCAGGGCTGGTACTGCCTTCTTCGCAAAGAAATGACGACTTGGGACTCTCCACCTCGGCTCGGCACAAGCCATCAATTCCCTGAAAGCTGCAGAGTTAACCAGTTGAAAAGGGAGGGACTGCAACACCAGCAACTTGGACAGGAGCACATTCAACTTCTGCGCCGTTGGATGAGTGGGCGCATACTGTTGTCTCTTGGACATGGCTTCGCGGATCGATTGTTGGCGGAATGGCTGACTACGAGTGGAAGAAGCAGGAGCGCAAGAAGGAGGGTTTGACACAATGCTCCCTTCGGCTGAGGTGGTGGAGCCTTGGCTGGATGACGGAGGGAGCGGATGGCCACTTGGTGATGCAGCAGGCTGGACCATTACCTCAGAGCCACGGTTATCCCAGGCCGCTTTATGGTGGCGAATCATGTGTTGACGAAGGGCCGTGGTGCCGAGATTGGGACCCTGGTCACGCTTCACCTTCTGCCGACAGATTTTGCATGTGACTACGCTAAGGTCCTCCGGATTCTTTATGAAGAACAACCACACTGCAGAGTAGCCGATTTTCCCACCCGCAGTTCGCACTATTTCACTGCTATTGGCGCCGTCTCCAGGAACCCCTGTTCCCCTACCTCCCTGAATGGTAGCTTGCCGCGAAGCAGGTGGTCTCCCCCTGGCAGGTTTGGTTCCTGAATTTCCACTACTGCCACCACCACGCTGATTGCCAACCGTGCTACCGCCTTGCTGCCTCATAGACAAAGAGCAAATCTCTTCTGATGATGATGAAGCCCCGGCTTCTGCACCCGGCTCCCAATTGCGATTGGCTTCATCATCATCAAAAGATGTGTGCACGTCACTGATGTCCTCCTCGTGTTCCACAACAGTGTCTGTCTAAGGACCCTGAACAATTGAAACACCGCCTCCCACGTCACTCTCGCATCACTACTTGTCCGCCTTGCGGAGCAAGCGACGCATGTCTCCTCACATTCTTGGCTGCCCATTAGATGCTGACTGTCCTCTATTACATCGTCCTCACTAAATAGTTGAGCTGAACCCAAAGCATGAGATACTTCTTTGGGAGAGGGAACAGCATAGGACAAAGGCAATGGGATTACAGGGACTGCTCCCGGGCCATGCCAACTGAGGGTTGTGTCTGAGGAACCCACCGACTCTTGACTGGGGTTGTCAGATGTCGCTTGTGATAATGGGGATGAGTGTGCAAACCAATTGACGAGGAGAGATGGGTCGATGACACGACCGCTGGGTGTTAACGGGAGCTCAGGCCTATTGCTGCGACTCCTGCTGCCACTCGCCCCAAGTCTGCTGCCAACTCTGCCTGACGTGTGTAGGCCTCTGCCCCTTCTCTGTGCACGTCCTGGCACTTCCCTACCTGACATACTTAGTGCGTTTATTAGGGTATAGAACAGCAGCAGGCGATTACTTACGGCTGTCCTTTCAAAGTATATAGGGCCTAGACAGAATAACAGTTACTAAATAGTACACTACTTGGTTGTATGTAGGCCCTTTGCAATGATGAGCGCACTGTAAAGCGTATTTGTACGCAGGAAAAACAGTTTTTTTCATTAATACACCGGCAGGGTTATAACGTGTGGTATAACACTTGATTTAGCACAGAGACAGAAAAAAAGGTGGTATATGGTACGCTATTGTTACGCCGGAGCGCTCGCGGCGTTCTCCTCTCTGCAGCGCCCCGGTCAGACCCGCTGACCGGGAGCGCTGCACTGACATTCGCGATGAGGATGCAATTCGCATAGCGGGACGCGCCCGCTCGCGAATCGCATCCCAAGCCACTTACCCGTCCCGGTCCCCGGCTGTCATGTTCTGGCGCGCGCGGCTCAGCTCTCTAAGATTTAAAGGGCCAGTGCACCAGTGATTGGAGCCTGGCCCGATCAGTCTAATTAGCTTCCACCTGCTCCCTGTGTATATTACCTCACTTCCCCTGCACTTCCGTGCCGGATCTTGTTGCCTTGTGCCAGAGAAAGCGTTTAGTGTTATCCAAAGCCTGTGTTCCAGATCTCCTGCTATCCTCATTGACTACGAACCTTGCCACCTGCCCCGACCTTCTGCTACGTCTGACCTTGGCTCTGCCTAGTCCTTCTGTCCCACGCCTTCTCAGCAGTCAGCGAGGTTGAGCCGTTGCCGTTGGATACGATCTGGTTGCTACCTCCGCAGCAAGACCATCCCACTTTGCGGCGGGCTCTGGTGAAAACCGGTAGCAACCCTAGAACCGGTCCACCGACACGGTCCACGCCAATCCCTCGCTGACACAGAGGATCCACATCCAGCTAGCCGAATCCTAACAGTAGATCCGGCCATGGATCCCGCTGAGGTGCCGTTGCCAAGTCTCGCTGACCTACCCACGGTGGTCGCCCAGCTATCGCAGCAAATTGCCCAACAAGGACAGCAGCTGTTGCAGTTGACCGCCACGTTACAGCAACTTCTGCCACTGCTACAGCAGCAACCATCTCCTCCGCCAGCTCCTGCACCTCCTCCGCAGCGAGTGGCCGCTCCTAGCCTCCGCTTGTCCCTGCCGGACAAATTTGATGGGGACTCTAGACTCTGCCGTGGCTTCCTGTCTCAATGTTCCCTACATATGGAGATGTTGTCGGACCAATTTCCTACAGAACGGTCTAAGGTGGCGTTCGTAGTGAGCCTTCTGTCTGGAAAGGCCTTGTCTTGGGCCACACTGTTCTGGGACCGCAATGATCCTGCCACAGCCACAGTCCAGTCCTTCTTCGCTGAAGTCCGTAGTGTCTTCGAGGAACCAGCCCGAGCTTCTTCTGACGAGACTTCCCTGCTGAACCCGGTCCAGGGTAATTCTTCTGTAGGCGAGTACGCCATCCAATTTCGTACTCTCGCCTCCAAATTGTCTTGGAATAAAGAGGCTCTCTGCGCGACCTTTGAAAAAGGCCTATCCAGTAACATCAAGGATGTGCTGGCCGCACGAGAGATTCCTGCCAACCTGCAAGAACTTATCCATTTGGCCACCCGCATTGACATGCGTTTTTCTGAAAGACACCAGGAGCTCCGCCAGACCTTGATCTCTGGGCACCTCTCTCACAGTATCCTTTGCAATCTACCCCTGTGCCTCCCGCCGAGGAGGCTATGCAAGTGGATCGGTCTCGTCTGACCCATGAAGAGAGGACTCGCCGTAGGGATAAAAATTTATGTCTGTACTGCGCTAGTACCGAACATTTGTTGGTGGATTGCCCTATTCGCCCTCCATGTCTGGGAAACGCACGCACGCACCCAGCTCACGTGGGTGTGGCATCTCTTGGTACGAAGTCTGCTTCTCCACGTCTCACTGTGCCCGTGCAGATTTCTCCTTCTGCCAACTCCTCCTTCTCAGCCGCGGCCTTCTTGGACTCTGGTTCTTCTGGAAATTTTATTCTGGCCTCTTTGGTGAATAGGTTCTGCATCCCGGTTACCTGTCTCATCAAGCCGCTCTACATTTCTTCGGTCAACGAAGTGAAGTTGGACTGCACTGTGCGTTACCGCACAGAGCCCTTGCCTATGAGCATTGGACTGCATCACGAGAAAATTTAATTTTTCATCCTGCCCAACTGCACCTCTGAAGTCCTCCTTGGTCTTCCATGGCTCCAGCATCATTCTCCCACCCTTGACTGGACCACCGGGGAGATCATGAATTGGGGTCTTGCTTGCCGCAAGAAATGCCTCACGTCTGCTCCCAGTCCCGTCTGTCGGGCCCCAGTGTCTCCTCCTGTGCCTGGTCTCCCCAAGGCCTATCAGGACTGTGCCGTGCCTCCTCATAGCCCCTGTCCTGGTGACACTCTGCCCTCTGACATGCTTTACCCTCTGCCCCCCCTCCCCATTTCCATTCCTTCTGAACTACCTGCCGCTGATGTAGCTACCCAGGACTTTTTGTTCCAGAAGGAAACTCAAGAGGCGCCCCCTATGTTCTCCTTTCATTTGAAGGGTCAAGGAGACAAAAAGAGGGGTAGACCCAAGGGGGGGGGGGGGGGGTTCTGTTACGCCGAGCGCTCCGGGTCCCTGCTCCTCCCCGGAGCGCTCGCGGCGTTCTCCTCTCTTCAGCGCCCCGGTCAGACCCGCTGACCGGGAGCGCTGCACTGACATTCGCGATGGGGATACGATTCGCATAGCGGGACGCGCCCGCTCGCGAATCGCATCCCAAGCCACTTACCCGTCCCCGGCTGTCATGTTCTGGCGCGCGCGGCTCCGCTCTCTAGGGAGCGCGTGCGCCAGCTCTCTAAGATTTAAAGGGCCAGTGCCCCAGTGATTGGAGCCTGGCCCAATCAGTCTAATTAGCTTCCACCTGCTCCCTGTGTATATTACCTCACTTCCCCTGCACTTCCTTGCCGGATCTTGTTGCCTTGTGCCAGAGAAAGCGTTTAGTGTTGTCCAAAGCCTGTGTTCCAGTTCTCCTGCTATCATCATTGACTACGAACCTTGCCGCCTGCCCCGACCTTCTGCTACGTCTGACCTTGCCTCTGCCTAGTCCTTCTGTCCCACGTCTTCTCAGTAGTCAGCGAGGTTGAGCCGTTGCCGGTGGATACGACCTGGTTGCTACCGCCGCAGCAAGACCATCCCGCTTTGCGGCAGGCTCTGGTGAAAACCAGTAGCAACCCTAGAACCGGTCCACCGACACGGTCCACGCCAATCCCGCGCTGACACAGAGGATCCACATCCAGCTAGCCGAATCCTAACAGCTATTTACTTGTATGTAGGCCCTTTGCAATGATAAGGCCACTGTTAAGCGTATTTGTACTCAGGAAAAACTTTTTTTATTTAATACACCGGCAGGTGTATAACGTGTGGTATAACACTGAATTTAGCACAGAGACAGAAAAAAATGTAGTATATGGTACGCTATTTACTTGTATGTAGGCCCTTTGCAATGATGAGGCCACTGTTAAGCTTATTTGTACGCAGGAAAAACTTTTTTTTCTTTAATACACCGGCAGGTATATAACGTGTGGTATAACACTGAATTTAGCACAGAGACAGAGTAACAGGTGAAAAATGGTAAAAGGCACTAAAGTCCACACTAATATGACTTAATTTTGAACAGCAACAGGACCCAACAGTGCTGCACCACAAAAAAAAATTCCAGGGTTTAAACCCTAAATTGCACTCTGTCACACAATTCTGAGCAGCAGAAGATTTGTGGAGGAAAAAAAAACTCAATTGGGCTGAAAAATGAGGGGATAAGATGCTTGAGAATGTTGAGGCAGCTTGGAGATCTGTATGAGGCAGCTGACAGCTATCTGCCCCTCTCTGCTGCAATGCTCAATAACGTGAATAGGAGGTTTAGCAATCAATGATCCTTCTCAGAGTAACAGCACAGCACTCTGCACTCCTGCCTTTCCCTAATGCTGATGTGACTAGCAGTTGCAGTGTAACGCTGTGGTATGAGCTATTCACACACACGCAGTCCCGTCCTCTCCATCTGAGTGCATAGATGAAATGAAGAGAGGCAAGATGGCCGCCGATTATATAGGGGCTGTGACATCACAGGGGTCAGTGAACACTGATAGGCTGCATCTCACATGTGGTTCAGGGTCAGCCCGCCTACCTTCATCCCCGCCGCTGTTTCCCTCCCATAATCCCCTGCCCCATGTACTCACATGTGGATCCGCCATCTTAGGTCTCCAATAGCCTGGAACGCTGTAAAATGGAGTTTAATTAAGCGATTCGTGGGATAGAATCGCGGCGATATTTGTATTCGTTGCGAATCAAATTTTTCATGAAATTCGTAACTAATTTGGGTTCGTCAACTTCGATTTGCTCGTCTCTAATTGTAACATTATTCTATTGCATTGGTCTATTCTATCTGTGGTCAATTGATTAAGCTTGCCTGAAGATGCAAGGAAGACACCAAGGCACAGGTAAGTCCACTGGACTCCCTATTTATTAACTCTTTATGTAGAGCCATAAGAAAAGGCTGTGCTGTAGTCCAGATAGGCAATATCCATGGTGCCCCCCTTAACCCCTTAAGGACCAAGCTCATTTTCACCTTAAGGACCAGGCCAATTTTATTTTAGCATTTTCGTTTTTTCCTCCTCGCTTTCTAAAATCCATAACTCTTTTATATTTCCATCTACAGACCCATATAAGGGCTTGTTTTTTGCGTGACCAATTGTACTTTGTAATGAAACCTCTAATTTTACCATAAATTGTACGGTGAATCTGAAAAAAATTTTTTAGGGAGGAAATTTAAATGAAAACCCAAATTTTGCCCATTTTGGAGGGGTTCGTTTTCACACTGTACAATTTACGGTAAAATGACATGTGTTATTTATTCTGTTGGTCAATACTAAATGATATCCATGGCTAGATACTTTTATATTTTTGTACAGCTTAAAAAAAAATCAAAAACTTTTTTTGTCCAAAATCAGTCATCTAAAATCGCCCTATTTTGACCACCTATAAACCTTTTCATTTTTCCGTATATAGGGCGGTATGAGGGCTCATTTTTTGCGCCATCATCTGTACTTTTTTTAGATACCATATTTGCATTTATAAAACTTTTAGATCATTTTTTACATTTTTTTTAATAAAGTGTGACAAAAAAACAGCATTTGTGGACTTTTTTTTTTACGTTTACGCCATTCACCGTACGGGATCATTAACATTATATTTTGATAGTTTAGAC
Source organism: Hyla sarda (assembly GCF_029499605.1). Taxonomy (NCBI): domain Eukaryota; kingdom Metazoa; phylum Chordata; class Amphibia; order Anura; family Hylidae; genus Hyla; species Hyla sarda. The sequence goes on from NC_079192.1 coordinate 8,079,123, forward strand.
AAATATATTTATTTTAAAAAATTACGCTTTTTGGGGGTAAAATGGGAAAAACTGACAATTTTCATTTTTATTGGGGGAGGGGATTTTTCACTTTTTTTAATTACTTTTTATTTTTAAATTTTTCGACTTTTTTTTTTACACTTTTTATGTCCCCATAGGGGACTATCTATAGCAATCCTTTGATTGCTAATACTGTGCAGTGCTATGTATAGGACACAGCACTGCTCAGTATTATCGGTCATCTTCTGCTCGATCTCAGACCAGAGCAGAAGAGTCCGGGAGAAGGCCGGAGCAAGTTGAGGGGACCTCCGGCCGCCATGCTGGATGTTCGGATTCCCGCGGCAGCGCTGCGGGTGATCCAATCATCCATTCAAAGTACCAAAATGCCGCAGATGCCGTGATCTGTATTGATCACGGCATCTGAGGGGTTAATGGCGGATATCCGCGCGATCGTCAGCCATTACGGGCGGGTTCCGGGCTGCTGCTAGCAGCCGGGACCTGCCGTGTATGACGTGAGCACCGTTCCGATGCTTGCGGTCATACACAAGATGTAAATGTAAGTCCTGGTGTGGGAAGTCCTGCCAAACCAGGACGTACATTTACGTCCGTGGTCGCTATGGGGTTAAAGGAGTATTCCAGCTTTATACATCTTATCCCAGGGGTCCTGGCGCTGCCTCCGAGACGGGGATGTGTCGTCATGGCCACGATTGTGGGGATCCCCAGTGGTGTGACCCCCTGGGATAAGATGTATGAAGCCGGAATATCCCTTTAATCCAGCACTTTTGTGATAAGTTTGGCATGGTCTGTCCTCAGTACAGGCACGCTGGTTTGGGTCCTATAAGTTGTATTATTTCTAAAAGAGTTTCCATTATTTTTACTACTACAGCTAACTGGCCTGTAGTTACTAGCTTCTTCTTTACAACATTATAACTGAACATGTTTGCTATTTTTTATATAATTTTTTAAATAAAATTTTTATTATACTAATTGTGGATGATTTTTTCTAGTAGAAGATCTGAGGTTGTGATTGTATCTCCTCTATAACTGCAGACACACAGAAATGAGATCCTACTCTCCTATATATCTGTCAAATACCCTCTGAGGCAGAAGCAGCATGGAGGACATTATAAAGCAGGACTAAGGAGCACAAGCTCAAAATCAAGCCCTGAGGGGATATCTAATACAGTAAGCTTCAGTACTTTCTCTACAGTTTCTCTGATTGCTTCTGGCTCTCTACTATGACCCTGATGACTTTATTTTTTTTTTTTTTTTTTTGGGGGGGGGGGGGGGGGGGTCAGAAAAGGAGCTTGAGTAAAAAAAAAGAGGCATTTTTCTCTGATAAGATTTATTTCAAAGTTTTTTGTATCCACTTCTGCTATCCATTTATTAATACATGACGTTCTCATACGTCTCCATTTCCGAGTCCTTAAGGACACATGACGTATGAGAACGTCATGTGCTTTACCGGCCCCCCGCAGCCATCTGGAGCGGAGCCGGCGCCCGATGCCTGCTGAAATCGTTCAGCAGGCATCGGGGCATATCGCCCAGGGGGGTCATGATGACCCCCCATGTCGGCGATGGCCACAGATCGCTGGACAATTCAGTCCAGCGATCTGCGGCAGATTACGGGTCAATCGGGTCTCCAGTGACCCGGTGACCCGGAATTACTGGCTGATCGGGGCCGTCAGAGACGGCCCCGAACAGCCATAGCCAGCAGGGGTGAGGTGGCACATCAGGGCGCCTGCTGCGGGTGTCACTCCCGCAACCTGCTCCGCCCCTCTTCCGGAGGACGTGAGCGGGTGCGGGAAGAAGACCCCAGGTGCTGGGGACCCCGATCCCCAGCATCCCTGTTGGGATCGGGGCCCCAGGAGCGACGGCGGCGGCGAGGGACTGACCTGCGCAGCGGCGTGGAGCAGCAGCAGTAGGAGGTGAGTGACAGCCTCCTGCTGTTGCTTAGCAACAGCTCCCAGCATGCAAAAAGGGCATGCTGGGAGCTGTAGTTATGCAACAGCAGGAGGCAGACCACCACAACTCCCAGCATTCCCTTATGGGCATGCTGGGACTTATTGTTTTGCAACAGCTGGAGGCACATTTTTTCTATGGGAAAGTGTACCTTCAGCTGTTGTATAACTACAACTCCCAGCTTGCACAATGAGCTAAAGTGCATGCTGGGAGTTGTAGTGGTGCATCTGTTGGTTGCATAACTACAACTCCCAGCATGCCCTTTGGCTGTCGGTGACTGCTGAGAATTGTAGTTTTGCAACAGCTGAAGGCACACTGAGTTAAGTAGCAAACCAGTGTGTCTCCAGCTGTTGCATAACTACAATCCCCAGCATCCCCAGCCAAAGTAGTATGCCTCCAGCTGTTGCATAACTACAAGACCCGTCATGCCCTTCCGCTGTCCGTACATGCTGGGGGTTGTAGCTTTTGCAACAGTTACCAAACTCGGTGTTTCACAACCAGTGTGCCTCCAGCTGTTGCAAAACTACAACTCCCAGCATGCACTGATAGACCATACATGCTGGGAGTTGTAGTTTTGCAACAGCTGGATGTTTCTCCCCCCCCCCCCCCCCCCCCCCAATGTGAACGTACAGGGTACACTCACATGGGCGGAGGTTTACAGTAAGTATCCGGCTGCAAGTTTGAGCTGCGGCAAATTTTCTGCCGCAGCTCAAACTGCCAGCTAGAAACTACTGTGAACCCCCGCCCGTGTGACTGTACCCTAAAAACACTACACTACACTAATACAAAATAAAATAAAAAGTAAAAAAACACTACATATACACATACCCCTACACAGCCCCCCTCCCCTCCCCAATAAAAATGAAAAAATGTCTGATACGCCACTGTTTCCAAAACGGAGCCTCCAGCGGTTGCAAAACTACAACTCCCAGCATGCACTGACAGACCGTACATGCTGGGAGTTGTAGTTTTGCAACAGCTGGATGTTTCTCCCCCCCCCAATGTGAACGTATAGGGTACACTCACATGGGCGGAGGTTTACAGTAAGTATCCAGCTACAAGTTTGAGCTGCGGCAAATTTTCTGCCGCAGCTCAAACTGCCAGCGAGAAACTACTGTGAACCCCCGCCTGTGCGACTGTACCCTAAAAACACTACACTACGCTAACACAAAATAAAATAAAAAGTTAAAAATACTACATATACACATACCCCTACACAGCCCCCCTCTCCACCCCCAATAAAAATGTTAAAACGTCTGGTACGCCACTGTTTCCAAAACGGAGCCTCCAGCTGTTGCAAAACAACTACTCCCAGTATTGCCAGATAGCCACTGACTGTCTAGGCATGCTGGGAGTTTTACAACAGCTGGAGGCACCCTGTTTGGGAATCACTGGCGTAGAATACCCCTATGTCCACCACTATGCAAGTCCCTAATTTAGGCCTCAAATGAGCATGGCGCTCTCACATTGGAGCCCTGTCGTATTTCAAGGCAACAGTTTAGGGCCACATATGGGGTATCGCCATACTCGGGAGAAATTGTGTTACAAATTTTGGGGGGTATGTTCTGCTATTACCCTTTTTAAAAATGTAAAATTTTTGGGAAAACAAGCATTTTAGGTAAACAAAATATTTTTTTTTTTACATATACAAAAGTCGTGAAACACCTGTGGGGTATAAAGGTTCACTTAACCCCTTGTTACGTTCCCCGAGGGGTCTAGTTTCCAAAATGGTATGCCATGTTTTTTTTTTTTTTTTGCTGTCCTGGCACCATAGGGGATTCCTAAATGCGGCATGCCCCCAGAGCAAAATTTGCTTTCAAAAAGCCAAATGCGACTCCTTCTCTTCTGAGACCTGTAGTGCGCCAGCAGAGCACTTTTCACCCCCATTTGGGGTGTTTTCTGTATCGGGAGAAATTGGGCTTCAAATTTTGGGGGGTATTTTCTGCTATTACCCTTTTTAAAAATGTAAAAATTTTGGGAAACCAAGCATTTTAGGTAAAAAAAAAAAAATGTTTTTCACATATGCAAAAGTCGTGAAACACCTGTAGGGTATTAAGGTTCACATTACCCCTTGTTACGTTTCCCGAGGGGTCTAGTTTCCAAAATGGTATGCCATGTGTTTTTTCTTTGCTGTTCTGGCACCATAGGGGCTTCCTAAATGCGGCATGCCCCCAGAGCAAAATTTGCTTTCAAAAAGCCAAATGCGACTCCTTCTCTTCTGAGACCTGTAGTGCGCCAGCAGAGCACTTTTCACCCCCATTTGGGGTGTTTTCTGTATCGGGAGAAATTGGGCTTCAAATTTTGGGGGGTATTTTCTGCTATTACCCTTTTTAAAAATGTAAAAATTTTGGGAAACCAAGCATTTTAGGTAAAAAAAAAAAAATGTTTTTCACATATGCAAAAGTCGTGAAACACCTGTAGGGTATTAAGGTTCACATTACCCCTTGTTACGTTTCCCGAGGGGTCTAGTTTCCAAAATGGTATGCCATGTGTTTTTTCTTTGCTGTTCTGGCACCATAGGGGCTTCCTAAATGCAGCATGCCCCCAGAGCAAAATTTGCTTTCAAAAAGCCAAATGTGATTCCTTCTCTTCTGAGACCTGTAGTGCACCAGCAGAGCACTTTTCACCCCCATATGGGATGTTTTCTGAATCGGGAGAAATTGGGCTCCAAATTTTGAGGGGTATATTCTGCTATAACCCTTTAAAAATTTAAAAATTTTGGGAAACCAAGCATTTTAGGTAAAACATTTTTTTTTCACATATGCAAAAGTCGTGAAACACCTGTAGGGTATTAAGGTTCACATTACCCCTTGTTACGTTCCCCGAGGGGTCTAGTTTCCAAAATGGTATGCCATGTGTTTTTTCTTTGCTGTTCTGGCACCATAGGGGCTTCCTAAATGCAGCATGCCCCCAAAGCAAAATTTGCTTTCAAAAAGACAAATGTGATTCCTTCTGTTCTGAGACCTGTAGTGCACCATCAGAGCACTTTTGACCCCCATATGGGGTGTTTTCTGAATCGGGAGAAATTTGGCTTCAAATTTTGGGGGGTATTTTCTGCTATTACCCTTTTTAAAAATGTAAAAATTTTGGGAAACCAAGCATTTTATGTAAATTATTTTTTTTTTACATATGCAAAAGTCGTGAAACACCTGTAGGGTATTAAGGTTCACATTACCCCTTGTTACGTTCCTCGAGGGGTCTAGTTTCCAACATGGTATGCCATGTGTTTTTTTTGCTGTCCTGGCACCATAGGGGCTTCCTAAAGGTGACATGCCCCCCAAAAACCATTTGTCGCTCCTTCCCTTCTGAACCCTCTACTGCGCCCGCTGAACAATTAACATAGACATATGAGGTGTGTCCTTACTCGAGAGAAATTGGGTTTCAAATACAAGTACAAATTTTCTCCTTTTTACCCCTTGCAAAAATAAAAAAATTGGGTCTACAAGAACATGCAAGTGTAAAAAATGAAGATTTTGAATTTTCTCCTTCACTTTGCTGCTATTTCTGTGAAACACCTAAAGGGTTAATACACTTACTGAATGTCATTTTGAATACTTTGGGGGATGTAGTTTTTATAATGGGGTCTTTTATGGGGTATTTCTAATATGAAGACCCTTCAAATCCACTTCAAAACTGAACTGGTCCCTGAAAAATAATGAGTTTGAAAATTTTGTGAAAAATTTCAAAATTGCTGCTGAACTTTGAAGCCCTCTGGTGTCTTCCAAAAGTAAAAACTCATAAATTTTATGATGCAAACATACAGTAGACATATTGTATATGTGAACCCAAAAATATATATTTTGAATATCCATTTTCCTTACAAGCAGAGAGCTTCAAAGTTAGAAAAATGCTACATTTTCATTTTTTTCATCAAATTTGGGGATTTTTCACCAAGAAAGGATGCAAGTTACCATAAAATTTTACCACTAAGTTAAAGTAGAATATGTCGCGAAAAAACATTCTTGGAATCAGAATGATAACTAAAAGCATTCCAGAGTTATTAATGTTTAAAGTGACAGTGGTCAGATTACCAAAAAACGCTCTGGTCCTTAAGGTGTAAAATGACCTGGTCCTTAAGGGGTTAAACAAGAATCAACACAAAATCATGTAATCTCCATAGACAAAGATGAATGGTAGTAAGACTCATCCTGAACATCTCATGTACATGACATGTATCAATATAAGGGTGCATTCACACCACGTTTTTTACATACGGGTGCCGGATCCGGCTGGGGGAAGAGAAAACAGGGCGCTCCCGTACCCCAACCGGATCAGTCCGGGACTCCATTTACTTTAATGAGCCGACCTGAGTCAAACGGTGACTCCGGTCGGCTCAGTTTTGACCCGTATCCGGTTTTGGACCTGACCTAAAACCGTGGTATACTACGGTTTTAGGTCTGGTCACCGTTTGACTCCGGTTGGCTCATTAAAGTAAATGGAGTCCCAGGCTGATCCGGCTGGAGTACGGGAGCACCCGGTTTTCCCCTCCTTCAGCCGGATCCGGCACCCGTATGTAAAAAATGTGGTGTGAATGCAGCCTAGCAGGCTACATGCAGTGACTGTAATGCATATGGAAGACCAGATAGGATCCAAATATAAATAGATTCATCATATCTTATGTTTAAACATCACAAGCTGAAAAAGGTTCATAATTCATTTTGTAATAACATTTTACAATATATGAAAAATACAGGAGCCATTGCCATTGGGATGTCGTAACTGGTGATTGTTGAAGCACAGCTTAGTGACCCATTAAGATTTTGCTCAGAACAATAAACCAGATACAAAGATTTAGCTTACAATTTATTAATTGGACTATGCAATTATAGTGACTTTATTTCTTATGTAGTTTTTTTCCAACTATTTCTCTCTTCTTCTAAATAACTTCTCTAAGACAAGTCTCATTTCTTGGTTCCTCAAGCAGTATATGATGGGGTTAAACAGAGGAGTCACCACAATGTACAGAAATGATATTAGTTTGTTTATAGACAAGGCGTATTCATTAGATGGGACTGTGTAGATGGTGATGAGGGTGCCAAAGTACAAGGTGACCACAGTGAGGTGGGAGCTACAGGTGGAGAAGGTTTTCTTCCTCCCTTTCGCAGAGGAGATGCCAAGAATTGTTATGAAGACATAGACGTAGCTGACAGTGACTAAAATAAAAGGTATGACTATTATAGGGACAGAGATAATCAGGATCTCCAGTTGTAAGACAACTTTGTAAGAGCAGGAGAGTTCAATAAAAGGTCCAACATCACAGAAAAAATGATCTATCACATGGGGGCCACAGAACTCAAGATGGCAAAGTAAATTAAGAGTGATCTGGGTCACGAGGAAACCAAAAACCCAACAATAGATGACCAAGAGATTCTGAAGTCTGGTGTCCATGATGGTGTTGTAGCGAAGAGGGTTACAAATGGCTAAGTACCGATCATAGGCCATGACTGTGAGGAGGTGACATTCTGTACATCCTATGGCACAATACATATAGGTTTGGGTTATACATCCCCCAACAGAGACTCTGGCACCTCCTAGCCATATAACACGCAGCATGTTAGGAACAATGAGAGTCAGAAACATGGATTCAATGAATAATAACTGCTGGAGGAAGAAGTACATGGGAGAATGGAGCTGAGGCTTTATGGAGACCAACACGATGACTATAGCATTTATCATCAGAGTGAAGACGTAAATTAACACGACTGCTGTAAAAAAAACAATGGCCTTGTAGCCAGTCACATCTGGGAACCCCAATAACAGGAACTCAGTGACTGAAGACTGGTTGACTTTACTCATAGCTGGGGAGTTTTAGAGTTTTTCAAAAAATGTTCCATTATAGAAGGATCTAGAACACGTAGAAGCTCATAAAGATGAAAGCCTTAAGAGGCAAGATGGTGGCTATTGGGACGTAGTATACAGAAATAACCTGACATAATCCTATCGAGTGGGCTTTCAGGAGGGAGTTCTTTAGGCTTGGGCACCTGGGGGTAAAACATAGCCAACACTTAAATGCTAGACTCTACAGAAGTGGATGAATGTGACGCTCTTTCTTGATGCTTACAACTCCTCTACGGTCTGGTAATTACTGCCTTGATTCTTCTTTGACCAGTGGTATCTGCATTAGTGGAGGCACTATGGATGTCCAGGGCATTCTGCTCCTGTGCTTGGTCTTGGGTTTTCATGCACATTTCTTTTGTTTCAAGGTGCTGGAGCATTATGGCTCTTGTTGTGTTGAAGGGCCACTAGTCGCACGCTGCTCTTCTCTCACCAAGCCACAACTCTAGTGACAATATATCATTTCAGACTTCAGATCAGCACCACTCACATCCTCCACCCCTGAAAAAATGTTTCAATGGTAAATCTGACAAAAGACAGTAAATAAAAAACATATGAAATATATAGGTAGGTAATCAGCTCACCCTGGTAGCCTAACAGCGGCATGGACCAGGACAGACTCTCATCCCACACAGCAATCCAAAATATAGAAGAGGTCCAGCACTTGTTACGATACGAATAAAATGTCTTTATTGACTCAACAGGACATGACAGATGCACAAATGTGACGTGTTTCGGACGTGTGCTGCAACCTTAGTCGTACTAAGTATGACTAAGGTCGAAGCACGCAACCGTAACACGTCAGCTTTTTTGCATCTGTCATGTCCTGAAGACATTTTATTCGTATCGGAACAAGTGCTGGACCTCTTCTATATTTTGTATAAAAAACATATGCATAATTTTAACATGTTGTCCTAGGACCTCCATTGACCAGGGCTATCCCTCACAATGGGGCCTTTCCTACAAGTCCTACATGTCAGGAACTGTCCATGGCAGCAACAAATCCCCATAGCAAACCTCTCTGGCTCGGGACAGTTCCTGACACGGACAGAGGTGTCAGCAGAGGGCACTGTGGTCAGACAGAAAATAAATTCAAAAGAAAAGAACTTCCTGTGAAGCATACAGCAGCTGATAAGTCCTGGAGGGATTACGATTTTTTTAACAGAAGTAATTTACAAATCTGTTTAACTTTCTGGCACCAGTTGATTAAAAAAAAAAAATTCCACTAGAGTACCCCTTTAACAATAAGCCCTGGACATTGTATGCAGTACTGAAGGACTGGGTACAGCTCAGGCACCAGGGTTTGGTGGATTATGTAAGCGAGCTGCCTAAGATACCCAGACATTTTAATTGGCATTGTCAGGAAGCTATTGGATAAAGTGTAACTCCAATGATGGTCTGGTGACTGGCTACTTGTTTTTATCACCTAGGTAGCCAGAGACTTGCCCAACACTGCAACGATCAGAATACCGATCTGCTGGAAGTCCAATGCAAGACTATGGAACTTCATGGAAATCTGTATCCTGATTGCTGTGATCTCAGGCAAGTCGCCAACTACCAAGTTGCCAGGAGATTTAAAGGGATATTCCAGTGGGGGAGGGGGGGGGGGGGGGTCGTATCAACTGGCTCCAGAAAGTTAAACAGATTTGTAAATTACTTCTATTAAAATATATATATATATATATATATATATATATATATATATATATATATAAATCCTTCCAGTACGTATCAGCTGCTGAAGTTGAGTTGTTAGTTTCTGTCTGAGAACAGTGCTTTCTGCAGACACCTCTGTCCATGTCAGGAACTGTGCAGAGTAGGAGCAAATCCCCACAGCAAACCTCTCCTGCTCTGGACAGTTCCTAAGACAGAAAGAAGTGTCAACAGAGAGCACTGTGGTCAGACAGAAAAGAACAACTCAACTTCAACAACGGATAAGAACTGGAAGGATTAAGATTTTTTTTTAATAGAAGTCATTTACAAATCTGTTTAGCTTTCTGGAGCCAGTTGATATGAAAATAAAAGATGTTTTTTTTTTTTTTTTTTTACTGTAATACCCCTTTAAACAGGCATCATCACTAGTGTTGAGCGGCATAGGCCATATTCGAATTCGCGAATATTCGCGAATATATGGACGAATATTCGTCATATATTCGCGAATATTCGCATATTCGTTATACTCTCGTTTTATTTTCGCATGTGCGAAAATACACGTATGCGAAAATTAACATATGCACATTTTCGCATATGCGAAAATTAGCATATGCTAATTTTCGCATATGCGAATTTTCGCACGCCAGTCTCACACAGTAGTATTATAGCCTTCTTTACACCACACAAGCTGGAAGCAGAGAGGGGGGATCACTGTGATGTGTACTGTGAAGAAAAAAAAAAAAAAAAAAAAAAAAAAAACGAATATTCGTAATTACGAATATACAGCGCTATATTCGCGAAATTCGCGAATTCGCGAATATGCGATATTCGCGAATAATATTCGAATTGCGAATATTCGCGAGCAACACTAATCATCACCCGAGTTCTGCTTTAACAACTCTGACATTTCTTAAGTTTTCTTGACAAGACTGAATTTTCACTGGTATCAGGGTAGAGATAGGAAATAAGATTAAATAATAAAATGTATGTTATAACTCAACAATCCAAACCTTAGTTGCCCAAACCGAAGACAACGGGGGCCACAGGACAGCTGTTTTCACTAGCAGGATTTGCTGACAATCATGTAATGTGCATGTCTCGTATAGATTATTTCTACAGATTTTGATGATTTTTATATTTTGCAACTTTTTTTACTCAGGAAGGATCTTACCATGAAAATAATAGACCTCAGCATAAATGTTGGCTTCTTATCTCACCACAATTCTCCTTTTCGGCACCCAACTATTGTAGTATGTGCTTACACATAAGATATAACCATTGTCTTTTTATGCATTGCAGTTTGTTACCCGGGGACACATTCATTTAGTTATCCAATGTCATTTCGATCTTCTCATTATCTCTGAGAATTGTAATTGTCCCTCATGATGTAATGTTCAATTGTTATTTTAGTCAAAAAAAAGTATGAAATTGAGTTTTATTATTTAGATATATATTTTTTACATTACCTTACAATATATTTACCTGCTTTACTTAAAGGGGTACTCCGCTGCTCAGCATTTGGAACCAATTGTTCCTAACGCTGGAGCCGGTGCCGGGAGCTCGTGAAGTCATAGCCCGGCACCCTCATGACATCACGCCCCACCCCCCCAATGCAAGTCTATGGGAGGGGGCGTGACGGCTGTCACGCCCCCTCCCATAGACTTGCATTGAGAGGGCATTGTGTGATGTTGTGAGACGGCTCCAGCATTCGGAACAGTTTGGCTCAAACGCTGAGCAGCGGATTTCCCCTTTAAAGCCATAGAGTAGCTAAAGGCTTTCTGGTTCTTGAAGCCTTTAGATTGTTCAGTTCGACAAAACCTGCTAAAATAAGATCAACAACATGATGAAAAGAAAAAGAAGAAGTGAGGATCACATGACCTAGAAAATACCCTAATGCCTTTCAAACTGTTCTTCCAGCCATTCAGGAGGCAGTATAGGGGTTATGTCACATCCACTGAAAAAGCCAATGCACATAGCTTCAGCAGCCATTTTAGAAATAGCAGTTGTTAGGTGAAGATCTCTGTGAGGGACACTTAAGCAGGGTTCATACTGCAGTATCCCGACCTAAAAACGGTCTGCGTGGACACTGTCGCCCCTATAGAGGGCAATGTATTCTGCACTGATTCCGCTGTAAGAATGGGGGAGATCATTATCTCAGTGGCAGAAGGTCCACTGGAAGAATGGCTTATGAGAGGCCTTTATTAACTCCTTAGGGTGCGTTCACACACTAGTAACTAGCAGCGGGTTTCCCGCAGCAGGAAACCCCCTGTGAGTTACGCTACCATTCATTTGAATAGGCCCACGGAGAGTCCGCAAATCTGACACGATTGCGAACTGTCTGTGGACCCTTTTAAATCAATGGTAGCGTAACTCGCAGCAGGATTCCTGCAGCGGAAAACCCGCTTGTTACGCCTAGCGCTCCGGGTCCCCGCTCCTCCCCGGAGCGCTCACGGCGTCTTTCTCCCTGCAGCTCCCCGGTCAGTCCCGCTGACCGGGAGCGCTGCACTGTCATGGCCGTTGGGGATGCGATTCGCACAGCGGGACGCGCCCGCTTGCGAGTCGCATCCCAGGTCACTTACCCGTTCCCGTCCCCTGCTGTCATGTGCTGGCGCGCGCGGCTCCGCTCTCTAGGGCGCGCGCGCGCCAGCTCCCTGAGACTTAAAGGGCCAGTGCACCAATGATTGGTGCCTGGCCCAATTAGCTTGATTGGCTTCCATCTGCTCCCTGCCTTTATCTGACCTCCTCCCATGCACTTCCTTGCCGGATCTTGTTGCCCTTGTGCCTAGTGAAAGCGTTTTGTGTGTCTAAAGCCTGTGTACCAGTACTTCTGCTATCCACCCTGACTACGAACCTTGCCGCCTGCCCCCGACCTTCTGCTACGTCCGACCTTGCTTCTGTCTACTCCCTTGTACCTCGCCCATCATCAGCAGTCAGAGAGGTGAGCCGTTGCTAGTGGATACGACCTGGTCACTACCGCCGCAGCAAGACCATCCCGCTTTGCGGCGGGCTCTGGTGAAAACCAGTAGTGACTTAGAACCGGTCCACTAGCGCGGTCCTCGCCAATCCCTCTCTGGCACAGAGGATCCACTACCTGCCAGCCGGCATCGTGACAGTAGATCCGGCCATGGATCCCGCTGAGGTCCCTCTGCCTTATATCTCTGATATCACCACGGTGGTCGCTCAGCAATCCCGACAGATCGCCCATCTAACCCACCAGCTGTCGGAAATGTCCACCATTGTGCACCAACTTCAGTCACAACTTCAGCAGCAATCATCTCCTCCGCCAGCTCCTGCACCCCTTCCGCAGCGAGTGGCCACTCCTAGCCTCCGCCTGTCCTTGCCGGACAAATTTAATGGGGACTCTAAGTTTTGCCGTGGCTTTCTTTCGCAATGTTCCCTGCACATGGAGATGATGTCGGACCAGTTTCCTACTGAAAGGTCTAAGGTGGCTTTCGTAGTCAGCCTTCTGTCTGGAAAAGCCCTGTCATGGGCCACACCGCTCTGGGACCGCAATGACCCCGTCACTGCCTCTGTACACTCCTTCTTCTCGGAAATTCGAAGTGTCTTTGAGGAACCTGCCCGAGCCTCTTCTGCTGAGACTGCCCTGCTGAACCTGGTCCAGGGTAATTCTTCCGTTGGCGAGTACGCCATACAATTCCGTACTCTTGCTTCTGAACTATCCTGGAATAATGAGGCCCTCTGCGCGACCTTTAAAAAAGGCCTATCCAGCAACATTAAAGATGTTCTGGCCGCACGAGAAACTCCTGCTAACCTGCATGAACTCATTCATCTAGCCACTCGCATTGACATGCGTTTTTCTGAGAGACATCAAGAGCTCCGCCAGGAAAAAGACTTAGATCTCTGGACACCTCTCCCACAGTCTCCACTGCAATCTGCGCCTAGGCCTCCCGCCGAGGAAGCCATGCAAGTGGATCGGTCTCGCCTGACCCTGGAAGAGAGGAATCGCCGTAAGGAAGAGAATCTTTGTCTGTACTGTGCCAGTACCGAGCATTTCTTGGTGGATTGCCCTATCCGTCCTCCACGCCTGGGAAACGTACGCACGCACCCAGCTCACGTGGGTGTGGCGTCTCTTGGCTCTAAGTCTGCTTCTCCACGTCTCACGGTGCCTGTACGGATTTCTTCTTCAGCAATCTCTTCCCTCTCAGCCGTGGCCTGCCTGGACTCTGGTGCCTCTGGGAATTTTATTCGGGAGTCCTTGGCGAATAAATTCCGCATCCCGGTGACCCGTCTTGTCAAGCCACTCCACATTTCCGCGGTCAACGGAGCCAGGTTGGATTGCACCGTGCGTTTCCGCACGGAGCCCCTCCTAATGTGCATCGGACCTCATCATGAGAAAATTGAGTTTTTGGTCCTCCCCAATTGCACTTCTGAAGTTCTCCTTGGACTACCCTGGCTTCTACACCATTCCCCAACCCTGGACTGGTCCACTGGGGAGATCAAGAGTTGGGGTCCCTCTTGTTCCAAAGACTGCCTTAAACCGGTTCCCAGTACTCCCTGCCGTGACCCTGTGGTTCCTCCTGTATCCGGTCTCCCTAAGGTCGTTAGGGACTCTGCCTGCCACAGAAAATGCCTCTCCCCCCCTCCCAGTCCACTCAGGCAAGCCTCGGTGCCTCCTCATGGCCCTCGTCCTGGTGTCACACTGCCCCGTGCCAGGCCTCGCCCTCTGCCCTCCCTCCCCATTCCCACTCCTGCTGTACTGCCTGCCATTGAGGAAACCATCCATTCCTTCCCGGTGTCCTCATCCCAGGGGAGGCAGTCACCGGACAAAAAAAAGGGGAGACCTAAGGGGGGGGGGTACTGTTACGCCTAGCGCTCCGGGTCCCCGCTCCTCCCCGGAGCGCTCACGGCGTCTTTCTCCCTGCAGCTCCCCGGTCAGTCCCGCTGACCGGGAGCGCTGCACTGTCATGGCTGTTGGGGATGCGATTCGCACAGCGGGACGCGCCCGCTTGCGAGTCGCATCCCAGGTCACTTACCCGTTCCCGTCCCCTGCTGTCATGTGCTGGCGCGCGCGGCTCCGCTCTCTAGGGCGCGCGCGCGCCAGCTCCCTGAGACTTAAAGGGCCAGTGCACCAATGATTGGTGCCTGGCCCAATTAGCTTGATTGGCTTCCATCTGCTCCCTGCCTTTATCTGACCTCCTCCCATGCACTTCCTTGCCGGATCTTGTTGCCCTTGTGCCTAGTGAAAGCGTTTTGTGTGTCTAAAGCCTGTGTACCAGTACTTCTGCTATCCACCCTGACTACGAACCTTGCCGCCTGCCCCCGACCTTCTGCTACGTCCGACCTTGCTTCTGTCTACTCCCTTGTACCTCGCCCATCATCAGCAGTCAGAGAGGTGAGCCGTTGCTAGTGGATACGACCTGGTCACTACCGCCGCAGCAAGACCATCCCGCTTTGCGGCGGGCTCTGGTGAAAACCAGTAGTGATTTAGAACCGGTCCACTAGCGCGGTCCTCGCCAATCCCTCTCTGGCACAGAGGATCCACTACCTGCCAGCCGGCATCGTGACACCGCTGCTACTTACTAGCCTTTGAACGCACCCTTAATGACGAACGGCTTACCTGTATGTCCTCTATCTGCTCCCCTTCTATAACGGGGACTCAGGAGCTGACCCCATCTCATAGCAAGGTGATCAGCCGCTAGGACCTGTAGCTAACACCGGACATCACCAATCTCGGTGATGCCTGGCATCAACCCATTAGATCAAAGTTCATTGCGGTGTCTAAAAATTATGAACAGTTGCGGCCTTTTCCGGCCTCCTCGCCATGCGATCGTTGCTAGGATGTTCCAGGATGCCTCAGCAGCCTGGAGCAATCAAGAAATGCTATGTCAATGCTATGTCATATCATTTCAGACTATAAAAAAGTGTAAAAAAAAAGTTAATAAATGTTCATTAACCCCCTCCCTAATGAAAGTTTGAATCGCCCCCTTATCCCATAAAAAAAAAAAAAAATATGTAAACAAAAATAAACATATGTGGTATTGGTGCGTGTGTGAATGTCCAAATTATAAAAATATAATGTTAATTAAACTGCACGGTCAATGGTGTTTATGTAAAGAAAAAATTGTGTATTTTTGGTCACTTTGAAAACCCTACAAAAATTTCTAAAAAGTGTTCAAAAAGTTCCATCAAAACAAAAATAGCACAAGTAAATACTAGGTCATAGGGCAAAAAATGAGCCACATACATCCCTGTATTCAAAAAAAATTAAAAGTTAGAGATCAGAAGAGAGCATTTTTAAATATACTCATTTTGGTTCAAAAAGTTATAATTTTAATAAGTTGGGCATCAATTTAATCACATGGACCTACAGAATAAATATAAGGGGCTATTTTTACCGAAAGGTGCACTGTGTAGAATAGGAAGCCCCCAAAAGTTACAAGATGGCTTTTTGTAGTGGATTGAGGGGGGGGGGGGGGGGGGGGTTGGCTTTGCGGAGAATAGAGCTCGGAAATTGCAAATTGCACAACTCCCATAAAAGTGAGTGAAAGTTACGTAAATTGCGTAAATCCACTTTGGCTGCTTCCATTTTTGTCGACTACCTCTTGCAAACAGGCAGGAGATGGCTGGAAAAAGCAAGCAGACAATCAGGGACAGCCCCTTTAAAGAGTCAAAACAGACGCTAAGCCTGGTTCTCTTTTGGGATATTGTTACGCCGAGCGCTCCGGGTCCCCGCTCCTCCCCGGAGCGCTCGCAACATCCTCGCTACTGCAGCGCCCCGGTCAGATCCACTGACCGGGTGCGCTGCGATACCGCCTCCAGCCGGGATGCGATTCGCGATGCGGGTGGCGCCCGCTCGCGATGCGCACCCCGGCTCCCGTACCTGACTCGCTCTCCGTCGGTCCTGTCCCGGCGCGCGCGCGCCGGGTCTCTGCGATTTAAAGGGCCACTGCGCCCCTGATTGGCGCAGTTGTTCTAATTAGTGTGTTCACCTGTGCACTCCCTATGTATACCTCACTTCCCCTGCACTCCCTCGCCGGATCTTGTTGCCATCGTGCCAGTGAAAGCGTTTCCTTGTGTGTTCCTAGCCTGTGTTCCAGACCTCCTGCCGTTGCCCCTGACTACGATCCTTGCTGCCTGCCCCGACCTTCTGCTACGTCCGACCTTGCTCTTGTCTACTCCCTTGTACCGCGCCTATCTTCAGCAGTCAGAGAGGTTGAGCCGTTGCTAGTGGATACGACCTGGTTACTACCGCCGCTGCAAGTCCATCCCGCTTTGCGGCAGGCTCTGGTGAATACCAGTAGTAACTTAGAACCGGTCCACTAGCACGGTCCAAGCCAATCCCTCTCTGGCACAGAGGATCCACCTCCTGCCAGCCGAATCGTGACAGTAGATCCGGCCATGGATCCCGCTGAAGTTCCACTGCCAGTTGTCGCCGACCTCACCACGGTGGTCGCCCAGCAGTCACAACAGATAGCGCAACAAGGCCATCAGCTGTCTCAACTGACCGTGATGCTACAGCAGCTACTACCACAGCTTCAGCAATCATCTCCTCCGCCAGCTCCTGCACCTCCTCCGCAGCGAGTGGCCGCTTCCGGCCTACGACTATCCTTGCCGGATAAATTTGATGGGGACTCTAAGTTTTGCCGTGGCTTTCTTTCACAATGTTCCCTGCACTTGGAGATGATGTCGGACCAGTTTCCTACTGAAAGGTCTAAGGTGGCTTTCGTAGTCAGCCTTCTGTCTGGGAAAGCCCTGTCATGGGCCACACCGCTCTGGGAACGCAATGACCCCGTCACTGCCTCTGTACACTCCTTCTTCTCGGAAATTCGAAGTGTCTTTGAGGAACCTGCCCGAGCCTCTTCTGCTGAGAATGCCCTGCTGAACCTGGTCCAGGGTAATTCTTCCGTTGGCGAGTACGCCATACAATTCCGTACTCTGGCTTCCGAACTTTCCTGGAATAATGAGGCCCTCTGCGCGACCTTTAAAAAAGGCCTTTCCAGCAACATTAAAGATGTTCTGGCCGCACGAGAAATTCCTGCTAACCTACATGAACTCATTCATCTAGCTACTCGCATTGACATGCGTTTTTCCGAAAGGCGTCAGGAGCTCCGCCAGGATATGGACTTTGTTCGCACGAGGCGTTTTTTCTCCCCGGCTCCTCTCTCCTCTGGTCCTCTGCAATCCGTTCCTTTGCCTCCTTTGACCGGTCTCGCTTGACACCTCAAGAGAGGACACGACGCCGCATGGAGAATCTTTGCCTGTACTGTGCCGTCTTCCAAGACTTTGTTAATGAAATTTTTCGTGATCTCTTATATTCCTGTGTTGTTGTGTATCTGGACGATATCCTGATTTTTTCTGCCAACTTAGAAGAACACCGCCAGCATGTCCGCATGGTTCTTCAGAGACTTCGAGATAATCAACTTTATGCCAAAATGGAGAAATGTCTGTTTGAATGTCAATCTCTTCCTTTCCTAGGATACTTGGTCTCTGGCCAGGGACTACAAATGGACCCGGATAAACTCTCTGCCGTCTTAGATTGGCCACGCCCCTCCGGACTCCGTGCTATTCAGCGTTTTTTGGGGTTCGCCAATTATAACAGACAATTTATTCCACATTTTTCCACCATTGTGGCTCCTATCGTGGCTTTAACCAAGAAGAATGCCAATCCTAAGTCCTGGCCTCCTCAAGCGGAAGACGCATTTAAACGGCTCAAGTCTGCCTTTTCTTCTGCTCCCGTGCTCTCCAGACCTGACCCATCTAAACCCTTCCTATTGGAGGTTGATGCCTCCTCAGTGGGAGCTGGAGCGGTCCTTCTACAAAAAAATTCTTCCGGGCATGCTGTTACTTGTGGTTTTTTTTCTAGGACCTTCTCTCCGGCGGAGAGGAACTACTCCATCGGGGATCGAGAGCTACTGGCCATTAAATTAGCACTTGAGGAATGGAGGCATCTGCTGGAGGGATCAAAATTTCCAGTTATCATTTACACCGATCACAAGAATCTCTCCTATCTTCAGTCTGCCCAACGGCTGAATCCTCGCCAGGCCAGGTGGTCTCTGTTCTTTGCCCGTTTTAATTTTGAAATTCACTTTCGCCCTGCCGACAAGAACATTAGGGCCGATGCTCTCTCTCGTTCCTCGGATGCCTCGGAAGTAGAACTCTCTCCGCAACACATCATTCCTCCTGACTGCCTGATCTCCACTTCTCCAGCCTCCATCAGGCAAACTCCTCCAGGGAAGACCTTCGTTTCTCCACGCCAACGCCTCGGAATCCTCAAATGGGGTCACTCCTCCCACCTCGCTGGCCAGGCGGGCATCAAAAAGTCCTTGCAACTCATCTCTCGTTTCTATTGGTGGCCGACTCTGGAGACGGATGTTGTTGATTTTGTGCGGGCCTGCACTGTCTGTGCCCGGGATAAGACTCCTCGCCAGAAGCCTGCTGGTCTCCTTCATCCTCTGCCTGTCCCCGAACAGCCTTGGTCTCTGATTGGTATGGACTTTATTACAGACTTACCCCCATCCCGTGGCAACACTGTTGTTTGGGTGGTCGTTGATCGATTTTCCAAGATGGCACACTTTATTCCTCTTCCTGGTCTTCCTTCAGCGCCTCAGTTTGCAAAACAATTTTTTGTACACATTTTTCATCTTCACGGTTTGCCCACGCAGATCGTCTCTGATAGAGGCGTCCAATTCGTGTCAAAATTCTGGAGGGCTCTCTGTACACAACTCAAGATTAAATTAAACTTCTCTTCTGCTTATCATCCTCAATCCAATGGGCAAGTAGAAAGAATTAACCAGGTCCTGGGTGACTATTTACGGCATTTTGTTTCCTCCCGCCAGGATGACTGGGCAGATCTTCTACCATGGGCCAAATTCTCGTACAACTTCAGAGTCTCTGAATCTTCTTCCAAATCCCCATTTTTCGTGGTGTACGGCCGTCACCCTCTTCCCCCCCTCCCTACTCCCTTGCCCTCTGGTTTGCCCGCTGTGGATGAAATAACTCGTGATCTTTCCACCATATGGAAAGAGACCCAAAATTCTCTCTTACAGGCTTCATCTCGCATGAAAAAGTTTGCTGATAAGAAAAGAAGAGCTCCTCCCATTTTTTCTCCCGGAGACAAGGTATGGCTCTCCGCTAAATATGTCCGCTTCCGTGTCCCCAGCTACAAATTGGGACCACGCTATCTTGGTCCTTTCAAAATCTTGTGCCAAATTAATCCTGTCTCTTACAAACTTCTTCTTCCTCCTTCTCTTCGTATTCCTAATTCCTTTCATGTCTCTCTTCTTAAACCACTCATCATCAACCGTTTCTCTCCCAAACTTGTTTCTCCCACTCCTGTTTCCGGTTCTTCTGACATCTTCTCCGTAAAGGAGATACTGGCCTCCAAGAAGGTCAGAGGGAAAACCTTTTTTTTGGTTGACTGGGAGAGCTGTGGTCCTGAAGAGAGATCCTGGGAACCTGAGGACAATATCCTAGACAAAAGTCTGGTCCTCAGGTTCTCAGGCTCTAAGAAGAGGGGGAGACCCAAGGGGGGGGTGTACTGTTACGCCGAGCGCTCCGGGTCCCCGCTCCTCCCCGGAGCGCTCGCAACATCCTCGCTACTGCAGCGCCCCGGTCAGATCCACTGACCGGGTGCGCTGCGATACCGCCTCCAGCCGGGATGCGATTCGCGATGCGGGTGGCGCCCGCTCGCGATGCGCACCCCGGCTCCCGTACCTGACTCGCTCTCCGTCGGTCCTGTCCCGGCGCGCGCGCGCCTGGTCTCTGCGATTTAAAGGGCCACTGCGCATCTGATTGGCGCAGTTGTTCTAATTAGTGTGTTCACCTGTGCACTCCCTATGTATACCTCACTTCCCCTGCACTCCCTCGCCGGATCTTGTTGCCATCGTGCCAGTGAAAGCGTTTCCTTGTGTGTTCCTAGCCTGTGTTCCAGACCTCCTGCCGTTGCCCCTGACTACGATCCTTGCTGCCTGCCCCGACCTTCTGCTACGTCCGACCTTGCTCTTGTCTACTCCCTTGTACCGCGCCTATCTTCAGCAGTCAGAGAGGTTGAGCCGTTGCTAGTGGATACGACCTGGTTACTACCGCCGCTGCAAGTCCATCCCGCTTTGCGGCGGGCTCTGGTGAATACCAGTAGTAACTTAGAACCGGTCCACTTGCACGGTCCACGCCAATCCCTCTCTGGCACAGAGGATCCACCTCCTGCCAGCCGAATCGTGACAGATATCATCCAGACAACATGATTTGTGGGCAAAAGTTACGTAAATTAAACAAGCATTTCTCCTGCAGTGTATATAGTAGTATATAGCAGTGTATACAGATATTGAAGCCTGTGCTAGCATTTCTCCTGTGGTGTATATAGTAGTATATAGTAGTATATAGAGAAGAGGGTTGCATTGACAATCTAACACAATGGGCAGCACATTGAACACATTTTATAAGTGGTCAGAAACTTGTAAATAACTCATGAAAGAATAAAGTTATGTTAAAACCAAGCACATCATTGTTTTTCTTGGGAAATTCCCAATAAGGTTGATGTGCCACATGACCCTCTTCCTATTGAAAAAACAAAAGTTGGATTCAAAATGGCCGACTTCAAAATGGCCGCCATGGTCACCACCCATCTTGAAAAGTTTCCCCCCTCACATATACTAATGTGCCACAAACAGGAAGTTAATATCACCAACCATTCCCATTTTATTAAGGTGTATCCATATAAATGGCCCACCCTTCCATGGTGATTCTCATATGCACAAGGATGTACTGATATGACATTCTGAATACAGGCTGTGTTTTTAACTCCTTAAGGATGCCGGGCGTATCCATACGCCCCCGTTTTAAAGTCCTTAAGGACTGAGGGCATATGGAGTGCCTGCTGATAGATAGATGCAAACCCTTGGGGGGGGAGGTCCCGAGACCAAATCGTCGGTCAATTCAGACCAACGATTTGCAGCTTTTCCAGGTCAATCAGGTCTCTGGTGACCCGGTGTCCCGGAAAAAAAGGATGAATGGGGCTGTCCGAGACAGCCCCATTCACCCTTACCCAGCAGGAGTGAGGTGGCACAGGTGCCGCCTCACGATCACGTGATTGATCGGTCGGAATGACCGATCAATCAAGACCCTGCTGGGCGGCGATCTGGACAGCGAAGATAGCGGAGATCAGCGTCAGCGGGGGTCTCCTACCTTGCCCTGGTCTGGCGGGGTCCCCTCGGGATCGGTGGTGGCGACAGGAGCAGCAGCATCGGCGGCAGCAGCGGTGGCGGCAGCAGCGGTGGGGGCCCAGCGGAAGGCTCCAGCAGCAGGTGAGGCCTGATCACTTCCTGCTGTTGCTTAGCAACAAATCGCAGCATGCACAGGCAAAGAGCATGCTGGGAGTTGTAGTTTTGCAGCAGTTCCAAATACAACTCCCAGCATGCCCTTTGGTAGTCTGTGCATGCTGGGGGTTGTAGTTTTGCAACAGCTGGAGGCACTTTTTTTCTATGAAAAAGTGTGCAGCCAGCTGTTGCAAAACTACAACTCTCAGCATGCAGAGACTACCAAAGGGCATGCTGGGAGTTGTAGCAGTGTGCCTTCGGCTGTTGCAAAACTACAACTCCCAGCATGCCCTTCCGCTGTCAATGCATGCTGATTGTTGCAGTTTTGCAACAGCTGGACACACATTGGTTGTGAAACTGAGTTTGTTAGCTAACTCAGTATTTTGCAACCAGTGTTCCTCCAGCTGTTGCAAAAATACAACTCCAAGCATGCACTGAGAGACTGTACATGCTGAGAGTTCTAGTTTTGCAACAGCTGGAGGCACACTGGTTGTGAAACACTGAGTTAAGTAACAAACTCTGTGTTTTGCAACCAATGTGCATCCATCTGTTGCATAACTACAACTCTCAGCATGTATGGTCTGTCAGTGCATGCTGGGAGTTGTAGTTTTGCAACAGCTGGAGATTTGCCCCCCCCCCCATGTGAATGTACAGGATACATTCACACGGGCGGGTTTACAGAGAGTTCTGCTGCAAGTTTGAGATGCAGCAAACTCCCAGCGACAAACTCATTGTAAACCTCCGCCCGTGTGAATGCATCCTAAAAACACTACACTAACACATAATAAAGGGTAAAACACTACATAAACACCCCCCTACACAGTCCCCCCCCACTCAAAAAAAAACGTATTGTACGCACTGTTTACAAAACGGAGCCTCCAGCTGTTGAAAAAACAACAACTCACAGTATTGCTGACAGCCACTGACTGTCAAGACATGCTGGGAGTTTTGCAACAGCTGGAAACACCCTGTTTGGGAAACATTGCCGTAGGGTATTTTTGTGGCGCATTCAAATACCCTATTAAGTCCTCAAATGCGCATGGCTCTCTCTCACTTCGGAGCCCTGTCGTATTTCAAGGAAAGAGTTTAGGGCCACATATGGGGTATTTCCGTACTCGGAAGAAATTGCGTTACAAATTTTGTGAGGCTTTTTCTCCTTTTACCCCTTATGAAAAGGAAAAGTTGGGGTCTACACCAGCATGTTAGTGTAAAAAAAAAAAAAAATTTCTTACACTAACATGCTGGTGTTGCCCCATACTTACATACTTACAAGCGGTAAAAAGAAAAAAAGACCCTCAAAATTTGTAACACAATTTCTCCTGAGTACAGAACTACCCCATTTGTGGGCACACAACATGGCTCAGAAGTGAGAGCATGCCATGTACATTTGAGGTCTAAATTGGTGATTTGCACAGGGGTGGCTGATTTTACATTTTCTCCCATTACCCTTGTAAAAATGTAAAAGTTGGGGGAAAACCACCATTTTAGTGAAAAAAATAAAAATTAATTTACACATCCAATTTTAACGAAAAGTCGTCAAACACCTGTGGGGTGTAAAGGCTCACTGGACCCCTTGTTACGTGCCTTGAGGGGTATAGTTTCCAAAATAGTATGCCATGTGGGGTTTTCTGCTGTTCTGGCACCATGGGGGCTTACTAAATGTGACATGCCCCCAAAAGACCATTTCAGCAAAATTCACTCTCCAAAATCCCAGTGTCGCTCCTTCCCTTCTGAGCCCTCTACTGCGCCCGCCGAACACTTGACATACACATATGAGGTATTTCCTTACTCGAGATAAATTAAGTTACAAATTTTGGGAGGCTTTTTCTCCTTTTACCCCTTGTAAAATTTGAAAAACTGGGTCTACAAGAACATGCGAGTGTAAAAATTGAAGATTTTGAATTTTCTCCTTTACCTTGCTGCTATTCCTGTTAAACACCTAAAGGGTTAACACAGTTACTGAATGTCATTTTGAATACTTTGGGGGGTGCAGTTTTTATAATGGGGTCATTTATTTGGTATTTCTAATATGAAGACCCCCTCAAATCCACTTCGAAACAGAACTGGTCCCTGAAAAATTCCGATTTTGAAAATTTTGTGAAAAATTGGAAAATTGCTGCTGAACTTTGAAGCCCTCTGATGTCTTCCAAAAGGAAAAACATGTCAACTTTATGATGGAAACATAAAGTAGACATATTGTATATGTGAATCAATATATAATTTATTTGGAATATTCATTTTCTTTATAAGCAGAGAGTTTCAAAATTAGAAAAATGCTAAATTTTCAAAATTTTCATGAGATTTGGGGATTTTTCACCAGAAAAGGATGCAAGTAAAGATGAAAATTTACCACTGTATTAAAGTAGAATATGTCATGAAAAAACAATCTCGGAATCAAAACAAGCAGTAAAAGCATCCCAGAGTTATTAATGCTTAAAGTGACAGTGGTCAGAAATGCAAAAAAGGGCTCAGTCCTTAAGGTGAAAAAGTGATCAGTCCTTAAGGGGTTAAAGAGTGATTCACACCCAGTATTTATATTTTAAAGTGATCACAATAAATTTTATAGTTTTAAGGGGGGTTTTAGATCAGGGCTAGCCCCTTGGGGGGGGGGGGGGACCCCGAAAGGTTGTTGTCTATATCAATGCCCTGAAATCCTTTTGGATTTTTGTTGGATATTGTCACTGCAGAACAAGCCCATAAAAGCCATAACATTACAATACCTACCAAGCTAAGCAAAGAGCTGGGCTGACCTATATTTGAATATAAATATACCTTAACCCCTTAAGGACCAGGGGTTTTTCCGTTTTTGCACTTAAATTTTTTCCTCCTTTAAAAAATCATAACTCTTTCAATTTTGCACTGAAAAATCCATACGATGGCTTATTTTTTGCACTACCAATTGCACTTTGTAATGACACTAGTAATTTTACCCAAAAATCTACGACGAAACCCCCAAAAAAAATTATTGTGCAACAAAATTGAAGAAAAAACACAATTTTGCTAATTTTGGGGACTTCCGTTTTTACGCAGTAAATTTTTCGGTAAAAAGGACACCTTATCTTTATTCTGTAGGTCCATAAGAATAAAATGATACCCTACTTATATAGGTTTGGTTCGATTCTGACAGAAATCCATCGGCGAAGCCATGTCCAAGAGACAACAGTATGCGCCCATTCATCCAATGGCGCAGAAGCTGAATGTGCTCCTGTCTAAGTTGCTGGTGTTGCAGTCCCTCCCTTTTCAAGTGGTGGATTCTGCACCTTTCAGAGAATTGATGGCTTGTGCCGAGCCGCGGTGGAGAGTCCCAAGCCGTCATTTCTTTGCGAAAAAGGCAGTACCAGCCCTGAACAATTTTGTGGAACAGAAGGTGGGCCAGTCCTTGAGCCTGTCGGTGTGTACCAAAGTGCACATCAGTGCCAACGTGTAGAGCTGTAACTACGGGCAGGGACAATACATGTCCTTTACGGCATGTGACAAAAGGAAAGGTGTGCAGAAAGCACCATGTGCCACCTACACCACCAAGTATTGATGTGATGCAAAGACCTCTAAAAGGTGGAAGGGAACAACGTATGGTCCATTGTAACCGGTGGGGGTAACAACTTCCCCTGTAAGGCTACACTTTTGCATTATCAATTCCTTTCTTGGCAAGTGTTACTCGTTCTAAAAAGGGCAGCCCCACGCAGGAACCTCTCCCTATTTCCACCTAAAAACACTGCCATTTGCCAGGGTTTTTAGGTGGAAATAGAGAATTTCCTGTCTGGGGCTGCCCTTTAGGGTGAGTAACAAATGCCTAGAAGGGAATTAATAGAGTGAAGGTAGGGCTTTACAGGGGAAGTTTTTACCCCCACCTTATACAATGGACAATACGTTGTTCCCTTCCACCTTTTTGAGGAAAGTGTCCCTCGTCTTAAAAAGGGCGGCCCCACACAGGAAACTCTCCCTGTTTCCAACTAAAAACCCTGGGAAACGGCAGTGTTTGCAGGTGGAAATAGGGAGAGATTCCTGCGTGGGGCCACCCTTTTTAGGGCGAGCGACACTTGCCAAGAAGGCAATTAATAATGCGAGAGTAGGGCCTTAGGCTAAGTTTCCACTTAGTTTTTATCTGTCAATTTTTTTGGAAAACTGACACAACAGTTTTTGAGCCAAAGCCATAAGTGTATTCAAAAGAAATATGACATATAAAGGAAGTACTTATACTTCTCCTCCTCTATGGATCCATTTTTGACTTTGGCTCAAAAACTGCAGTGTCAGTTTTCCAAAAACTGACAGATAAAAAACCAAGTGGAAAATTTGCCTTAGAGGGGAAGTTTTTACCCCCACCATTTACAATGGACCTGTTACGCCGAGCGCTCCGGGTCCCCGCTCCTCCCCGGAGCGCTCGCAACTTCCTCACAATCGCAGCGCCCCGGTCAGACCTGCTGACCGGGTGCGCTGCGATACTTCTCCCAGCCGGGATGCGATTCGCGATGCGGGTGGCGCCCGCTCGCGATGCGCACCCCGGCTCCCGTACCTGACTCGCTCTCCGTCGGTCCTGTCCCGGCGCGCGCGGCCCCGCTCCTTAGGGCGCGCGCGCGCCGGGTCTCTACGATTTAAAGGGCCACTGCGCCACTGATTGGCGCAGTTGGCTTAATTAGTTTATTCACCTGTGCACTTCCCTATATAACCTCACTTCCCCTTTCCTTCCTTGCCGGATCTTGTTGCCATCGTGTCAGTGAAAGCATTTCCCAGTGTGTTCCTAGCCTGTGTTCCAGACCTCCTGCCGTTGCCCCTGACTACGATCCTTGCTGCCTGCCCCGACCTTCTGCTACGTCCGACCTTGCTCTTGTCTTCTCCCTTGTACCGCGCCTATCTTCAGCAGTCAGAGAGGTTGAGCCGTTGCTAGTGGATACGACCTGGTTGCTACCGCCGCTGCAAGACCATCCCGCTTTGCGGCGGGCTCTGGTGAAAACCAGTAGCAGCTTAGAACCGGTCCACTAACACGGTCCACGCCAATCCCTCTCTGGCACAGAGGATCGACCTCCTGCCAGCCGAATCGTGACAGGACCATACGTTGTTCCCATCCACCTTTTAGAGGTCTTTGCATCACATCAATACTTGGTGGTGTAGGTGGCACATGGTGTTTTTTGCACACCTTTCCTTTTGTTTGATTAAAAAAACATGTGTGTCTCTATATGTTATCCTAAGCATATTATTAAAAGTTAAGTTTTACGTAATGCATATCCTCCATACTTGTGCACACTAACACTTTTACAAAAGAGACAGTTTTCTTCTGCCTACCTGCCTCATCTACTATTCTGATCCTGCCACCCTCCTGATGCCACATGTAACGTGCAGCGCTCTGGCCGGACTTACCGGTCATGAGCGCATCTCCCCCCGTGTGTCAGCTCCCCGCGGGGCTGGGATTCGCATCGCGGGATGCGCCCGCATGTGAGTCCCAGCCCGTCACTCACTTCCGTCCCGGGCCTCTGTCCTTCAGCTCTGACGGGCGCGCCCCCGCCTCCAAGCGCGTGTGCCGGAGCTTTGCCTTTTGGCCTATGCAATGCTCCAGCTGTTTTTGAGGAATTTGTTATTGATATCTTCCGCAACCTTCTCCATACCTGTGTAGTCGTTTATCTGGATGACACACTGATTTATTCTTCCAGCTTGGAGGAGCATCGTACTCATGTTCGTCTGGTCCTACAACGCCTTCGAAGGAATCATCTCTATGCCAAACTGGAGAAATGCCTCTTTGAGAAATCCAGTCTTCCTTTTCTAGGATACATTGTCTCTCATCAACGACTGCAAATGGATCCAAGAAAATTGTCTGCGGTTTTGGATTGGCCTCGCCCTACCGGTCTGCAGGCTATTCAACGTTTCCTGGGATTTGCATACTACTATCGTCAGTTCATCCCACATTTTTCTTCTGTGGTTGCTCCCATTGTAGCTCTAAGGGCGCTAACCCGAAGTTGGGGTCCCCTGAGGCCGAGCAAGTTTTCTCCAGCTTAAAGTCTGCTTTTGCTTCAGCTCCCGTGCTATCAAGACCTGATCCGAGAAAACCTTTTGCCTTGGAAGTTGATGCTTCCTCCATTGGTGTAGACGCCATTCTTACCCAGAAAAGTGCCAAGGGAAAAACTGTGACCTGTGGGCTCTTTTCTAAAACCTTCTCGCCAGCGGAGAGAACCTACTCCATCGGAGATCGTGAACTGCTTGCTATAAAGCTCGCCTTAGAGGAGTGGCGACATCTGTTGGAAGGATCTCCACATTCGATCAGTATTTATTCTGATCACAAGAATCTTCTGTACCTCCAGTCAGCCCAATGTTTGAATCCTCGTCAGGCAAGGTGGTCTTTGTTCTTCTCCCGATTTTTTTTTTTTTTTATTTCCGTCCAGCTAATAAGAATATCAGAGCTGATGCCCTCTCCAGATCTTCTGACGTTGTGGGTTTGGATCCTACTCCAAGACATATTATCCCTCCTGATCGTCTCATTTCTGCAGCTTCTGCCAATCTTCTACAGCAGCCTCCTGGTAAAACTTTTGTACCAGTCAGATTGAGACGCAAAGTTTTAAACTGGGGTCATTCTTCTTTATTGGCTGGCCATCCTGAAGTTAGCAAGACACTTCTTCTTATCTCCCAACACTATCAGTGGCCACGTCTGGAACACGATATCTCTGAATTTGTGCGTTCATGTACCACCTGTGCTCGAGACAAGA
This sequence comes from Hyla sarda, assembly GCF_029499605.1. Taxonomy (NCBI): domain Eukaryota; kingdom Metazoa; phylum Chordata; class Amphibia; order Anura; family Hylidae; genus Hyla; species Hyla sarda. The sequence continues at coordinate 8,107,534 of NC_079192.1, forward strand.
CCTCCCGACTGAGACCTGCAGGACTTTTGAGCCGTTGCCCATTCCTTAGATTCCATGGACTCACATCGCTATGGATTTTATTACCGACCTTCCACCATCACGTAATAACACAGTCATCTGGGTTGTGGTAGACCGGTTTTCTGAAATGGCTCATTTCATTCCTCTCCCCGGACTCCCATCTGCTCCACAACTGGCCAAGCACTTCTTACTTCATATGTTCCGTCTACATGTTCTTCCAGAAAACATTGTCTCGGATCGCGGAGTACAGTTTGTGTCCAAATTCTGGCGAGTCTTCTGTTCCTGTCTTGGCATCAGTTTGGATTTCTCCTCTGCCTACCACCCCCAGTCCAATGGTCAGGTGGAAAGGATAAATCAAATTTACGCCATTTTGTGTCTGCTCGTCAGGACGACTGGGTAGATCTTCTTCCCTGGGCCGAACTTTCCTACAATCAGAAAGATCAGAAAGAGTCCACAAAGACATCTCCGTTTTTTATTGTTTTTGGTCATCATCCCAGGTCTCCTCTTCCAGTCCCAGTCTGTTCCAGTCTCCCTGCTGTAGATGAACTTGTCAGAGATTTCTCCTCCATTTGGCGACAGACTCGGCAATCTTTATCTCCCCGAATGAAGACTCAGGCAGACAAAAAAAGATCTCCTTCATCCTTCTCTCCTTGTGATAAAGTTTGGTTATTTTCCAAATGTATCCGTTTTAAAACTCCAAGTTACAAACTTGGTCCTTGTTTCCTGGGTCAGTTCGAGATATTACAAAAAATCTATCCAGTTTCATACAAACTCCGCTTGCCACCTTCTTTACGCATTCCTAACTCCTTTCATGTTTCTCTCCTCAAACCTCTGGTTATCAACCGTTATTCTCAAAGAAAAAGTTCCGCTCCAACTCTTGTCTCCGGTTCCTCTGATATTCTTCAAGTTAAAGAAATCCTGGCCTCTAAAATTGTATGAGCAAAAAAAAAAAAAATCGGATCGATTGGAAGGGTTGTGGTCCTGAGGAGAGGTCCTGGGAGCCCGAGGAAAACATCTTGGACCGTAATATCCTCAAAAACATTTTGTCCCACAAGAAGAGGGGAGACCAAAGGGGGGGTTCTGTAATGCGCAGTGCTCCAGCCGGACATACCGGCCGTGAGGGCATCTCCCCCCGTGTGTGGACGCGCCCACATGCGAGTCCCAGCCCGTCACTCACCTCCGTCCCCGGCCTCATAGCGCTCGCGCCGGAGCTTTGAAATTTAATGAGCCAGTGCATCGGTAATTAATGTTCGCACCTGCACCTTTCTTATAAATTTTTGCTCCTCCCTTTTACTCCTGCCAGGTCTTTGTTTGCCTGGCGCCTTAGAGAAAGCAGTACTTGTTATTCCTTGCCATATACCAGTCCTTAGTATTCTGTGACCCCACGGTGATTCTAGCCGCCAGCCTACTGACCCTCTGCTACCCCACTGACTGTGCTCCTGTGCCGCCTGCCCTGACCTATAGCCTGCCTGACTACGTCGTGCCTATTTCTTTGGTACCACGCTTCACCTCAGCCGCCTGTGTGGTCGAGTCGTGCCAGGGGTAGCGACAGGGGTGTCGCCTGCTGCAGCAAGCCCAACCTGCCTTGTGGCAGGCTCTGGTGAAAACCAGCGGCACCTTAGACTCCGCTCCCTGGCACAGCCCACGTCATCTGCCACACAGGTCCAGCGGATCCACTACATCATCTGTTCCAGACTACTGTGGTATAACGGATCATCTACTCCCTGGGTACCTGCCGTCTGCGGTGAGTCTTACACCACACTTTTGATGCCAAGTTCTCCTTTTTTCACCACCTTTGTCACCTGGTACTGGTATTGCCACCGCACCACTCTTTCACTGGGTCACTTTCAGGACTCCTGATGCTGCCACCTCCAGGCTGTCTCGTTCTGCCACCATATGTTCTCCTCGTGCTGATGCAATCTCCAGGCTGTGTCATTAAGCCACTAAATTGTCTCCTCATGCTGCCGCAAACTCCAAGCTGTGTCATTCAGCCACTATCTGGTCTCCTCATGCTGCCGCCTAATCCTGGCTGTGTCATTCAGCCACTATATGGTCTCCTTATGCTTCTGCCACCTCCAGGCTCTGTCATTCAGCCACTATATGGTCTCCTCATGCTTCAGCCAAATCCAGGTTGTGTCATTCAGACACTGTATGGTCTCCTCATGCTGCCACAAACTCCAGGCAGTCATTCAGCCACTATATGGTCTCCTCATGCTGCCACCTCCACGCTTTGTCATTCAGCCACTATATAGTGTCCTCATGCTTCAGCCTCATCCACGCTGTGTCATTCAGCCACTATATGGTCTCCTCATGCTGCCAACACCTCCAGGCTGTGCCATTCAGCCACTATATGGTCTCCTCATACTGATGCCACCTCCAGGCTCTGTCATTGTGCCACTTTGCGACAGTGATTCAAATAGCGATGCCTCTAATCTGCATGTCATACTGAATAACATAATAAGCTATGTGAGGGGTCCATTGGATCCCTGTACCATTGCTGCAGGTGATCCGGTCATCCAGTATAATGCCCGCATTGCCGTAGATGCCATGATCAAGGCATTCAAGGGGTCCAATACTTGCGTCATATACAGGGCATAAATGTACGTCCTGGTGCCAGTGCATCAGGACGTACATTCACGTCTAATAACAAAATAAAGATAGTCACTTATTCACACCTAGGTGAGAGTAAAGCGTTTCGTAGGGAGGGCTCAAAACTCACATGGCAGTCCATGTAGAAATATAAATTACATGCCACACAACTTTTTCAATTTTCCTTATTTGCTTTAGTAGCAATTTCTTGCATAAATAGTTTCATAGACAATTCTTGCAAAGAAAAAAATGCAAAAAATTTAATGTATCACCCAAGGTGCACCTTCTGCGGACATGCTAGACACTGTAGGAATTTTCAGCCCATGTCAGGGCTACCTTCAGCTGCACAACCTGAAGGCTGCACAACAAAAGGAGGCGTGGTCTCCGAAACGTCGTAAGTGTCGACGCAAGCTCCACTCTTTAATTAAATGGGGTTTTACATAAATACAGGGATAGAGGTAGTTAGTGTCAGGGACAGATGGGGAGGGGGATTAGGGAAAGTTTAGTTAATGATAGCTACTCTTTAACCCCTTAAGGATGCAGCCCTTTTTCACCTTAAGGACTGAGCCCTTTTACACAATTCTGACCACCGTCACTTTACAAATTAATAACGCGAAAACGCTTTTACCAAATATTCTGATTCTGAGATTGTTTTTTCGTGACATATTCTACTTTATTTTGGTGGTAAATGTTCGGCGTTAATTGCATCCTTTTTTGGTGAAAAATCCCAAAATTTCATGAAAATTTTGAAAATTTAGCATTTTTCTAACTTTGAAGCTCTCTAATTGTAAGGAAAATGGATATTTCCAATAAATTTTATTTTTCTTCACAAACACAGTATGTTGGCATCATATAATGGACATACTTTTGCTTTTTGAAAAAATTAGAGGGCTTCAAAGTAGAGCAGCAATTTTCAAAAATGTCATGAAAATTGCTAAATCTGAAGGGACAGATGTTACAGAACTACAACTCCCAGCATGCCTGGGCAGTCGAGGCATGCTCAGAGTTGTAGTTTGGCAACATCTGGAGGGCTACTGTTTGGGCACCACTGTAACAGTGGTCTCCAAACTGTGACCCTCCAGATGTTGCATAACCTCAACTCCCAGCATGCCCAGACAGCCTTTGGCTGTCTGGGCATGCTGGGAGTTGCAGTTTGGCCCCCCTAGTGGTTGCCACAGTAAAGATCAATTTACTTTCACTTTCAATTCCCCCCGCCACTGTCGATTCCCTACCTGAGCAAAGATCCAGCAGGCTCCAGCAAAGATCCCAGGTCCCCAGGCATCTTCTCCTGCAGGTACGGGCTCCATCTTCTTTCCAGAGCCCCTCAACATCCAGGGGCGGGCAGAACTGGGGGTTGCCATGGCAACCCCCTGTCCTGCGCTGCCATTGGTCAGAACTCCGTTCTGAGTAATGGCAGAGGATAGGAGGAGATCGCAGCTTTGCAACCTCACTCCTATCCTTTAGGCTGATCGGGGCTGTTGCTGACAGCTCCGATCAGCCCTATTTTCCGGGTGATCGGGTCACCAGAGACCCGATCAGCCCGGAATTGGAGAAAATAGCATGTCTGAGTTGACATGCAATTTTCTCGGATCGCCGACATAGGGGGGTCTCAGGACCCCCCTGGGCGATGTGCCAGGGTGCCTGCTGAATGATTTCAGCAGGCATCCTGCTCCGGTCCCCAACCGGCTAGCGGTGGGGACCGGATTTCCCACAGGCGTATGGATACGCCCTCGGGCCTTAAGGACTCGGAATGCAGGGCGTATCCATACGCCCTGTGTCCTGAAGCGGTTAAGGGGTTAAAGAACAGGCCAGTTTAGTTTTTGCATTTTTGTTTTGTTTTTGCATTTTTGTATTTTTTCCATCGACACACCCATGTGAGGCTTGTTTTTTGCAAGACCAATTGTACTTTGCAAAAATACCTTTTATTCTACCATAAAATGTTCAGTGCAAGCAAGAAAATATTTTTTGGTTGGGAGATTGAAAAGAAAACCACAATTATGCAACTTTTGGAGGGTTTCGTTCTTACGCAGAGCAATTTATGGTAAACAAGTTTTCTTCATTCTTAGAGTCAATATGATTAAAATGATACCCAGGTTTAGATACTTTCCTATTATTGTACTACTAAAAAAACACACAGACACACACACATATATATGCAGGATGGGCCATTTATATGGATACACCTTAATAAAATGGGAATGGTTGGTGATATTAACTTCCTGTTTGTGGCACATTAGTATATGGGAGGGGGGAAACTTTAAAAATGGGTGGTGACCATGGCGGCCATTGTGAAGTCGGCCATTTTGAATCCAACTTTAGTTTTTTCAATAGGAACACATCAAACTTATTGGGAATTTCACAAGAAAAACAATGATGTGATTGGTTTTAACGTAACTTTATTCTTTCATGAGTTATTTACAGGTTTCTGACCACTTATAAAATGTGTTAAATGTGCTGCCCATTGTGTTGGATTGTCAATGCAACCCTCTTCTCCCACTCTTCACACACTGATAGCAACACTGCAGGAGAAATGCTAGCAAAAGCTTCCAGTATCCGTATACACTGCTATATACTGCTACATACACCGCAGGAGAAATGCTAGCACAGGCTTCCAGTATCCGTAGTTTCAGGTGCTGCACATCTCGTATCTTCACAGCATAGACAATTGCCTTCAGATGACCCCAAAGATAAAAGTCTAAGGGGGTCAGATCGGGAGTCCTTTTGGCCCATTCAACTGGCCCACGATGACCAATCCCCTTTCCAGGAAACTGTTCATTTAGGAATGCTCGGACCTGACGCCCATAATGTGGTGGTCACCATATTGCTGGAAAAACTCAGCGAACGTGCAGCTTCAGTGCATAAAGAGGGAAACACATCATCATGTAGCAATTTCACATATCCAGTGGCCTTGAGGTTTCCACTGATGAAATATGGCCCCACTATCTTTGTACCCCATATACCACACCATACCATCAATTTTTGTGTTCCAACAGTCTTGGAGGGATATATCCAATGCGGGTTAGTGTCAGACCAATAGCGGTGGTTTTGTTTGTTAACGTCACCATTCACATAAAGGTTTCCTCATCACTGAACAAAATCTTCTGCGTAAACTGAGGGTCCTGTTCCAATTTTAGTTTTGCCCATTCTGCAGCACCTGAAACTACGGATACTGGAAGCCTGTGCTAGCATTTCTCCTGCGGTGTATATAGTAGTATATAGCAGTGTATACGGATACTGGAAGCCTGTGCTAGCATTTCTCCTGTGGTGTATATAGTAGTATATAGCAGTGTATACGGATACTGGAAGCCTGTGCTAGCATTTCTCCTGTGGTGTATATAGTAGTATATAGCAGTGTATACGGATACTGGAAGCCTGTGCTAGCATTTCTCCTGCGGTGTATATAGTAGTATATAGCAGTGTATACGGATACTGGAAGCCTGTGCTAGCATTTCTCCTGTGGTGTATATAGTAGTATATAGCAGTATATAGAGAAGAGGGTTGCATTGACAATCCAACACAATGGGCAGCACATTGAACACATTTTATAAGTGGTCAGAAACTTGTAAATAACTCATGAAAGAATAAAGTTACGTTAAAACCAAGCACATCATTGTTTTTCTTGTGAAATTCCCAATAAGTTTGATGTGTCACATGACCCTCTTCCTATTGAAAAAACAAAAGTTGGATTCAAAATGGCCGACTTCAAAATGGCCGCCATGGTCACCACCCATCTTGAAAAGTTTCCCCCCTCACATACACTAATATGCCACAAACAGGAAGTTAATATCACCAACCATTCCCATTTTATTAAGGTGTATCCATATAAATGGCCCACCCTGTATATATTTTTAAACAGCATTAGTTTGTTTCAAACTGCCCCCTCTAACTCAAATTTTTCAATAATTGGGGTGATATGAGGGCTCATTTTTTGCACAGTGATCTGTAGATTTTAATGGTACGTATGTCACTTTTTGATTACTTTTTATTTTCTGGGATGAGAGGTGACATAAAAATCATTATATTTTGCTAGTTTGGACATACGGCGATGCCAAATATGTTTATAATTTTTTTTTTTTTATGGGAAAAATGGGCAAAATAGTTATTTTACATTTTCATTGGGGAAGGGGCTTTTTCACAATTTTTAAATGCTTTAATTTTTTATACCTTTTATTTCCCCATAGCGGACTATAGAGATGGGCAATTTTTTCAAAAATTTGATTCAGCCAATTCGCCAAATTTTCTTAAAACATTCAGTTCGAACCGAATATAATCGCTATTAAAAACGGCTATGTCCGGGCTACAGAAAGCTTTTACACTTATTGCCCCCTATTAGCTTTAACCAGAAAAAAAACTTAGAACTGCGGAGTGTGTACATTTTTAACTTTTTTTTTTTACAGTAATATGCCCCAGTAAGGTTGCAACAGAAAAAAGCATACTCTCTCTCTCTGAACTGTATGCCTGCACTATGGCTGCTTGCAGTCTTTGAATGCTTCCTGTGGTGATCTCAATTGGCAGACTATGAAACGACTTCTAAACGCTCCCTGCCTGCCTGCAGTGATGTGGGCTTGAGGTCAATGGATTTCCCCTGTGCAGATCTGTATTGTCAGTAACGCTGATTAGTGAATGAAAAAAAAAATTTCCTCCAAATTTTAAATTTTTACAAGGGGAGAAAATGCCCTCCAAAATTTGTAACCCCATTTCTTCTGAGTATGGCAATACCCCATGTTTGGACCCCATGTGCTTTGCTGGTGCACTACAAGGCTCAGAAGGGAAGGAGCCACATTTGGCTTTTGGAACGCAAATTTAGCTGAAATGCTTTTTGGGGGGCATGTCCCATTTACTAAGCCCCTATGGTGCCAGGACAGCAAAAAATAAAAACACATGGCATACAATTTTGGAAGCTACACACCTCAAGGAACATAAAATGGTGTACAGTGAGCCATAGCACCCCACAGGTGTTTGACGACTTTTCATTAAATTTGGATGTGTAGATGGAAATAGTTTTGCTCACATTTTACCTTTATAGAAGGGGTAATAGGAGAAAATGAACCCCAAAATTTGTAGACCCATTTCTTCTGAGTATGGAAATACCCCATGTGTGGACGTCAAGTGCTCTGCAGGCGCACTACAATGATCAGGAGAGAAGGAGCGCCATTGAGAATTTGGTTGGAATGGAAGTCGGGGGGCCATGTGCGTTTACAAAGCCCCCCGTGGTGCCAGAACAGTGGACCCCCCACATGTGACACCACTATGGAAACTACACCCCTCACAGAATTTAATAAGGGGGGCAGTGAGCATGTACACCCCACTGGCGTTTGACATATCTTTGGAACAATGGGCTGGGCAAATGAAAAATTACATTTTCATTTTCACAGACCACTGTTCCAAAAATCTGTCATACACCTGTGGGACATAAATGCTCACTGTACCCCTTATTACATTACATGAGGGTGTAGTTTCAAAAATGGGGTCACATGTGGGGGGATCCATTGTTCTGGCACTTTGTAAACACACATGGCCTTCAATTCCGGACATATTTTCTCTCCAAAAGCCCAATGATGTTCCTTCTCTTCTGAGCATTGTAGTGCGCCAGCAGAGCACTTTACATCCACACATGGGTTATATTCTTACTCAGAAGATATGGGGTAACAAATTTTGGGGGCTTTTTCCCCTATTTTTCCTTGTGAAAATAAAAAATTTTGGTAACACCAGCATTTTAGTGATTTTTTTTTGTTTTTCATTTTCCCATCCAACTTTACCAAAAATTGTCAAACACCTGTGGGGTGTTCAGGCTCACAATACCCCTTGTTATGTTCCGTGAGGTTGGTAGTTTCCAAAATGGGGTCACACGTAGTATTTATTTTTTTGCATTTATGTCAGAACCGCTGTAAAATCAACCACCCCTGTGCAAATCACCAATTTAGGCCTCAAATGTTAGTAATGAGGACCACATGGGGGCCGTTCTGGGCTCTATTCTATTTAAAATATCCAGACTTTGGGTCAGGAAGGAATTATTTTCCCTAAAACACCCAAAATTTGGCTTCTGCCTTGTGGAGTTTTTGCCTTCCTCTGGGTCAGCAAAGGGTAAGAGGCTGAAATGAATAGATGTATATACTTTTTCAGCCTTATAAACAATGTAACTATGTAAACCTATCGGAAATATGAAGACAATGCTGGTGTCCACCTTTAAATCACAGTCCAGTGGTTGGGGATTGGTATTTTGTATATGAGAAATATTTGTATGGATGGTGGATGAGCTGAGAATGTAGTACATGGATGGCAAAGTTTTTGCCTAAAAACATATTTAACCCTTGTTGTGTCTTTGCCATGAGGGCATCTACAAGGTATATGACCCCTTATTATTAGACCAGGAATGTGATGTAGTTACTATGCAATACATTTTCTTAAAGCTATCTTAATGTCTTTGTTCCTTAGGCAGTATATTACAGGGTTTATAGAGGGAATCCCCACACAATACATGAAGGAGAGAAGTTTATGTGAAGTTGTGGAATTTCCCTTTATTGGGTTTAAATAAATAGAAAACAAGGTTCCATAGAATATCGACACCACGACCAAGTGAGACCCACAGGTGGAGAAGACCTTTTCTCTTTGGTTGATGGACTGTAGCTTTAAGATCGTATGGATAATATAAGCATAAGAGACAACAATTAATATAAATGGGAAAACAACAAAAGGAAAAGCCACTGATGTAGCCAGCAGATTAACACTAAAAGTGTCAGAACAAGAAAGCTCTAAAATAGGGTTAAAGTCACAGAAAAAGTGGTCAATGACATTTGACCTACAGAACAGAAGCTGAGATGTAGAAGATATTGTGGTTAATGTAGCAAAAAAGCCGATAATCCAGGATATAGTAATAGACTTCAGACAAAGAATAGAAGTCATTATGGAATGATAATACAGGGGTTTACATATGGCCAGATATCGGTCATAGGACATCACCGTCAGGAGAAGACATTCCGCACATTCAGAATAGGAGAAGAAAAACAACTGTGTGAAACATCTCGGAAGAGACATAGAGGAGCCATTGTTCAGAATCCCATGGAGCATGTTAGGAACAATATCGGAGGTCACCATGATGTCCGATACGGTGAGCTGGGTCAGGAAGAAGTACATCGGGGTGTGGAGGTTATTGCTTTTGGACACCAGAACCATGACCAAGAGGTTCCCACATATTGTCCCACAGTAAGTCATAAAGATGAGAACAAATAAGAAGATCCTTACATTAAGTGGTCCGGGAAATCCAAGAAGAATTATTGTAGTTATGTTGTTTTTTTCCATTTACTGTTTAACATGATAAAATATGAGAGAGAGAGAGATTGTAGTATATATAATTAATGCAATACAATACAATATCATATATATATTTGTATCAATTGTTAACATAAAGAAACACTATATATATATATACCGTATTTATCGGGGTATACCACGCACCGGCCTATAACACGCACCCTCATTTTACCAAGGATATTTGGGTATAAAAAGTTTTTTACCCAAATATCCATGAAAAAATGAGGGTGCCTGTGTGCGCATGTATACCCCGATACACCCCCAGGAAAGGCAGGGGGAGAGAGGCCGTCGCTGCCCGCTTCTCTCCCCCTGCCTTTCCTGGGGTCTAGAGCCCTGCTGCCGGCCCTTCTCTCCCCCTGGCTTTCGGCGCCGCTGCCCGTTCTGTCCCCCTGACTATCGGTGCCGGCGCCGATAGCCAGGGGGAGAGAAGCGGCCGGCGCCGCTGCCCCGTTGCGTCCCCCCATCCCCGGTGGCATAATTACCTGAGTCCGGTCCGCACTGCTCCAGGCCTCCGTCGTGCGTCCCCAGCGTCGTTGCTATGCACGGCGCGGCGCTCTGACGTCATGCGCCGCGCCGTTCAGCGCATAGCAATGACGCCGGGGACGCACGACGGAGGCCTGGAGCAGCGCGGACCGGACTCAGGTAATTATGCCACCGGGGATGGGGGGAGGCAACGGGGCAGCGGCGCCGGCAATGGGTGCCGCTGCCCCTTCTCTCCCCCTGGCTGTCGGCGCCGCTTCTCTCTCCCTGGCAATCGGCGCCGGCACGATAGTCAGGGGGACAGAACGGGCAGCGGCGCCGATAACCAGGGGGTGAAAAGGGCCGACAGCAGCGCTCTAGACCCCAGGAAAGGCAGCGGGCAGCGACGGCCACTCTCCCCCTGCCTTTCCTGGGGGTGTATCGGCGTATAACACGCACACAGACTTTAGGCTAAAAATTTTAGCCTAAAAGGTGCGTGTTATACGCCGATAAATACGGTATATATATATATATATTTTTTTTTTATTTATTTATTAATGATATTGTATTGTATTAATTTTATATACTATATATGTATATATCAGATATATATATATATATATATATATATATATATATATTGTAGTATATATAATTAGTACAATATCTATCTATCTATCTATATATATATATATAAATATATATATATATATATATATATATATATATATATATATATATGTATATATTATTGTATTAATTGTATTTTTTTTGCCATTTCCTGTTTAACATAAAGAAACACACACACATATATATATATATATATATATATATATATATATATATTAGTATATAAAATATATATAATGGCCCTCATTTACTATTGTAAACCCGACTTGTTTTGTCTGTTTTTTTTGGCGCATCTTTGTCTGTGACATGTTGCAGACATCGTGCGCCAGTCTGCGACACGATGCAACATTTTTTCCCGACGGACCCGATGTGGATTCTCTCAAACCCGAAAAAGGGGCATAACCCGACATTTCTGAGCTTTTCCACGCATTTATAAAGGTTTCCAACCCGAATTTGTTGAATTGTTGTGGATCTTTTCCCGACAACTCAGAGAAGTTGGAAACCAAAACCAACAAAACCGAAAAACAGGATGCAACATAATAATAAATATCAGGGGAAAAAAGCAGTCGGGTAAGAAAGCAAGATAGACTTACAACCCTATTTTCTAAGTAAATGAGGGCCAATATTGTATTAATTGTTAATTTTTCCATTTCTGCCATTTCCATCCTGATCACATGTAATCCCTCAATCCTGGTATTCTTTGTGAGACCTATACTGTTGGAATAAAACACAACTCTACTCTCATACTTCTACTTATGTAGCATATTTTGGACCATCTAAACAGAGGATTTGCTGCCGACTACCATGAATTTAAAGAGACGCACAAACAATCCAACAATCCTTTGTGCGGCCCGGTTGATCTAGCCGATCGGCTCCTGGTTGCTTCCTCCGGTCAGGCGGTCTAGAAGAGTCCTTGGTAATAATACTGACTATTCAGCAGTTCACTGTACACCTGTCTTAATGAGAAATGGAGTAAAACGTAACATTGTAAAGTTAAAAAAGGTTAATCTAGTTCCACCTATTCTACTGCAGTAATAATCTCAAGCTCTTCGAGATGACTACTTACAATACAATAAAAAATGGTCTTGAGGAATGGAACTCTCAAAGATGACTAACGGACACATAACATGATGGAACTGAACATCTGACTCAGGAGATTTAGTCTAAATAAAAGGAATGGTTGTCTATGTGGTCATAATATTTACTATATGAGGATATTTACCTTGTGGACGAAGCAGTTTATGAATTATTATTACAAAAAATTGATAATGCAAATTTTCTTACAGTACTTCAAAATTACAGCCGTGTAAAATCCATAAACAACTCCGGTGACTGAAAGGGTTATGGTCCTAAAATTCTGAGGTAGAAATAAATACGACCGCATAAAACTCCTGATATGTATTTAATTATATTATTATACAAAAAAATAGCAAAATGTCAATATTAGATTAAAGCATGAAGACAATACATAAATAAAATATTCATTACATAAAAAAAAGAGAAAACATCTCAAAATAGAGCCGCACCAGCAACAAGGAACCTTTTTGTAAGTCAAAGTCTAATCTTCGATGTTGGGTTTTATATACACTAGAAGATTAATCTCCCGAGAAATTGACAGCCTAATGCCGATCACTGGGGGGGGGATTACTCAAGAGGATAAAATTCATGAAAATAGAATAACAAATTGTCACAAATGTTTATTGTAAGTGCTGTCATATATATATATATATATATATATATATATATATATATAAAAAAAAAAAAAATATATATATATATATATATATATATATATACAGAACTGCCATCAGAAATTTTGGGGCTCCTTACACAGCTCATGGCCTGGGCCCCCATCCCCATGGCCCGCCTGCTATCTTTCCCATTGTCTATGAAAAAAATATTTTAAAACACAGGACGAGAAAAATAAGAGCCTTTTAGTTTAAGGGTACATTCCCACACGGCGTATTTGCTGCTGCGTATTTTATTTTCTCTGTTGAAGTCAATGGGTAGGAAAATACGCAGCACCAAATACGCAGCAAATACGCAGCAAAATACGCCGTGTGGGAACGTACCCTTAAGGATAACCCGGGATGTAACAACTTATCCCTTATCCATGCAGTCCTATGGCAGAGCCGGAGATTGCCGAAAGCAGTACTTCAGCTCTCCCAAAGAGCTGCATGGAGGGGGCATGTCAGCCACAACTTCGTGCGGTGGTCAAAAATGCTTGTTACATGCAGAGAGCTGGGGCACCGATTAGGATAGGGGATAAGTTGTTGCATCTCGGAGTTATCCTTTAATAATGAAGAAATAAAGAATATTACTATCATACTGTTACTGACCAAATCCTGTATACTGACCAATATTACCAATAATACCAGTATAAAAGGAGGAATATTAGTACCACACATATTACCATCATACTGTTACTGACCAAATCCTGTATACTGAGACCAATATCACCAATAATACCAGTATACAAGGAGGAATATTATCACCATACATATTACCATCATACTGTTACTGATCAAATCCTGTATACTGAGACCAATATTACCAATAATACCAGTATACAAGGAGGAATATTACCACCATACATATTACCATCATACTGTTACTGACCAAATCCTGTATACTGAGACCAATATCACCAATAATACCAGTATACAAGGAGGAATATTATCACCATACATATTACCATCATACTGTTACTGATCAAATCCTGTATACTGAGACCAATATTACCAATAATACCAGTATACAAGGAGGAATATTACCACCATACATATTACCATGATACTGTTACTGACCAAATCCTGTATACTGACCAATATTACCAGTACACAAGGAGGAATCTTACTGCCATACATATTACCATCATACTGTTACTGACCAAATCCTGTATACTGAGACCAATATCACCAATAATACCAGTATACAAGGAGGAATATTATCCCCATACATATTACCATTGTACTGTTACTGACCAAATCCTGTAGACTGAGACAAAAATTACCAATAATACCAGTATACAAGTGAGAATAATACTGCCACACCATGACCACTACCATTGCCACCACATAGGTAATGCCCTCAGTATGTAAGTAGTAGGTTATGCCCCCAGTGGGTAGGTTATAGGTCATGCCCCCAGGTAGGTTGTCAGTAATGACCCAAAAGGGTAGGCAGTAGGTAATGCCCCATTAGGTAGTGCCCCAAGGTAGGTAGTGCTCCCAGGTAGGTTATGTGCCCAGTAGATAGTGCCCCCCCCCAGGTAGATAATGCTCTAAGTAGGTAGATCCCTCAATAGATAGATCAGGGTGGTGCCTCCAGCTGTTGCAAAACTAGAACTCCCAGCATGCCTGGACAGCCAAAGTCATGCTGGGAGTTGTAGTTTTACAACAACTGGAGGCCCCCTTGTCGGTAAACACGGAGATATAACACAGATATAGATAGATAGACATTAGATAGATAGATAGATAGATAGATATGAGATAGATAGATAGATAGATAGACAGATATGAGATAGATAGATATAACAGATAGATGGATAGATAGATATGAGATAGATAGATAGATAGATAAATAGATATGAGATAGATATGAGATAGATAGATAGATAGATATGAGATAGATAGATATGAGATAGATATGAGATAGATATGAGATAGATAGATAGATAGATAGGTATAAGATGGATAGATAGATATGAGATAGATAGATATGAGATAGATAAATATGGGATAGATAGATATGAGATAGATAGATAGATAGATAGGAGATATATAGGTGATAGAGAGAGAGAAAGAGCAGTGTTTCTCAACCAGGGTGCCTCCAGCTGTTGCAAAATTACAGCTCCCAGCATGCCTGGACAGCCAAAGGCAAGCTGGGAGTTGTAACAGCTGGGGGCACCCTGTTCAGGAAACATTGAGAAATCACCTACTGACCCCTAAAAAGCAATTTGTCCTCTTCCCTCTTTCCCACCAGAAAGTTACCTTATTGATGGGTGGCCTCAGCGCGGGCGGGAGTCGGAATCCTCCATGGAACCGGAAGCAAAGCATGGACCTGCTCCAATAGGGCGGCAGGCTGCACTCAGAGGAGTGTGGGGGGGAAGGGGAGGAGCATCCCTCTGCTCTCCTCCCAGAGAGTCAGTGCGGCCGCAGCCCTGGCCCCTGCACTGACATTAAAGGGCTGCAGGCTGAATATTTTAAAAGAAAATGGTGCTGCAGCAGCGGGCCCCCTCTCAGGCTGGAGGTCCCACATCAGTCTAGCCCTTCTATGCTGCGCCCGCTGCAGAGGGGTACAGCAGGGGCCCGGGCCCACCTGCAGGCCCGGGCCCCTTACTGGAGTACTGGCTGTACCCCCCTGATGGCGGCCCTGTATATATACATATATATATATATATATATATATATATTGTTACGCCGAGCGCTCCGGGTCCCCGCTCCTCCCCGGAGCGCTCGCAGCGTTTACCTGCTCGCACCGCCCAGGTCAGACCCGCTGACCGGGAGCGCTGCGATAATGTCCCTAGCAGGGATGCGATCCGCGATGCGGGACACACCCGCTCGCGGTTCGCATCCCAGCCTGCTTACTGGACCCGTTCCCTGTCTGTTCAGTCCCGGCGCGCGCAGCCCTGCTCCCTAGGGCGCGTGCGCGCCGGCTCCCTGCGATTTAAAGGCCCAGTGCAACGCTGATTGGCACCTGGCCCAAATTAGTGAATTCACCTGTGAGCATGCCTATAATACCTCACTTCCCCTTCCCAGCATCGCCGTATCTTGTTGCCATTGTGCCAGTGAAAGCGTTCCTTGTATGTCCCAAGCCAGTGTTCCAGACCTCCTGCCGTTGCCCCTGACTACGATCCTTGCTGCCTGCCCTGACCTTCTGCTACGTCCGACCTTGCTCTTGCCTATTTCCTTGTACCGCACCTATCTCAGCAGTCAGTCAGGGTTGAGTCGCTGTCGGGTGGAACGACCTGGGGGTTACCTGCCGCAGCAAGTCCATCCCGCTTTGCGGCGGGCTCTGGTGAATACCAGTAACCCTTTAGACTCCGTTCCCCTGGTACGGCCCACGTCATCACCCCACTGACACAGAGGATCCACCACCAGTGTCCTCACAGTACCCGGATCCTGACAGTAGATCCGGCTATGGATCCCGCTGAGGTCCCGCTGCCAGTTGTCGCTGACCTTACCACGGTGGTCGCCCAGCAGTCGCAACAGATAGAGCAACAAGGCCACCAGCTGTCTCAACTGACTGTTATGCTACAACAGCTTTTACCACAGCTACAACAACCATCTCCTCCGCCAGCTCCTGCACCTCCTCCGCAGCGAGTGGCCGCTTCCAGCCTCCACTTGTCCTTGCCGGACAAATTTGATGGGGACTCTAAACTATGCCGTGGTTTTCTCTCGCAATGTTCCCTGCATTTGGAGATGATGTCGGACCAATTTCCCACTGAATGGTCGAAGGTGGCTTTCGTGGTCAGCCTTCTGTCTGGGAAAGCCCTGTCATGGGCCACACCGCTCTGGGACCGCAATGATCCAGTCACTGCCACTGTACAGTCCTTCTTCACTGAGGTTCGTAGTGTCTTCGAGGAACCAGCCCGAGCTTCTTCTGCCGAAACTGCCTTGCTGAACCTGGTCCAAGGAAATTCTTCTGTAGGCGAATACGCCATCCAATTTCGTACCTTCACCTCTGAATTATCTTGGAACAACGAGGCCCTCTGCGCGACCTTTAAAAAAGGCCTATCCAGTAACATCAAGGATGTGCTGGCCGCACGAGAAATTCCTGCCAACCTGTATGAACTTATCCATTTGGCCACCCGCATTGACATGCGTTTTTCCGAAAGTTGCCAGGAGCTCCGTCACTTTGTTCCCACTAGGCGATTTCTCTCCCCGGCTCCTCTCTTCTCTGGTCCGCTGCAATCTATTCCTGTGCCGTCTGCCGTGGAGGCTATGCAAGTAGACCGGTCTCGTCTGACACCACAAGAGGGGACACGCTGCCGCAATGAGAATCTATGCCTGTACTGTGCCAGTACCGAACACTTCCTGATAGATTGTCCTATACGTCCTCCGTGTCAGGAAAGACGCACTCCGATTCCGCACAAAGGTGAGACAGCTCTAGGTGTAAACTCTGCTTCTCCACGTCTTACTGTGCCTGTGCGGATTTCTTCTTCTACTAACTCCTCCTTCTCAGCTGTGGCCTTCTTGGATTCAGGCTCTGCAGGAAATTTTATTTTGGCCTCTTTCGTTAACAGGTTCAACATCCCAGTGACCAGTCTTGCCAGACCTCTCTACATCGCTTCAGTTAATGGAGAAAGATTGGACTGTACTGTGCGTTACCGCACAGAACCCCTGTTAATGTGCATTGGATCTCATCACGAAAAAATTGAATTTCTGGTCCTCTCTAACTGCACTTCTGAAATTCTCCTCGGCTTGCCTTGGCTCCAATGCCATTCTCCTACCCTTGACTGGACCACTGGGGAGATCAAGAACTGGGGTGCTTCTTACCACACAAAATGCCTCACGTCTGCTCCCAGTCCCGCCAGTCAAACCACAGTGGCTCCTCCTATACCAGGTCTCCCCAAGGCCTATCTGGACTATGCCGATGTTTTTTGCAAAAAACAAGCAGAGACTTTGCCTCCTCACAGGCCTTATGACTGCCCTATTGATCTCCTTCCTGGTACTACTCCACCCCGGGGCAGGATCTATCCTCTGTCAGCTCCTGAGACACAAGCCATGTCGGATTACATCCAAGAAAATTTAAAGAGGGGATTCATCCGCAAGTCTTCATCCCCTGCCGGAGCGGGGTTCTTCTTTGTCTCCAAAAAAGACGGTTCCTTACGGCCATGCATCGATTACCGCGGTCTTAATAAGATCACTATAAAAAAACGCTATCCCCTGCCTCTTATCTCGGAACTCTTTGACCGCCTACGTGGCGCTAACATCTTCACCAAATTGGATTTAAGAGGTGCATATAATCTCATCCGCATCAGGAAAGGGGATGAGTGGAAGACTGCATTTAATACCAGAGACGGACATTTTGAATATCTGGTTATGCCCTTTGGGCTCTGCAACGCCCCTGCTGTCTTCCAGGACTTTGTGAATGAAATTTTTCGAGATCTGTTATATACCTGTGTTGGGGTTTACCTGGACTACATTTTGATTTTTTCTTCTAACCTCAAAGAACACCGCCGTCATGTCCGTCTAGTGCTCCAGAGACTCTGTGACAATCAATTATTTGCCAAGATAGAAAAATGTCTCTTTGAATGCCAATCTCTTCCCTTTCTAGGTTATTTAGTCTCTGGCCAGGGACTTCAAATGGACCCAGACAAACTGTCAGCCCTTTTAGATTGGCCACGCCCCTCCGGACTCTGAGCTATCCAACGCTTCTTGGGGTTTGCCAATTACTACCGACAGTTTATTCCGCACTTTTCCACCATTGTGGCTCCAATTGTGGCCCTCACCAAGAAGAACGCCAACCCTAAGTCCTGGCCTCCCCAAGCGGATGAGGCATTCAATCGTCTCAAAACTGCCTTTTCTTCTGCTGCTGTACTCTCCAGACCTGATCTATCTAAACCCTTCTTGCTGGAGGTAGATGCCTCCTCAGTGGGAGCCGGAGCTGTACTCCTACAAAAAGACTCTTCTGGACATAACATTACTTGTGGTTTCTTTTCTAAGACTTTCTCTCCGGCGGAGAAAAATTACTCTATTGGTGATCGAGAACTGTTGGCCATTAAACTTGCCCTCGAAGAATGGAGACACCTGCTGGAGGGTTCCAAATACCCAATTGTCATCTTCACGGATCACAAGAATCTCTTGTATCTTCAGTCTGCCCAACGGTTGAACCCACGCCAGGCTAGGTGGTCGTTGTTTTTTGCCCGTTTTAATTTTGAGATTCATTTTCGCCCTGCTGACAAAAACATCAGGGCTGACGCCCTTTCTCGTTTCTCTGATGGTTCCGAAACAGAAGCCCCCTGCAGCACATTGTTCCTCCTGAGTGTCTGATCTCCTCTTCTCCAGCTTCTATCAGACAAACACCTCCTGGAAAGACTTTCGTCCCCCCATGCCAGCCCCTCAAGATCCTCAGGTGGGGACATTCCCCGCACCTCGCCGGCCATGCTGGCGTCAAGAAGTCCATCCAACTCATCTCTCGTTTATATTGGTGGCCTACCCTGGAAGCAGATGTCGCTGATTTCGTTCGGGCCTGTACAGTCTGTGCCCGGGACAAGACTCCTCGCCAGAAGCCTGCCGGCCTCCTTCATCCTCTGCCTGTCCCTGAGCTACCATGGTCTCAGATTGTCATGGATTTTATAATGGACCTGCCTTTATCCCATGTCAACACAGTCATTTGGGTGGTCGTTGATCGTTTCTCCAAGATGGCACATTTTATTCGACTTCCAGGCCTTCCTTCTGCGCCACAGTTGTCGAAAAAAAATTTGTGCACATTTTTCGCCTTCACGGGCTTCCCACGCATATCATCTCGGATAGAGGCGTTCAATTTGTATAGAAATTCTGGAGAGCTCTCTGTAATCAACTAAAAATCAAATTACATTTTTCGTCTTCCTATCATCCCCAATCCAATGGGCAAGTAGAGAGAGTTAATCAGGTCCTTGGTGACTATTTGTGACATTTTGTTTCCTCCCCGAGGATGATTGGGCCGATCTTCTACCCTGGGCTGAATTCTCGTACAATTTCAAAGACTCTGAATCCTCCGCCAAATCCCCGTTCTTTGTGGTGTACGGCGGCCGTCACCCTCTTCCTCCCCTCCCCACTCCCACCCCTTCTGGTTTGCCTGCTGTTGACGAAGATACCCGGGACTTCTCCACCATCTGGAAGCAGACTCAAAAATCCCTCTTACAGGCCTCATCCCGGATGAAGAAGCATGCCGACAGAAAGAGAAGAACTCCTCCTGTCTTTGCTCCTGGAGACAAAGTGTGGCTCTCCGCCAAGTATATCCGCTTCCGTGTCCCCAGTTATAAACTGGGACCACGTTATCTTGGACCCTTTAAAATCAAATGCCAAATCAATCCTGTCTCCTACAAACTCCTTCTTTCCCCTTCTCTTCGCATTCCTAACGCTTTTCATGTTTCTCTCCTTAAACCGCTTATCCTTAACCACTTATCCTTGTCGCTCCTGCTCCTGTCTCCGGTTCCTCCGATGTCTTCTCTGTTAAAGAAATTCTTGCGTCTAAAACGGTCAGAGGTAAAAAAAAAATTCTCATAGATTGGGAGAATTGCGGTCCTGAGGAGAGGTCATGGGAACCCGAGGATAACATCCTCGACAAGGACCTCATTCACAAATTTTTGGGTTCCAAAAAGAGGGGGAGACCCAAGGGGGGGGGGGGGGTACTGTTACGCCGAGCGCTCCGGGTCCCCGCTCCTCCCCGGAGCGCTCGCAGCGTTTACCTGCTCGCAGCGCCCCGGTCAGACCCGCTGACCGGGAGCGCTGCGATAATGTCCCTAGCAGGAATGCGATCCGCGATGCGGGACGCGCCTGCTCGCGGTTCGCATCCCAGCCTGCTTACCGGACCCGTTCCCTGTCTGTTCAGTCCCGGCGCGAGCGGCCCCGCTTCCTAGGGCGTGCGCGCGCCGGCTCTCTGCGATTTAAAGGGCCAGTGCACCGCTGATTGGCGCCTGGCCCAAATTAGTGAATTTACCTGTGTCCATGGCTATAATACCTCACTTCCCCTTCCCAGCATCGCCGGATCTTGTTGCCATTGTGCCAGTGAAAGCGTTCCTTGTATGTCCCAAGCCAGTGTTCCAGACCTCCTGCCGTTGCCCCTGACTACGATCCTTGCTGCCAGCCCTGACCTTCTGCTACGTCCGACCTTGCTCTTGCTTAATCCCTTGTACCGCGCCTATCTCAGCAGTCAGTCGGGGTTGAGTCGCTATCGGGTGGAACGACCTGGGGGTTACCTGCCACAGCAAGTCCATCCGCTTTGCGGCGGGCTCTGGTGAATAACAGTAACCCCTTAGACTCCGTTCCCCTGGTACGGCCCACGTCATCACCCCACTGACACTGAGGATCCACAACCAGTGTCCTCACAGTACCCGGATCCTGACATATATATATATATATATATATATATATATATATATATATATATATATATCCACAACAATGGCGCAGCACTCCAATGCAAAAAAACGTGAATTAATTTTCTCATGTCACATACAAGTAGCAACATTTCAGATCCTCCATGGAGCCTTTTTCAAGGATATGCTTGAAAAAGGCTCCATGGAGGAGCTGAAACGTTGTTGTTATCTAATGGGACTGTGATCGAATCGGGGATGCTGGCACCGCATACATATTGGTGAAGTAGTGCTGCAATTTTTTTTGAGGATTATATATATATATATATATATATATATATATATATATATACCGTATTTATCGGCGTATAACACACACTTTTTAGGCTAACATTTTTAGCCTAAAGTCTATCTGCGTGTTATACGCCGATAAGCCGCTGCAGTTCAATGATTTAAAGCGGGCGCTTTAAATCAATGAACTGTAGCAGCTTTGCAGGTGCAGAGACCGCCAGCACTGCCGGCTTCTCTGCCCCTGCCTGTTCTGGGGTATAGAGCCCTGCTGCCGGCCCTTCTCTCCCCCTGGCTATCGGTGCCGTTGCCCGTTCTCTCCCCATGACTATCGTGCCGGCGCCCCATTGCCGGCACCGATAGCCAGGGGGAGAGAAGCGGCGCCGGTAATGGGGCAGCGGTGCTAACAGACAGGGGGAGAGAAGGGGCAGCGGCACCCATTGCCGGCGCCGCTGCCCCGTTGCCTCCCCATTCCCGGTTGTATAATTACCTGTTGCCGGGGTCGGGTCCGTGCTGCTTCCGGCCTACAGTGTGCGTCCTCTGCGTCGTTGCTATGTGCTGAACGGCGCGGCACAATGACGAGTGACATCACTCGTCATTGCGCCGCGCCGTGCAGTGCATAGCAACGACGCATGGGACGCACACCGGAGGCCTGAAGCAGCGCGGACCCGACCCAGGCAACAGGTAATTATACAACCGGGGATGGGGAAGGCAACGGGGCAGTTGCCACTGCCCCTTCTCTCCCCCTGGCTATCAGCGCCGCTGCCCCATACCGGCACCGATAGTCAGGGGGAGACAACGGACCGCGGCGCAGATAGCCAGCGGGAGAGAAGCGGCGGCAGCAGCAGGGCTCTAGACCCCAGGAAAGGCAGGGGGAGAGAAGCGGGCAGCGACAGCCTCTCTCTCCCTGCCTTTCCTGGGGGTGTATCGGGGTATACGCATGCACACACACGCACCCTCATTTTACCAAGGATATTTGGGTAAAAAACTTTTTTTACCCAAATACCCTTGGTAAAATGAGGGTGCATGTTATAGGCCGGTGTGTGGCATACCCCAATAAATACGATATATATATATATATATATATATATATATATATATACAAAATATATATAGCCACAGGGTTCAGCATTGAAAGCCTAAAATTGTCGGGGTAATAACTCATGTATGAATTCTGAATTATTAGTTATGGTCAACAACAATATTTAAAAAACATTATGACCATTAGGAATTGCCAAAAATATACAAACAATGTAATTCACCATATCTGGGCCCAACTATTTTCCCAGATATGAGTTCTATGAAGTAGTGGTAGAAGTAACTTTTGCAATATAAAAAAAAATAATAACAAAGTTATTATAAAAATCATTTACAGGTTTATTGGTTTTAATAAAACAGACGGTGATATAAATGAGCAGAGAACCTCACATCAAATGATATTGAATGGGCATCTGATCTCTAGATATATAAAATGAAGTTGTGCATATTACTCTGCCCAATTCTAACAACAACTATCTCTGGTAGTAAGATACATTACTAATATATAAATGTATAGTACTAATTAAGAAGACTATGCTACAGGGGCTGTAAAGTTGGTGAAGTTCATAATATAGTGTCTGTACCTGTGTGTGACGGTTTTTTCACAATTCTTCTGTGATTTTCACCCCAATATTTATTTTTAACAGCATACAGAATGACTGTTGTCTCAAATATTTCCCAGGTTGCAATGCGGCCGAGACCTGACTCACTAGTCAGCTGATGACAGGGAGCCTGTCTGCTTCAATGGGTGGAGCGATCAATCTGCAACTAATGCAACAGCTGTAGGCACCCTGATTGAAAACCACACGTCTTTTGAATGGATGCAGCTCATTTATGTTTCAATGGGTGGGGTGGCTGATGTGTGTGAGGGAGTGAAATGGAATTATGGGATTTGTAGGCAAATAAGAAAACTCCAAGAAATACCAGTTCACAAATAACTAGCCACAGTGTTATGGCAATTTCACAACATAGCCATTTAGCCCCAAGACAAGCGCAGATCCTTCCTAAGCATGTCCATTACTGTCTGCCAGGTACGTACTGAAATCACCTTATAGTGGAGAATTATTATATGACGTGGTGGAGCAGAGAAAGATCCATAGACTATCCTATACGCAATTTGTGATTGCATTGATCCCCATAAGACAAGCCCCATTCATCCGCAGTTGAAGGGGGTGTGGCTTATAAACTACTATTGCCATCTCATCATTAATATTACATAAAGCCAGGTCTGCAAATGTACATGATATAATTCCATCCACAATAAAATGTGGTAACTTAAAGGGGTACTCCGCTGCTCAGCATTTGGAACAAACTGTTCTGAATGCTGGAGCCGGCACCGGGAGCTCGTGACATCATATCCTCATGACATCACACCCCACCCTATGATGTCAGGAGCTCCCAACACCGACACCAGCGTTCAGAGCAGTTTGTTCCAAACACTGAGCAGCGGAGTACCCCTTTAATCAATTAAGAAACCTGTGTATCTTACCGAGAGTATGCATAGTTGTACTTCTGGATAAAGGAAAGATGGCTGCCTGGGGTCCATGGAAACGCCTATAGTCATAACCAGTTATCAGAGAAGAGTTGATTTTGGCACAATACTCTCCCCCTGACTCATCATGGCTCCGCCCCTTCAGGTAGCTTCTAGGAACTTCTGTGATGGGATCTTTTACGCTTCTTTGATGGGGATCTGTGATGGGTCCCTTCCTTGATGAGGATCCCTTATAACTGTGCTATAGATGTAAAGGAAAGTGTGGCTATATTATGGCCACCATATAACACACCTGTATCCTGGTGTACAGAGCAGACCCCCCCCCATTGGAGGCATAAAATGATAGACAGTGAGTTTCACTCTCAAAGACTTTCAGAGACTTGTCAAACAAAAAGTGGACAATTTCCACAAACTTCCCACATGGTCAAATTGACTCAAACTTTGATTCAAGATGGACACCTGAAACTCTATATATAATCTCTATACCTCTCATTTCATAAAATCTGATTTTATAGGTACCAATATAGCCCGACAAAATAAGGGAAAAAATGTAATAATCCGTATGGACTAAGAAATCTGCTACAGTTAGTCTTCGTTTACACAAAACATATTTTTTTTTTGTATTTTTCTTTTTACACGAAAAAAAAAATGCCCCCTCACTTTGCACTCCCAAGATGCATTCCTTTGTCAAAATGCTTCACGGACTGCATTGCTGTCAATGGTGCTGGTGCATGTTCTGGCACAGGTTAATTTCGGCGGCACCCATTGCAGATGGGATCTCTGCCCAAAATATCTCTGGGTGGAGATTCCGTGGTGTGAAATCACAAGTAAAAACTCTATGTTAAAGGAGAACTCCAGCCTAAATTAACTTATCACCTATCCACAGGGGACCTGCAGGCTGCACGCGCTCCATTATTTTCCATGGGAGTGCCGATGATACCCAAGTGCTGTACTCGGGTCTCTTTGGCATTCCCATTGAAATTAATGGAGTGCGTGCCGTCTACCGCATGCGCTCCTCACTGAGAGCCGGGTCCCACTTCAGAGCTCAGCTACTCATCTGCTACTTATCCCTTATCGTGTGGATAGGTGATCAGTCACTTTAGGCTGGAGTTCTCCTATAAGTCTTTTGCTCAAAAAATACTGTTCCATGTTTTTTTTTTGCGACACTAAGCATCTAAACTCTTCCTCAATAGATGAAGTAAAAGTAAGTTCATGAATGTCCTCTAAACTTCATGACAGGTATAGGATGGAGGGAACACCTTATTCCTGCCCTCCCCATATCTTTCGGTAGGAAACTGGATAAGTAACCCAGTAATGTAGCCCTCACATCTGCAATGTGATTGTACAAAGCACAGAAAACATCAAAGGAGAAATATTTGCATGTGGACGTCTAGCATCTGGGCTAAGCCAAAAATGTGACTGAACCAATAACTTAGGCCGGGAAAGGTAAAAATACTCAATTTTCAAGTTGGAATGGCCTACTGCTTTGCCAACAGCATCAATAAGGACAGCAGTCATACTCACATTTATACTAGCACAATGGGTGGGCTAGTATAAATGTGAGATTTTTCTTAAACATACAGGATATAAACACCTTCAAAGTATCCATACATTCAATGTTTTATAACGTAACTGTAGCAGAGAAAGACAAGACAGGAGGCACCGTTCAGGCATGTACTTGGATTAATCAATCGAATACCTGGGAGATGGTTCCGTAAGAAGCCAGCACTACTGAAACATTTCATGGGGTGGTGCAAGGATGTGGAATATAACGAGCATAAGATACACGGGTAATAAACAAATGAATCCTGCACTCACCGCAGTCCACCACTACTGTAGAGGAGGCATCATGGAGAAAATGGGGCTGTAGATGGGGCTCAGAGGCAACGACCGGGGGTTTTGTGCTAATGAGCACTTCTTCCGGCCTCCGGAGGCCAGAAGAAGTGCTTATTGGCATGAAACCACCAGTCGTTGCCTCTGAGCCCCCATCTACAACTCCGTTCCTTCCATGATGCCTCCTCTACAGTAGCTGTGGACGGGAGTGAATGCAGGATTCATTTCTTTATTACCCGTATATTAAATGTTTTACTAGTCACATTCCACAATGAACAGAAAAAGCATTTAAGTTTAAAAAATAAGCTGATATATGGTTAAATGTAAACTTATTTATCCTAATTAAAGATAAGCGAAGTGAACGTGTAGAACCTGGTTTCTGTCTGAACTTTGCTATGAGTTTAGTTAGACAGAAACACGATCCTTGAACAGTTCGGTTTGGCCGCACCTGCTAAAATAGCATCAGCCACATTGCAGAAAAGATCACATGACCCAAAATGTTTTTCAAACCGCTCTCCCAGCCAATTAGGATGACGTATAGGAGTTGCGTCAGAGCCACTATAAAAAAAAAAAAAAAAAAAAAATATGTACATAGCTTAATAAGCTGTTATTTTAGAGATAGCAGTTGTTAGAAGAAGATCTCTGTGAGGGAACCTAAGCTGTGATCACCACAGATAGGAGTAGGAGGCATATATATATATATATATATATATATATATATATATATATTATAATTATAGTTAAAGAAGATGTCTAGTGCTAAGAAATGTATCCGCAGGATAGGTGCTAAATGTCTGATTGCGGGTGTCTGACCGCTAGGACCCACCGCAATCTCTCTTATGAGGCCCTGGCTCTGCCCCCACTGAGCGCTGCTAGAGCTCGTTTCGTACCCAGCAGGTCAGCTGGTACAAACACCCCCCTCCATTCATCTCTATGGGAGAGGAGTAGACACAGCTTTCTCGGGGCCCGGTACAGGAGATGCCTTAAAAACTGTTTGAAGGTACCTGAATACATTCTCTAGTTCCTCTAACAGTGTTACACAGGGCTGTAGGGCACTTAGACAATGTTATGCATTTGTTTTCAGCGGGGGTCAAGTCCTGGGGAAAAAAGTGTGGGAACTAACCCAAGAGCTTTCACTCAAGGGCTGGGTTCCTGCTGTGGAAAAAGTGCAGGAGCTCTGTTCCCATGCGTTCCTGCAGGACTTTAGCCCTGGTTTTAGAGAAGTCTGTGTTCAGCCTCAGCTAAACATTTTTTTGCTCAAGTTCAGTGAACCTACTGAACAAAACTTTTCAAAAGTTTCCTTACCTCTAATAAATAAATGATTTCACAGTTCTGTAAAACTTTATAAACTTCTGAGAATAGAATGTCCCACAGGGAGCCGCATGACTTCATGACTTTTGTGTTACTAACATGAGATTCCTCTATAAAAGAAGACTGAGGGGTGACATTGTAGCTTTGCCTACAGCCCAGACAATGGCCATCCTCAAGGTCTCCTGCAGCCACAAGAGGGAAAGGAAACTATGAAAGGATCAAGGAGCAGTAAGTGGACTTTATGTGTTTCTTGTACTGAGCTTTGTTTATCTTTTTTGGATATTATTTTGTCAGTTCATGCTTCTCTGGAAGGGGAAAACATATGTTTCAACAGGGGGTAGGTTTGTCTAAATGATTATTTATTATTCTGTAAAATATTGCTTAACTGCAGGATTATTATTATTATTATTATTACTATTATTTATTTATTATAATTATTATTATTATTATTATTATTATTATTATTTTTATTTATTTATTTTTTATTAAAACTTTGTATTCAAATTTGTAAACCTTACATGGAAAGACACGGCACATTGAACAGAAAGGGCAATGCTAAGGAGTACATTGTGTGACTAAGGCAGATCAGTCATTGGGAATCACCAGACAATAATATCAGCAAAAGTGAAATCTGCCCATAAAACATTGCCGGAATCTCTCAGTAAAATGTCAAAAATAAGTACAGGTCAATACGGGATCAAATCAGTAGGTGAACAAAAACAACAATAACGGCAAACAGGGAGACCTGTAAACAGAGAAGGAAAGGGAGGAAATTCAAGAAAAGAGAGGAAAAGTGACAAGGAAGGAGAAGGAAAAGGGAGGGGAGGAGACAAAAGAAAGCAGAAACGGGGGGGGGGGGGGGGTGAGAAGAGAGCTTCACAGGGGAGGAGGAAAACAGAGATCATACCTCGTGGGGCGGTCGCATCTCCAGGCCTAACCAACCCAGAGTGGCACATCCAGAGCGGAGGGGTGGGAGGGGGGGGGGGGATGCGTTAGGGTAAATTTTATTTCTTTTATTGTATTAATTGTGGCAATTGTGGCAATAATAATAATGACATTCTTGTTCGATTTAAAAAATAATTTAATAAATTACATTTTCCTTTACTATTCTTTCGAAATTACAGCACCCTTTAGATCTGAGCTGATGTTCTTCAACTGGAGGTCTTCATCTGAGCACACGGACTCCAAATAGTGTAGCCTTATAATTCTAGTGTACTTAGATTAAAGGGCTTGTAAGCAGAACTTTCTAGAGTCAGTGTAGTTTTCTTGTCTAATTTAGGTGCAAATTGTTGCACAATGGTTGAATTGCTCCAAAATGTTGTGCCTTTTTACACGGTGCAGCTGTAAATGCTTTTGTAAGTGTTGCAGTATAATACATTTCCAGTGGTAATGTATTTAAGAACTGGTCCCTCTCACAATTATTTGGACAATGTGTAACGTTTTGGCGCCAGTGTACACCATCATTTTGCTGTCTTAGAAAACGTGCTTTAAAAACTTTTTAGAATGGGTAAAGTAAAGCGTATGCTTATGTTATCACACAGTGTGCTCCTTTTTAGTAAATTTGGAGCAAATAAACCGAAAATACACAACTTCAAGACATATAGAAAATTCCTTCACCGCCATCAACATTGATAAATTCACAAACCCCCTTCTATTATGACTTTAGGCTTTACAACACTGTAAGGGCTCATTCACATGCAATACGTTTCACTGCGCATGGGCAGCTTCATCAGGCATCCATGATGCCTGATGAAGCTGCCCATGTGTAGTGAAACGCGTCTACACAACCTGCTTTGGTAAGGAGCTCCTGCTCATTTCTTTTTCCTTACCTGTTTTGGTGATATTTCACTATGGTGCACTACTTTTATATTTTCTAAAATGACATACCAACAGGCATGGCCCCCATTTATTTAAATGGCTCGAGCATAGTCAGCTAGTGACTACGTTCAGGTAGATTTCTGAGTGTCTACAAGTTTTGGCTAGGAATGAGACACATGATTTACTGCACTTTTTCGTCCAGGACAAAACTTGAATATGCCCTCAAAATGACCTGAACAAAGTCACTAGATGACTATGCTGGGGTCATTGAAATGAATATGGGCAATGTCTGTCCGGGAATGCATACATCAGCATGTCATTATAACAGTTTCCTGATGTATCCGTGCCTCAGAGGCCAAAATTGGGGTGTGAATGAGCCCTTACAGTGCCATGGAGCCTGGAGAAGCCATAAAGGAAGGGGGTTGGGGATAGCAGTAGAATTATGAACAGAACTATTCGGAGTCAGAGTGTGGTCACCAAACCCCTTCCTTTATGACAAATAAATAGTGGCAAAAATACGAAAAATGGGTGCACTACTGTGGTAGATGTAAACAATGACATTGACTAACCCTCAAAACTGATGTAAAATTGGGGTCAAATTCTGCACGTGAGGTCCTTTGCTATGGGCCATCCCTAGCATAAAATGCATACAATGGAGGATGCCTGCAAAGTACCACAAGTACTACAATGGCATCCTACACCAGATGAAGAAATCATGTCTACAGATAAGTCTCTTTCTTCAATTTATTGCATTTTCTCTATTCCCTTTGTTATAGTTTACAAGATTGTTTTTTAATACTTATCCCTAAATATGCAACATCACAATTTTACTAAAGTAACAGAAATTCTGCTCCTGGGATTTCAAAATTTACAAAATTTTAATTCCCTTTTCTTTCTTCTGCTTCTGGTCATCTACTGTGTGACCATATGTGGGAACCTCCTGATCATCGGTGTGGTGTCCTACAGTCGATCCCTCCACTCTCCCATGTACTTCTTCCTCACACAGCTCTCCCTCTCAGATATCCTCACCACCACCACCATCGTACCCAACATGCTCCATGTCTTGTTGTATAAAGGGAGTTCTGTTTCTTTTTTTGGCTGTTTGACTCAATTCCATTGTTTTTCAGCCTCTGAGGCCCTGGAATGTCTTCTCCTGACCGTGATGTCCTATGACAGGTACCAGGCCATCTGTAACCCTTTACATTACACCACAGTCATGGACTATTCTTTTTGCCGTAGAGTCATTCTCTTGTTCTGGTTGATAATATTTATTATGGTGTCGATGATTTTTGGGACACTGAGTCAATTGGATTTCTGTGGGCCAAACGTCATTGACCATTTCTTCTGTGACCTGGAACCTTTATTGGAGCTTTCCTGTTCTGAAACTTTTATAATGAAGATGGAAAGTTTGTTTCTGGCTATTCTGTTCGCTATCTGCCCAATTACCATTATCATATTTTCCTATGTGTACATTATCCTCACCGTACTGAAGATCCCCTCCGTGACTGGGAGGCAGAAGACCTTTTCCACCTGTAGCGCCCATTTGACCGTGGTGTCTATATTCTATGGGTCAATTATTATCATCTATGTATTTCCACGTCAACAGAAGGCCAAAACATTGCTGTCACTGCTGTATACTGTTGTAACTCCACTTCTTAACCCTATGATTTACAGTCTGAGTAATAGAGATATTAAGCAGGCTGTTCGGAAGCTTTCAGACAATATTTCTCACTTTTTCTTTACATATTACAGAAACTTATATTTGTCGGATAAGACCAGGAAGAATCGTCCATACGAATAAACTGCGGGTCCACGATGACAGTTCTGATTCTTTTCTCAAAGGACGTTCTGTAAATACTGTGGCCACCCCCCATGACTTGTTGCCGTCTGCTCGCCATCTTGGTGCTCTTTGACGAAGTTAGTCAACTAGTAAACACAAAAATCTTAACACTTTAAACATTTTACTCAACTCTTTTCACATGGCCATGGATATAGAATCAGGGGTGTCTTATTTTGCTCTGTTCTTTCAATCATCTTAACGTTACTGTTTATAATAGCAAGGACATCAATTTTGGTTTTGTTGGCCATATGGGAAAAATTGGAGCATGTGATTCCAGCAGTGATGCCTTCTTTCAGGTCTATTTGTCCATATGGAACTCAAAACAGTTAAAGGGGTACTCCACCCTTAGACATCTTATCCCCTATCTAAAGGATAGGGGATAAGATGTCTGATTGCGGGGGTCCCGCCACTGGGGACACCCACGATCTCTCTGCTGCACCCAGTGATTGTTTAGAGCGCAGGGTACAGTGCCAGAGGACAGTGATGTCAGGGCCGCGTCCCACTCATGATGTTTGGTTGTCACGCCCCCTCCCATAGACCTGCATTTAGGGGGCATGGCCGTGATCGGCATGAAGCGAAGTTCACTCCATGCACCGGATGTCTGGGGTGCTGCAGCCGAGATCGCAGGGGTCCCCAGCGGAGGGACCCCAACAATCAGACATCTTATCCCCTATCCTTTGGGGATAGTGGCGGAGTACCCCTTTAAGGATACAGATGGAACAAAAAAGTACAATAAGTATTTGCAAACAATTAAAACATTAGGAGCATTGAAAAAAGTCAATATAAAACAGACCACAGAGAACTGCAATATCGAAAGCAATATCTAAGAGGCTTTTATATGGGGTCATTATTATGTGAAATTTCATATGTTCAGCCTAATCCTATGCAGCCATTGTATGATTAGAAAGGTAATTCTCACTAGTCATTAATTTATGTTACCGTCAGTTATATTCGTCAATCCAATTCACTGGCCACAGCTGATGCTGCAACTTTGGCAAAATACATCAGTTGTCTACGGGTCCGATGCCCAGTTATTTCTTTTGGCCGGATATTAAAACCATGCAAGACACTTTCCCCCATCTGGCGTGTCAGATGATCAGGTGTCCTTAATGGGGCACCCGATAAACCTGAACTCTCCCATTCAAATAAATAGGATAAGTTCTATCATCAGTTACCCTCTGGTCCATTTCGATATATCATGGAGAAAAACTTATCTCCTATCCAAATCGTATGGGATACGTTTTAGATCGCGGGGTTCACACCACTGGAACCTCCAGCGATCTCCCGCATGGGAACCCGGCTCTCCCCGAGAACGTTTTGTCATCTCCGGCTTTTCTATAGAGATACATGGAGGGGGCTTGTTAGCCACTGTTTCGTGTCGACACGCTCCGTTCCCAGGGAGAGCAGGGGTCCCGTGCAGGAGATCATGGTGGGGGGGTCCCAGCGGTCGGACTTACTGCGATCTAAAACGTATTCTGTATCCTTTAGATAAGGTATACATTTTTCTGCATGATACTTTTCCTTTAACCCCTTAAGGACCCAGCCATTTTACACCTCAGGACCCGGCCATTTTTTGCACATCTGACCACTGTCACTTTAAACATTTATAACTCTGGAATGCTTTTAGTTATCATTCTGATTCCGAGATTGTTTTTTCGTAACATATTCTACTTTAACATAGTGGTAAAATTTTGTGGTATCTTGCATCCTTTCTTGGTGAAAAATCCCAAAATTTTATGAAAAATTTGAAAATTTTGCATTTTTCTAACTTTGAAGCTCTCTGCTTGTAAGGAAAATGGATATTCCAAATAATTTTTTTTTATTCACATATACAATATGTCTATTTTATGTTTGCATCATAAAATTGATGTGTTTTTACTTTTGGAAGACACCAGAGGGCTTCAAAGTTCAGCAGCAATTTTCCAATTTTTCACAAAATTTCCAAACTCACAATTTTTCATGGACCAGTTCAGGTTTGAAGTAGATTTGAAGGGTCTTCATATTAGAAATACCCCACAAATGACCCCATTATAAAAACTGCACCCCCCAAAGTATTCAAAATGACATTCAGTCTGCGTTTTAACCCTTTAGGTGTTTCACAGGAATAGCAGCAAAGTGAAGGAGAAAATTCACAATCTCCATTTTTTACACTCGCATGTTCTTGTAGACCCAATTTTTGAATGTTTAAAAGGGGTAAAAGGAGAAAATGTCTACTTATATTTGTAGCCCAATTTCTCTCGAGTAAGCACATACCTCATATGTCTATGTAAAGTGTTCGGCGGGCGCAGTAGAGGGCTCAGAAGCGAAGGAGCGACAAGGGGATTTTGGAGAGTACTTTTTTTTAAATGGTTTTTGGGGGGCATGTTGCATTTAGGAAGCCCCTATGGTGCAAGAACAGCAAAAATCCCCCACATGGCATACCATTTTGGAAACTAGACCCCTTGAGGTACATAACAAGGAATTAAGTGAGCCTTAATACCCTACAGGAGTTTCACGACTTTTGCATATGTAAAAAAATTAAAATAAAAGGTCACTAAAATGTGTGTTTCCCCCCAAATTTCACATTTTTGCAAGGGTTAATAGCAGAAAATACCCCCCAAACATTGTAACCCCATCTCTTCTGAGTATGACGGTGCCCCATAAGTTGACCTGAGGTGTACTATGGGTGAACTACAATGCTCAGAAGAGAAGGAGTCATATTTGGCTTTTTGAGAGCAAATTTTGCTCGGGGGCATGTCGCATTTAGGAAGCCCCTATGGTGCCAGGACAGCAAAAATCCCCCACATGGCATATCATTTTGGAAACTAGACCCCTTGAGGTACGTAACAAGGAATAAAGTGAGCCTTAATACCCCACAGGAGTTTCACGACTTTTGCATATGTAAAAAAATAAAAATAAAATTTCACTAAAAGGTGTGTTTCCCCCCCAAATTTCACATTTTTGCAAGGGTTAATAGCAGAAAATACCCCCCAAAATTTGTAACCCCATCTCTTCTGAGTATGGAGGTACCCCATAAATTGACCTGAAGTGCACTACGGGCGAACTACAATGCTCAGAAGAGAAGGAGTCATATTTGGCTTTTTGAGAGAAAATTTTGCTCGGGGGCATGTCGCATTTAGGAAGCCCCTATGGTGCCAGGACAGCAAAATAACCCCCACATGGCATACCATTTTGGAAACTAGACCCCTTGAGGAACGTAACAAGGGGTACAGTGAGCATTTACCCCCACTGGTGTCTGTCAGATCTTTGGAACAGTGGTCTGTACAACATTTTTAATTTGCACAGCCCACTCTTCCAAAGATCTGTCAGACACCTGTGGGGTGTAAATTCTCACTGCACCCCTCATTACATTCCGTGAGGGGTGCAGTTTCCGAAATGGGGTCACATGTGGGGTTTTGTTTTTTTTGCGTTTGTCAAAACCGCTGTAAGAATCAGCCACCCCTGTGCAAATCACCTCAAATGTACATGGCGCACTCTCCCTTCTGGGCCTTGTTGTGCGCCCCCAGAGCAGTTTGCGCCCACATATGAGGTATCTCCGTACTCGGGAGAAATTGCGTTACAAATTTTGGGGGGCTTTTTTCCCCTTTACCTCTTGTCAAAATGAAAAGTATAGGGCAACATCAGCATGTTAGTGTAAAAAGTTTATTTTTTTTACACTAACATGCTGGTGTAGACCCCAACTTCCCCTTTTCATAAGGGGTGAAAGGAGAAAAAGACCCCCAAGATTTGTTAGTCAATTTCTCCCGAGTACGGCGATACCCCATATGTGACCCTAAACTGTTGCCCTGAAATGCAACAGGGTTCCAAAGTGAGAGCGCCATGTGCATTTGAGGCCTGAATTAGAGATTTGCATAGGGGTGGACATAGGGGTATTCTACGCCAGTGATTCCCAAACAGGGTGCCTCCAGCTGTTGCAAAACTCCCAGCATGCCTGGACAGTCAACGGCTGTCCGACAATACTGGGAGTTGTTGTTTTGCAACAGCTGGAGGCTCTGCTTTAGAAACAGTGGCGTACCTGACGTTCTTATTGGGGGAGGGGAGGGGGGCTGTGTAGGGGAATGTGTATATGTAGTGTTTTTTACTTTTTATTTTATTTTGTGTTAGTGTAGTGTAGTATTTTTAGGGTACAGTCACACGGGCGGGGGATTACAGCGAGTTTGAGCTGCCGGGCTAAATTTGCTGCATTGCAAACTTTCAGCCCGATACTCACTGTAAGCCCCCTGCCCATGTGAATGTACCCTGTACATTCACAGGGGGGGGACCTCCAGCTGTTGCAAAACTACTACTCCCAGCATGCCTGAGAATGTTTGGGAGTTGTAGTTTTGCAACAGCTGGAGGCACATGGGTTGGGAAACACTGAGTTAGGAAACAATGTTTCCCAACCAGTGTGCCTCCAGCTGTTGCAAAACCACAACTCCCAAACATTCTCAGGCATGCTGGGAGTAGTAGTTCGGCAACATCTTTAGAGCCAGATGTTGCCGAACTACAACTCCCAGCATGCTTGGAGTTGTAGTTTTGCAACATCTGGAGGACTACAGTTTGCAGACCACTAATACAGTGGTTCCCAATCTGTGCCCTTCCAGATGTTGCAAAACTACAACCCCCAGTATGCCAAAACTGTCCAGGCATGCTGGGAGTTGTAGTTCTGCAACATCTGAAGGGCCAGATGTTACAGAACTACAACTACCAGCATGCCTGGACAGTAAGGACATGCGGAGGATGTGTAGTTTTGCAACATCTGGAAGGGCACAGTGGTCTCCAAACTGTGGACCTCCAGATGTTGCAAAACTGCAACTCCCAGCATGCCCAGACGCCAAGGGCTGTCTGGGCATGCTGGGAGTTGTAGTTTACAGGGTCCTATTACAGCAATGCATGTCGCTTTACGGCGACGTGCATTGCTGTAAATGGCCCGACCGCGGCTGAAGATCCCGCCGCCATCTTCCTCGCCGGGATCCGGGTCTTCAGGAACGAGGTAACTACCGGGGCCGGTCCCCAGCACTCCCCCGTCCCCCGCCGCGTCCTCCGGTCTCCCTCCCGTCCTCTCCGGACTTTCAGGGGCCGGGCAGGACGGGAGGAAGTAACCGCCCCCCCTCCTGCGATTGGTCAGTTAACTAACCGACAGATCGCAGGGTATAGGAGGAGGTGGCAGGCTTGCCACCTCGCTCCTATACGTTAGCATGGCCCTGGCTGTCTGTGACAGCCGGGATCATGCGAAATTACCGGGCGGTCGGGTCCCAGAGACCCGATCAGCCCGGTATCGCCGCAGATCGCAAGGGCGATTTCCCTTGCGATTTGCGGCGATCGCCGACATGGGGGCCTACATGGCCCCCTTGGCGTTTGCCCTGGATGCCTGCTGAAGGATTTCAGCAGGCATCCAGTTCCTATCTCTGCCCGGCGCGCGGCAGAGACCGGAAGACGCCAGGACGTACGGGGACGTCCTGGGTCCTTAAGGCCCAGGGTGCGGGGACGTCCCCGTACGCCCTGGGTCCTTAAGAGGTTAAAGCAAATGTATCATCTAGATTTTTTTTCTGATCAGAGCCAGATACTAAAACTTTTTTATTATCTGTTTATGTTTTTTTATATTACATTATTATAGGTGCTGCCATCGTGCCTAAGTTGTTTTTAGCAGCATTTAGAGATATGCTTCTGGAGCCTCTGGACACAGGCAACAATAGACAAGAGCTGTCCCAGTGGAGTGGAAAATGAGTCTGGACATGCTCTGTGACTTGAGGCTGATCTGTGAGCAACATCTATTGTGGTGCACCTCTGTTATCTATAAACCAGTATCAGCATGCACTGTACTCCTGTCTGTGATGATGAGGTGGAGGCTGCTGGGAAACGATCTGTACAGAAGAGGCTTAGTTTTAGGCTTAGTGACCAGAATTTTACAGATAGATAGATATGAGAGAGAGAGATAGATAGATAGTAAAATAGAAAATTTGAAACAAAAAAAAGTTCTTGAAAAATATAATTAAAGGAGTATTTCGGGGAATGGAACCAGACACTTACCCCCTATCCTCAGGATACGAAAAAATTATCTGATCACGGGGGGGGGTGCAAGCTCTAGGACCTACCACCATCACCTACTTATCTGTCCTTGGCACGTTCAGCCCCCCCCCCTTCCTTTGACTAGTGCAGCCAATCGCCATCACTGCAACCGGTGATTGGCTAAGCAGTCCGTCACTTGCACCCATTCAGGAAGGTGGGAACCAACGTGCACTGAGGACAGATAATTAGGCGGGACTTCATACAGGAGACCGCGGGGGCCCCAGCAGTCGTACTCATTGCAAGCAGACACTTATCCTCTATTCTTGTTTTTAAACAATAGGCCATTTTCTGATGACACATTCCCTTCAATCATTTATGATGACCTAAAAATGTTGTTTGTTGGTGGTGCTCCCCTTCATGTGAATAGATGCTAACCAATGGCAAACAAAATAGGAGGTGTTAAAATATTGGACAAGGTGTCATTATTAAGGCTATTTGGTCAATTCAGGTGGACATATGTGACTACAAGGATCTGATAACATGTTGCAGAAGGATTTCTAAGAAAGAGAGCAGACGACCCTTAAGTTTAAAGAGCACCTGCCACCATCTCTATTGCTTTATATTATGCTGCTGGTCTGTTGCCCTCTTCAATACCTGCCCCCCCCCCAGTTTTTCATTTTCACCCAGCATTTCCTTCATAATCCTCTTTCAAATCTTGCTCACTGCAGGCAGTGTTCAATGTAGCTGAGGTGCACCATGCAGCATGCACAGCGCTCCCTGCTGTCTGTCTGATTGACTGGGAGCTGTGCTGTGCTCGTCAGTGTCCAGGCTGCACTATGAGTGTTAGGACTCATGCATGAGTCTGAGCTCTATGAGAAACTTGCAGCCGTGACATGTAGGGAGACCCCTAGTGGTCCGTTTTTACAAGTCGAAATAAAGATATAAATATAAATTTTTATTAATGACATGATTAGGGATGAGCAAATCAAATCTGATAAATCCAAATTTGTTTAGAATTTCAGGAAAAATTTGCTTCGCAACAAATCCGAACATCGCCGCGATTCGATTGCACAAATCGCTTCATTAAACTTCATTTAGTGCGGTCCAGGCTCCAGGGCATCTAAAATGGCGGATCCACATGTGAGCATATGAGGCAAGGAACTCTGGGAAGGCGGCAAGGCGGATCTGAGCTCCCGGTGTCAGCTAGCATTCGTGTCTCGACCAGCAACCCAGCAGCCGTGATTGATTGGTTCATGCGGTCATCCACTTCATCCCAAGTGACATCCGACACCCCCAGTCAACAGTTGGTTTGTTCCTCAGACTGAACCCTGAGTTGGCATGGCCCCCATGCTGCTGCTGCCACCTCCAGGCTCTGTCATTGTGTCGCCATATGGTCTCCTCATGCTGATGCTGCCACCTCCAGGCTCTCTCATTGTGCTGCCATATGGT
Source organism: Hyla sarda (assembly GCF_029499605.1). Classification (NCBI taxonomy): domain Eukaryota; kingdom Metazoa; phylum Chordata; class Amphibia; order Anura; family Hylidae; genus Hyla; species Hyla sarda. The sequence continues at coordinate 8,145,619 of NC_079192.1, forward strand.
CTCCTCATGCTGATGCTCCCACCTCCAGGCTCTGTTATTGTGCCGCCATATAGTCTCCTCATGCTACTGGCACATTAAATGAAACTTTATCTTAATATATTTTAAATCTTCAATTAAAATTTTACAAAATATCTTTAATCTTTTCAAATGTGAGGCCCTATGGTCTCATCAGGATGTTGCCACCTCCAGGCTGGGTTATTCTGCCACATTATGGTCTCCTCATGCTGCTGGAACATTAAATGAAACTGTATCTCAATCTATTTAAAATCTTCAATTTCAATTTTACAAAATATCTTAATTTTTTTTTCAATTGTGAGGCACTATGGTCTCATCAGGCTGTTGCCACCTCCAGGTTGGGTCATTCTGCCACTATATGGTCTCCTCTTGTTGCCGCCAATTCCAGGCTGTGTCATTCTGCCACATTATGGTCTCCTCATGCTGCTGCTGGCACCTCCAGGCTGTGTCATTGTGCCACCATATGGTCTCTCATGCTGTTTGCACATTAAAATCAACTTTTAAAATTTTAATCTTTATAAAATCTTCAATTCAAAATTTACTATATATCTTTAATCTTCAATTGTGAGGCCCTATGGTCTCGTTGGGCTGCTGCCAGCTCAAGGCTCTATCATTGTGCCGCCATGTGACTCCTTGTTATATTGGAATTTGTGGTCATTCAATATTAGTTTAATGAATCTAATCAAAATCTTACATTTAAATTTTAAAACAATCTCTTCAATCTTTTCAATTATGAGGCCCTATGGTCGTCGTCATATATTACCTGTGGAATCACCACAAGAATCCAATGAAACAGGTTGGAGCAATAACAATGAACCATAACTGATTAAATTAAACATTCACAGTTCCACACAGAGTAAGACAGTCGGGTGGGGCTGAGAGGCAGGGGATAGAACTGGTGGTGGCTCGTCTTGAGGAGGACCGCCAGCTCGATGCTCACCAGAATGGGTCCTGTAAAAAGGATTTTAAGCATTTTCAATAAATTCAAATTAAATAAAATAAAAATGACATAAAAAAATCTCTTTAATCTCTTCAATTGTGCCGCCATATGCAGCCTTAGCCAATCATAGCTCATCTCACACACTGAACTGCTCTGGGCTGTGTGTAGCAAAAAATACAGAGCAATATCAATATCAAAAAATAAATAATAATAAAAAAAAAGGCAGGGGGTGGTTTATCATGATGGGGCAGTAAACTGGGAGGATTACAAAATTTAACAAGATCATAACAGGCACTCTATATCTTTATGAAAATTATAAATGTTTAATTATTGTTTTTTAAGCAGTTAATTTATTAAAACATTTCATTAAGATGAACAACTCATTATCATGTCTGTTAAAGTTGTGCTCCACTGGCCAGCATTCAGAACATTTAGTTCCGAGCGCTGTGTGAGCACTGTGGGGGATAGGCCATGCCCCCTCATGACATCACGCCACACCCCATCAATGCAAGTCTATAGGAGGGGGCGTGGTGACCGCCACGCCCCCTCCCATAGACTTGCATTGAGGGGACATGGCGTGATGTAATGAGGGGATGTGGCCTATCCCCCACAGTGCTCACACAGCGATCGGAACTAAATGTTCTGAATGCTGGCCAGTGGAGCACAACTTTAAACGTCAAGTGCCCTGCCTTTTGCAACACACATGCAGCTGCTGTGAAAAGTAAGCGAACCTTTTGGAATTAAACACATTTTCTGCACTGATCACTAATAATATGTTCTCTGATTGTTCCCAAGGCAAAACTATAAACATAGACTATGGGGGGTAGATTTATCACTGAAGTTGTTTTGTGTGCCATTTTTCAGGTAATTTTTTTTTTTTTTATAAACATGAACATAGTGTATTATATAGTTTTACAATGCTTAATAAATATTGCACCAAAGCTAAATGGGGTTTATTTACTAACGTGATCCCGACTCTTTGGTCTCCTTGCTAAGCCCCCTTTATAAGAGTGGGAGCTCTTTCTCTCTCTCTCTCTCTCTCTCTCTCTCTCTCTCTCTCTCTCTCTCTCTCTCTCTCTCTCTCTCCTCTCTCTCTCTCCTCTCTCTCTCCTCTCTCTCTCCTCTCTCTCTCCTCTCTCCAGCCTAAATTACAGCCACAAGTCAGTAAAAGAAATATAGAATGTGTCGTCAGATAAGAACCATTTGGCCCATCTAGTCTGCCCAATAATGTGAATACTATGAATTGCCCCATATACCTCACTTCACACTCCGTGACTTTACCACAGTTGTTTTTATCTCTTTTGGGGGATTTGTCACTCAACTGCACTTACACCCTACAGGTGTCTGACAGATTTTTTGAACAGTGGTCCATGAAAATGAAAAATTTAATTTTTCATTTGCACAGCCCACTGTTTCAAAAGTCTGTCATATACCAGTGGGGTGTAAATGCTTACTGCACCCCTTATTACATTCCCTATTGGGGTGTAGTTTCCAAAATGGGGTCACATGTGGGGGGAGGGGGTCCACTGTTCTGGCACCATGGGGGTTTTTGTAAACGCACATGACCCCCGACTTGAATTCCAGCCAAATTCTCTCTCCAAAAGCCCAATGGCACTCCTTCTCTTCTGAGCATTGTAGTGCTCCCACAGAGCACTTTACATCCACACATGCAATATTTCTATACCCAGAAGAAATGGGGCTTCAAATTTTGGGGGGCATTTTCTCCTATTACCTCTAGTAAAAATTGTGAATCTGGGGAAAAAAATTTAATTTTAGTGAAAAAAATGTATTTACATATCCGACTTTAACGAAATGTCTTCAAACACCCTACAGGTGTAGGGGTGTTTTTTTTTTTATTTTTTTTTTTGCTGTTCTGGCACCATAGGGGCTTTCTAAATGTGACATGCTCCCCAAAAACCTTTTCAACAAAATTTGCTTTCAAAAATCCAGATGTGGCTCCTTCTCTTCTAAGCATTGTAGTGCGCCAGCAGAGCACTTGACTTCCACACATGGGGAATTTCCATACTCAGAGGAAGTGGTGTTACAATTTTTGGGGGCATTTTCTCCTATTACGTCTTGTGGAAATTGTAAATTTGGGGGGGAAAAATGCATTTTAGTGAAGAAGAAAAAAAAGATTTTCATGTACACATACGACTTTACCAAAAAGTCGTCAAACACCTGTGGGGTCTTAAGGGTCATTGTACCCCTGGTTACTTGCCATGAGGGGTGTAGTTTCCAAAATAGTATGCCGTGTGTTTGTTTGTTTTTTTGTTTTTTTTTTGCTGTTCTGGCACCATGGGGGCTTCCTAAATGGGACATGCCCCCCAAAATCCATTTCAGAAAAACTCACTCTTCAAAATCCCATTGTCGCTCCATCCCTTCTGAGCCCTCTACTGCACCCGCAGAGCACTTTACATCCACATATGAGGTATTTCCTTATTCGAGAGAAATGGGGGTTACACATTTTGGGGGCTTTTTCTCCTTTTATGCCTTTAAAAATTCAAAAACTGGGTCTACAAGGACATGTTAGTGTACAAAAATCGAGATTTAGAATTTTCTCCTTCACTTTGCTGCTATTCCTGTGAAACATCTTAAAGGGGAACTCTGGTGGAATTTTTTTTTTCTTTTACAAATCAACTGGTGCCAGAAAGTTAAACAGATTTGTAAATTACTTCTATTTAAAAATCTTAACCCTTCTAGTACTTATCAGCTGCTGTATACTACAGATATACTACAGAGAAATTTGTGAATTTATTTTCTGCCTGACAACAGTGCCCTCTGCTGACAGATTTTTAAACAGAAGTAATTTACAAATCTGTTTAACTTTCTGGCACCAGTTGATTTGTCAAAAAAAAAAAATCCACCGGAGTTCCCCTTTAAGGGTTAACAAACTTTCTGAATGTCATTTTGCATACAGTTTACAGTTTTTATAATGGGGTCATTTATTTGGTATTTCTAATAAGAAGGCCCCTCAAATCCACTTCAAAACTGAACTGGTCCCTAAAAAATTCCGATTTTGAAAATTTTGTGAAAAATTGGAAAATTGCTGCTGAACTTTGAAGCCCTCTGATGTCTTTCAAAAGTAAAAACATAATAACCAAATAAGAGGGGAACAAAATACTGACCTATGGTCCTACCTTGTCTCTGGTATACAGAGAAATACAAGTAATACCCAAGAAAATTACACAGAGACATAAAATAGTGAAAAAACATATAAAGTCTTTATTAATAGTGACTGGTTTATAAAAACAGAATTTAAAAGGAACGACAATGGATAGACTACTAAGGCGTCTGGATGAGGGACAGAAGCAAAACTGGGCTACAGAACATCAATAAGAAATGGGAGATAATGAAGTGACCCCCATCCGGGTGTATATACATGTAAAAGGTATAGGCTGTACAGAAATATACTAGCAATTAAATACCAACATATGTAAACATATACACTCAGGATAACTATATAGATGTAAATCCCGTATTGCACAATGCCCAGGGAGAAAAATATGACCGCACCACGGAACAAAATAAAGTATGCAATTATGAGAGTGATAAACGGGTGAAAGAGTAAAGAGTCCCAGGAACCGGGACTAAACCATGCACCAATGTTCAGCAATCACCAAGGTCCTGGAAAATATGACTCAAATATAAATCACCCATCTCACATCACAAGGGCATACAGCGGACATCTTACCCTAATACAGAACGCCACCCCTACAACGTTGTTTCGCAACAAGCTTCCTCAGGGAGTATATGGTATAAAAGGGAGGTAGATATTTATATACATATGTAGCCAATAGGAAAACACAACACATAAAAGACATCGAGGGCACCTGAGAGAAGAATCGTGTGTGAACCAGCGTCCGAACGCCATTACAGTGATCACTGCGCATGTTCGGCGTGATGTTGATGCAGTGCGTCCACTGCGTCACCACGCCGAAATCTCATAGCGCGGCTCCGTACTCACGAATAGGTGTGGGATGCGCGGCGAAATCTCGCGCATGCGTAACACACTTAAACAGCACACAACGGCCATCTTAGATGTGGGAAGCGAAGCTGGCAACACTATTGCAGACATCCTTAGGAAAACGTACAGCAAATAGAAGTGCAGTGTGTGCAAAACGTGAGAGAAAACAGTGACATGCAAAAGTGAAGTGTGCAAAACCAAAGTGCCCTGCCGAGATTGCTGTACATAGGTGCAATGCATATATTGCAGTGACTGCCAAATATAACAATATAGAAAATATAAAAAATATATAAAAACTATATATGTGAAGATATAAAGATGTGTGGCAAGTGGAAATATGTGTGTGGAATATACGGATACATGAAAAAACAACTCTATATGAATAAATGTTGATCAATATGTGCAAACACATTAATGTGAACTACAAGGACTCACTGTAAAAATATATAAAGTGATGGAGGGTACATATAGATAAATATGTGCCAAAGAATTAATGTGAGCCACAAAGGGCTCACTTAAGAATATATAATATTCAAACAATGTGATAGAGGATACGTCTACTGACATATTCATATGAAATGTGAAAAATATACTATTGGCTATTGGCTACATATGTATATAAATAGTAAGTAGTAACAATCCAAATGAAGAAGCACCATGCGTGGCTATTGCCAAGGATTCCAGATCCTGTTGGGTGCTCAGCTCCAGGGTCCGACTCAGGCCCCAAGAAATTCACCAAAAAAACAAAGAGAGCGGCACTCCAGGTACGTGTAACCCCGTGCGGGTGTATTTATTCACACATCTGTAGAAAAGCGCAACGTTTCGGCTCCTCAATAGAGCCTTTCTCAAGCACAAGCACAAGTGAAATGCACAATATATTTATAAGCCCCTCAATTAGCACACATTGATGAGGGGGAGGTGTCAAACACTGTCACAATCCCATGACGTCATATAATAAACAGTGATAAAACAATCTCACTCACAGTGATCTATTTATATATAAAGATACATATACCGCAAAAGCATCTTTCAATAATCATATAGTGCAAAACCCCACTTGAAAGTGACAAATTATAATACTTCCAATGTCCGATTGTGTACCCATATTCATGATCTCCGGTGTGGTGGGCGGTCATCAGCTGTTGCTGGCTGCGTCACTCCTCCCATAGCGCATGGTTGTTCACTCCGCTCCCTCCGTTTGTAAACAAACTAAATGCGCAAGTCCCGGATCACAACTTCCGCCCATACCGGAAGTCGTCAGTCCGCGTCATCAGCCAACCCACATCGCTGGATCAAAAAATTCGTCACAGTCCTGTATCCAGGCCACACCTCCTTGCGCTTGCTCATTGGGATTCAAGGTGTCACAGGCTGCCATGTTACAAATGGGCAATCCTGCCCACATGTTATCCCCCTCTTCCATTTCCTCTTATTCTCTTTTCTTTTTTCTTTTTCTTTTTTCTTTTTTCTTTTTTCAGGAGAAGGGATACCTGGCCATATATCCCCAAACGGTCGGCTAATAGATAATATACCAATTGAACTCCAAGCAACTATAGCCCAATCTACTCAACTATGAAAGATTAACTATGGACAGATAAACATAGACCGTATTGCATGTCTGTAAAAGCACAAGGGTGACCGCTCACCAGGTCCCGCTACCTCTTGCAATGGTTCCACTAACTGTGGACGATATCCATTCTTCTCGTCCTGCATTTGTGGAAGGGACCTAAAGAGGGACATGTACCTTGCCGACCCCTTACAGGGTTCTTAAGGTGATCCCCTGCTGTCCTCAAACCATCAGGTATGGGCCTCTACGGTAGAGCTAAAATTCCATCACCCAATATCCAGGCCTGTCCTGTCAGTCTGTCCTTCAAAAAATAAATCCTGACCGTTTTTACAACAAATCACTATCATCCCTTCTCCTGAAAAAAAAGGGGGAAAGGCACAGAAATGGTACAGGGGGAAAAGAAGGTTATACTCAAAATAATGGTGGCTGATTATACTCATAGTGGTGGCTGTTGTTCAAAAAATGGGGGATGATCGCAGTCCTCGCCTCAGTTGACCGACTCGCCCATCTTCAACCGGATCTCATGTTACGTGTCTGTAAGTGAAAAATTTTTTTTTTTTTTTAAGTATACATAAGTGTAAAAATATCACTGTACTGGTATTTAATACCTCCTGATACAAAAGAACATGCTACTACCAATAAGCCGACAAGGTAAATCCTGGTGTGAGAGGGGAGTCAAATCCCCGAGTACGCCTCCAACTTGCATGCCTCAGAAGAACACCCTGACTGGAAAGTCAACATTTAAACCTTTAGGGCTTAAGGTATCTAATTTGTGAATCCATATAATTTATTTCTGCTTCAGTAACCTGGTTCTGTCCCCCCCTCTCTTAGGGACTGGGACATGTTCCAGGACACTGAATCTGAGGTCACTGATCTTGTGACCATACTCCAGAAAATGACGAGGTATTGGTAGTTCTACTTTCCTGGTCCTAATGGAAGACTTATGATTATTCAACCTAATTCTCACTTCATTTGTTGTCTCGCCGACATATAAAAGGTTGCAGGGGCAACAGATCACATAAATTGCGAAGTCCGTCCTACAGGTCATGTGTTGTCTAATTTTGTATTTAGTCTGTGTGACCGGGTGTACGAAGATATCCCCTTTCAACATCAGGCCACAACTGTCACACCCCAAGCAGGGGTAACAACCCGGCTTCAACTGTGTGGATAAATCAGGTTTTCTCAATGTAATGTCAGATTTCACTAACCTGTCCCCCAGGTTGGCCACTCTCCTGTAGGATAACAGTGGAGGAACACTCAGTTCCGGTATATGACTATAGGTATGTGAAATGACAGGCCAGTGTTTATGTAGAATTTTAGCAACATCTGTGCTATACACATTAAAGGTAGAAACAAAAGGTATGCAATTTTGTGCATTGGATCTGTGTACAGGGTTAAGTAGTTCACATCTAAGCTTGCTAACAGCCTTCTGTCTCTGTTCTCGTATTAGTTTCCTGGGGTACCCCCTCTCCATAAATTTTTGACCCATGTTATCCAACCTCTTTTCTAGGTTAGTGGGGCTCTCTACGATCCTCCTTACCCGCAAGAACTGACTATAGGGTAAGGAGCGTATCATCCTCCTCGGCTGTAGACTATCGTAGTGTAGCAAGCTATTGCGGTCAGTATCTTTTACATGCAGATCCATCCTTAAGTTATTACCTTCCATATAAACCCATGTGTGCAAAAATTGTAGGCCTGTCTTGGAAACCACTTTGGTAAACTTAATGTCATCATCAATTTGATTTAGAAACTGGAAAAATGTCATTAATTGTTCCTCACTGCCGACCCAGATGACAAAAATGTCATCAATATATCTCCACCACTTCAGCACGTGGCTGAAGTGGGGAGATACATAAACAGCCGATTCCTCCAAGTCGGCCATTACCATGTTGGCATATGTGGGGGCCATGTTAGACCCCATGGCCGTACCTCTCAATTGGATAAAGAATTTATTGTCAAAGGAGAAATAATTGCAGGTTAATATAATCTCTACCAGACCAATCAAAAACTCACGACATTCATCGGAGTACTCGGTTGTGTTCAGTGCTCTGGTGACGCAATCTAGTCCCCTCTCATGATTGATACTAGTGTAAAGACTAGTTACATCAAAGGAGGCCAGAAATGCGCCATCAGGAATCGTGACCGGCTATCTTTTTCAAAAAGTCAGACGTGTCCTGTATATACGACCTTGCCCCAATGGCAAATTCACGAAGGACCTTATCTATGAAGATGGCAGAGGGGCTTAGGATCGAGTCCCGGCCCGACACAATAGGCCGTCCCGGGGGTCGTTCCAAATTTTTATGTATTTTGGGGAGGGTATAGATGATCGGAGTGATAGGATGTACCGGCAATAAAAACCTATGCAACTCCTCATCTATAACGTCCCTCGCCAATGCATGGTCCACCAAAATTTTGAGCCGTTTCTCAATCATGGGTTTGGGGTCAGAGTTAACACACATATACACTGCTGTATCATTAACCTGACTATACAATTCCTCCATATACATGCCACGGTCCATGATGACGATAGCTCCCCCCTTATCCGCGGGTTTAATAATTATATCGTCATTATGGACCAGTCGTTCCAGGGCTGCCTTCTCCTCCAAAGACAGGTTAAAATGTCCCCACTTCAGTCCACCTTTATAATCATCCTTAAGACGCTCAATGTCCTTATCAACAAGCTCAATAAAGGCATCCACATTATGTGACTGGATAACAGGCTGGAACTCGCTTTTATTAAACAAACCCCACTCTCGGAGGGATAGCTCATTCCTACTCCCCCCAGGAGGAATTACTTTATTGGTAGAGAACCACATTTTCAATTTAACATTTCTGTACAAAGCTGCTAAGTCCACCTGTAATTGCAACCAGTCTATATCAGTGTTCGGGCAGAAAGATAAGCCTCGGTTCAATATCTTAGTCTCTATGGGAGAAAGTGTATAAGATGAAATATTTACCACTAAATCTTTGGTGCAGTCCTGGCCCCTCGATTGCTCCTTGTAGTTGTCGACCTCTTGTTGTTTAATCCATCTCCTGCCACCCCGTCTGACTCTTCTCCGCCTCCATCTGTGGTTGGATTCTGGCCGCCCCCTAAAAAACGCTGTTGAACCTTGTCTCTTGGGTTTCTTTGTTTCCTCGAGGGTTGTGATGTCTTGGCTCCACGCTGTCTTTTCTCCTGAAGATCCGTGCACTGCCAGTTATAAATGTGTCCAGTCTTATAATCATCCTGGTCTCGATGCCACTTCTGTCGTTTATTCTCCTCCTGCTCATACTTAAACTTATCCATAATGCCTTTGGTTTTGGTCAGATATAGATTTAATTCTTCAGGTTCCAGTATGGACTTCAGTTCATTCTCACGCTCCGCTAAATGACTCTCAGATACTTCAATTTCTTGCTGAAGAAAATCAATGTTGAGTAACATAATGTCCATAGCGTATTTATTGGTCAGCCCCTCAAATCTGCGGCAAAAATCAGTGTTATTAGGAAAAAGATTGGGTCTCAGATGTGGTCTCAGACCCCGAGGTATCATCTTCTGTCGATAGTATCGGCCCAATAAGGAAAGATGTAGTGTCAATGAGATCAATCTCCTGGACTCCATCTCATAGGTGCGTTTAACATCAACTTTGGAAGGTGTACTCAGAAATTCTCCATCCCCCATCGGTCCACTCAGGATTTTATCAATGTCCTCATTGGTGTAGACAAACAGATTGTGTGAATCAGATGCCATGATGTAAGACTGTCCAAAGGACAGAAATGAAAAAAATCAAAAGAAACCGCACGTGCTCACTTCCAGTCAATATGAAGTAACAATCCAAATGAAGAAGCACCATGCGTGGCTATTGCCAAGGATTCCAGATCCTGTTGGGTGCTCAGCTCCAGGGTCCGACTCAGGCCCCAAGAAATTCACCAAAAAAACAAAGAGAGCGGCACTCCAGGTACGTGTAACCCCGTGCGGGTGTATTTATTCACACATCTGTAGAAAAGCGCAACGTTTCGGCTCCTCAATAGAGCCTTTCTCAAGCACAAGCACAAGTGAAATGCACAATATATTTATAAGCCCCTCAATTAGCACAAATTGATGAGGGGGAGGTGTCAAACACTGTCACAATCCCATGACGTCATATAATAAACAGTGATAAAACAATCTCACTCACAGTGATCTATTAATATATAAAGATACATATACCGCAAAAGCATCTTTCAATAATCATATAGTGCAAAACCCCACTTGAAAGTGACAAATTATAATACTTCCAATGTCCGATTGTGTACCTATATTCATGATCTCCGGTGTGGTGGGCGGTCATCAGCTGTTGCTGGCTGCGTCACTCCTCCCATAGCGCATGGTTGTTCACTCCGCTCCCTCCGTTTGTAAACAAACTAAATGCGCAAGTCCCGGATCACAACTTCCGGCCATACCGGAAGTCGTCAGTCCGCGTCATCAGCCAACCCACATCGCTGGATCAAAAAATTCGTCACAGTCCTGTATCCAGGCCACACCTCCTTGCGCTTGCTCATTGGGATTCAAGGTGTCACAGGCTGCCATGTTACAAATGGGCAATCCTGCCCACATGTTATCCCCCTCTTCCATTTCCTCTTTTTCTCTTTTCTTTTTTCTTTTTCTTTTTTCTTTTTTCTTTTTTCTTTTTTCAGGAGAAGGGATACCTGGCCATATATCCCCAAACGGTCGGCAAATAGATAATATACCAATTGAACTCCAAGCAACTATAGCCCAATCTACTCAACTATGAAAGATTAACTATGGACAGATAAACATAGACCGTATTGCATGTCTGTAAAAGCACAAGGGACACTGCGGAGTTGGAAAGGGTGCAGAGACGCGCGACTAAACTAATATGGGGCATGGAACATCTTAGCTATGAGGAGCGATTAAAGGAGTTACAATTGTTTAGTCTTGAGAAGAGACGTTTAAGGGGGGATATGATAAACGTATATAAGTATATTAATGGCCCATACAAAAAATATGGAGAAAAACTGTTCCAGGTTAAACCCCCCCAAAGGACGAGGGGACACTCCCTCCGTCTGGAGAAGAAAAAGTTTAGTCTCAAGGGGCGACACGCCTTCTTTACCGTGAGGACTGTGAATTTATGGAACGGTCTACCTCAGGAACTGGTCACAGTAGGAACAATTAACAGCTTTAAAACAGGATTAGATACATTTATGGAACAAAATAACATTAATGCTTATGAAGAAATATAAAATCCCATCCCTTCCCCAATATCGCGCCACACCCCTACCCCTTAATTCCCTGGTTGAACTTGATGGACATATGTCTTTTTTCGACCGTACTAACTATGTAAGGGTGACCGCTCACCAGGTCCCGCTACCTCTTGCAATGGTTCCACTAACTGTGGACGATATCCATTCTTCTCGTCCTGCATTTGTGGAAGGGACCTAAAGAGGGACATGTACCTTGCCGACCCCTTACAGGGTCCTTAAGGTGATCCCCTGCTGTCCTCAAACCATCAGGTATGGGCCTCTACGGTAGAGCTAAAATTCCATCACCCAATATCCAGGCCTGTCCTGTCAGTCTGTCCTTCAAAAAATAAATCCTGACCGTTTTTACAACAAATCACTATCATCCCTTCTCCTGAAAAAAAAGGGGGAAAGGCACAGAAATGGTACAGGGGAAAAGAAGGTTATACTCAAAATAATGGTGACTGATTATACTCATAGTGGTGGCTGTTGTTCAAAAAAGTGGTGGCTGTTGTCCAAAAAATGGGGGATGATCGCAGTCCTCGCCTCAGTTGACCGACTCGCCCATCTTCAACCGGATCTCATGTTACGTGTCTGTAAGTGAAAAAAAATTTTTTTTAAGTATACATAAGTGTAAAAATATCACTGTACTGGTATTTAATACCTCCTGATACAAAAGAACATGCTACTACCAATAAGCCGACAAGGTAAATCCTGGTGTGAGAGGGGAGTCAAATCCCCGAGTACGCCTCCAACTTGCATGCCTCAGAAGAACACCCTGACTGGAAAGTCAACATTTAAACCTTTAGGGCTTAAGGTATCTAATTTGTGAATCCATATAATTTCTTTCTGCTTCAGTAACCTGGTTCTGTCCCCCCCTCTCTTAGGGACTGGGACATGTTCCAGGACACTGAATCTGAGGTCACTGATCTTGTGACCATACTCCAGAAAATGACGAGGTATTGATAGTTCTACTTTCCTGGTCCTAATGGAAGACTTATGATTATTCAACCTAATTCTCACTTCATTTGTTGTCTCGCCGACATATAAAAGGTTGCAGGGGCAACAGATCACATAAATTGCGAAGTCCGTCCTACAGGTCATGTGTTGTCTAATTTTGTATTTAGTCTGTGTGACCGGGTGTACGAAGATATCCCCTTTCAACATCAGGCCACAACTGTCACACCCCAAGCAGGGATAACAACCCGGCTTCAACTGTGTGGATAAATCAGGTTTTCTCAATGTAATGTCAGATTTCACTAACCTGTCCCCCAGGTTGGCCACTCTCCTGTAGGATAACAGTGGAGGAACACTCAGTTCCGGTATATGACTATAGGTATGTGAAATGACAGGCCAGTGTTTATGTAGAATTTTAGCAACATCTGTGCTATACACATTAAAGGTAGAAATAAAAGGTATGCGATTTTGTGCATTGGATCTGTGTACAGGGTTAAGTAGTTCACATCTAAGCTTTCTAACAGCCTTCTGTCTCTGTTCTCGTATTAGTTTCCTGGGGTACCCCCTCTCCATAAATTTTTGACCCATGTTATCCAACCTCTTTTCTAGGTTAGTGGGGCTCTCTACGATCCTCCTTACCCGCAAGAACTGACTATAGGGTAAGGAGCGTATCATCCTCCTCGGGTGTAGACTATCGTAGTGTAGCAAGCTATTGCGGTCAGTATCTTTTACATGCAGATCCGTCCTTAAGTTATTACCTTCCATATAAACCCATGTGTCCAAAAATTGTAGGCCTGTCTTGGAAACCACTTTGGTAAACTTAATGTCATCATCAATTTGATTTAGAAACTGGAAAAATGTCATTAATTGTTCCTCACTGCCGACCCAGATGACAAAAATGTCATCAATATATCTCCACCACTTCAGCACGTGGCTGAAGTGGGGAGATACATAAACAGCCGTTTCCTCCAAGTCGGCCATTACCATGTTGGCATATGTGGGGGCCATGTTAGACCCCATGGCCGTACCTCTCAATTGGATAAAGAATTTATTGTCAAAGGAGAAATAATTGCAGGTTAATATAATCTCTACCAGACCAATCAAAAACTCACGACATTCATCGGAGTACTCGGTTGTGTTCAGTGCTCTGGTGACGCAATCTAGTCCCCTCTCATGATTGATACTAGTGTAAAGACTAGTTACATCAAAGGAGGCCAGAAATGCGCCATCAGGAATCGTGACTTCGGCTATCTTTTTCAAAAAGTCAGACGTGTCCTGTATATACGACCTTGCCCCAATGGCAAATTCACGAAGGACCTTATCTATGAAGATGGCAGAGGGGCTTAGGATCGAGTCCCGGCCCGACACAAAAGGGCCGTCCCGGGGGTCGTTCCAAATTTTTATGTATTTTGGGGAGGGTATAGATGATCGGAGTGATAGGATGTACCGGCAATAAAAACCTATGCAACTCCTCATCTATAACGTCCCTCGCCAATGCATGGTCCACCAAAATTTTGAGCCGTTTCTCAATCATGGGTTTGGGGTCAGAGTTAACACACATATACACTGCTGTATCATTAACCTGACTATACAATTCCTCCATATACATGCCACGGTCCATGATGACGATAGCTCCCCCCTTATCCGCGGGTTTAATAATTATATCGTCATTATGGACCAGTCGTTCCAGGGCTGCCTTCTCCTCCAAAGACAGGTTAAAATGTCCCCACTTCAGTCCACCTTTATAATCATCCTTAAGACTCTCAATGTCCTTATCAACAAGCTCAATAAAGGCATCCACATTATGTGACTGGATAACAGGCTGGAACTCTCTTTTATTAAACAAACCCCACTCTCGGAGGGATAGCTCATTCCTACTCCCCCCAGGAGGAATTACTTTATTGGTAGAGAACCACATTTTCAATTTAACATTTCTGTACAAAGCTGCTAAGTCCACCTGTAATTGCAACCAGTCTATATCAGTGTTCGGGCAGAAAGATAAGCCTCGGTTCAATATCTTAGTCTCTATGGGAGAAAGTGTATAAGATGAAATATTTACCACTAAATCTTTGGTGCAGTCCTGGCCCCTCGATTGCTCCTTGTAGTTGTCGACCTCTTGTTGTTTAATCCATCTCCTGCCACCCCGTCTGACTCTTCTCCGCCTCCATCTGTGGTTGGATTCTGGCCGCCCCCTAAAAAACGCTGTTGAACCTTGTCTCTTGGGTTTCTTTGTTTCCTCGAGGGTTGTGATGTCTTGGCTCCACGCTGTCTTTTCTCCTGAAGATCCGTGCACTGCCAGTTATAAATGTGTCCAGTCTTATAATCATCCTGGTCTCGATGCCACTTCTGTCGTTTATTCTCCTCCTGCTCATACTTAAACTTATCCATAATGCCTTTGGTTTTGGTCAGATATAGATTTAACTCTTCAGGTTCCAGTATGGACTTCAGTTCATTCTCACGCTCCGCTAAATGACTCTCAGATACTTCAATTTCTTGCTGAAGAAAATCAATGTTGAGTAACATAATGTCCATAGCGTATTTATTGGTCAGCCCCTCAAATCTGCGGCAAAAATCAGTGTTATTAGGAAAAAGATTGGGTCTCAGATGTGGTCTCAGACCCCGAGGTATCATCTTCTGTCGATAGTATCGGCCCAATAAGGAAAGATGTAGTGTCAATGAGATCAATCTCCTGGACTCCATCTCATAGGTGCGTTTAACATCAACTTTGGAAGGTGTACTCAGAAATTCTCCATCCCCCATCGGTCCACTCAGGATTTTATCAATGTCCTCATTGGTGTAGACAAACAGATTGTGTGAATCAGATGCCATGATGTAAGACTGTCGAAAGGACAGAAATGAAAAAAATCTAAAGAAACCGCACGTGCTCACTTCCAGTCAATATGAAGTAACAATCCAAATGAAGAAGCACCATGCGTGGCTATTGCCAAGGATTCCAGATCCTGTTGGGTGCTCAGCTCCAGGGTCCGACTCAGGCCCCAAGAAATTCACCAAAAAAACAAAGAGAGCGGCACTCCAGGTACGTGTAACCCCGTGCGGGTGTATTTATTCACACATCTGTAGAAAAGCGCAACGTTTCGGCTCCTCAATAGAGCCTTTCTCAAGCACAAGCACAAGTGAAATGCACAATATATTTATAAGCCCCTCAATTAGCACACATTGATGAGGGGGAGGTGTCAAACACTGTCACAATCCCATGACGTCATATAATAAACAGTGATAAAACAATCTCACTCACAGTGATCTATTAATATATAAAGATACATATACCGCAAAAGCATCTTTCAATAATCATATAGTGCAAAACCCCACTTGAAAGTGACAAATTATAATACTTCCAATGTCCGATTGTGTACCCATATTCATGATCTCCGGTGTGGTGGGCGGTCATCAGCTGTTGCTGGCTGCGTCACTCCTCCCATAGCGCATGGTTGTTCACTCCGCTCTCTCCGTTTGTAAACAAACTAAATGCGCAAGTCCCGGATCACAACTTCCGCCCATACCGGAAGTCGTCAGTCCGCGTCATCAGCCAACCCACATCGCTGGATCAAAAAATTCGTCACAGTCCTGTATCCAGGCCACACCTCCTTGCGCTTGCTCATTGGGATTCAAGGTGTCACAGGCTGCCATGTTACAAATGGGCAATCCTGCCCACATGTTATCCCCCTCTTCCATTTCCTCTTATTCTCTTTTCTTTTTTCTTTTTCTTTTTTCTTTTTTCTTTTTTCTTTTTTCAGGAGAAGGGATACCTGGCCATATATCCCCAAACGGTCGGCTAATAGATAATATACCAATTGAACTCCAAGCAACTATAGCCCAATCTACTCAACTATGAAAGATTAACTATGGACAGATAAACATAGACCGTATTGCATGTCTGTAAAAGCACAAGGGTGACCGCTCACCAGGTCCCGCTACCTCTTGCAATGGTTCCACTAACTGTGGACGATATCCATTCTTCTCGTCCTGCATTTGTGGAAGGGACCTAAAGAGGGACATGTGCACACACTGCACTTCTATTTGCTGTACGTTTTCCTAAGGATGTCTGCAATAGTGTTGCCAGCTTCGCTTCCCACATCTAAGATGGCCGTTGTGTGCTGTCTAAGTGTGTTACGCATGCGCGAGATTTCGCCGCGCATCCCACACCTATTCGTGAGTACGGAGCCGCGCTATGAGATTTCGGCGTGGTGACGCAGTGGACGCACTGCATCAACATCACGCCGAACATGCGCAGTGATCACTGTAATGGCGTTCGGACGCTGGTTCACACACGATTCTTCTCTCAGGTGCCCTCGATGTCTTTTATGTGTTGTGTTTTCCTATTGGCTACATATGTATATAAATATCTACCTCCCTTTTATACCATATACTCCCTGAGGAAGCTTGTTGCGAAACAACGTTGTAGGGATGGCGTTCGGCATTAGGGTAAGATGTCCGCTGTATGCCCTTGTGATGTGAGATGGGTGATTTATATTTGAGTCATATTTTCCAGGACCTTGGTGATTGCTGAACATTGGTGTATGGTTTAGTCCCGGTTCCTGGGACTCTTTACTCTTTCACCCTTTTATCACTCTCATAATTGCATACTTTATTTTGTTCCATTGTGCAGTCATTTTTTTCTCCCTGGGCATTGTGCAATACGGGATTTACATCTATATAGTTATCCTGAGTGTATATGTTTACATATGTTGGTATTTAATTGCTAGTATATTTCTGTACAGCCTATACCTTTTACATGTATATACACCCGGATGGGGGTCACTTCAGTATCTCCCATTTCTTATTGATGTTCTATAGCCCAGTTTTGCTTCTGTCCCTCATCCAGACGCCTTAGTAGTCTGTCCACTGTCGTTCCTTTTAAAATTCTGTTTTTAAAAATCAGTCACTAATAATAAAGACTATATATACTTTTTCAATATTTTATGTCTCTGTGTAATTTTCTTGGGTATTAAAAGTAAAAACATGTCAACTTTATGATGCAAATATAAAGTAGACATATCGTATATGTGAATCAATATATCATTTATTTGGTATGTCTATTTTCCTTACAAGTAGAGACATTTTTCATGAAATTTTGTAAAAGTAGAATATGTCACGAAAAAACAGTCTCGGAATCAAATTCATAAGTAAAAGCATTCCAGAGTTATTAATGCTTAACCCCTGAAGGACCAGGGGTTTTTCCGTTTTTTCCTCCTTACCTTTAAAAAAATCACAACTTTCAATTTAGCACCTAAAAATCCATATGATGGCTTATTTTTAGCGCCACCAATTCTAATTTGTAATGCCATGAGTCATTTTACCCCAAAATCCATGACAAAATGGAAAAATAAATCATTGTGTGACAAAATTGAAGAAAAAAACACAATTTTGTAACTTTTGGGGGCTTCCGTTTCTACGCAGTAAATTTTTCGGTAAAAATGACACCTTATCATTATTCTGTAGGTCCATATGATTAAAATGATCCCCTACTTATATAGGTTTGATTTTGTCGGACTTCTGGAAAAAATCATAACTACATGCAGGAAAATGTATACGTTTAAAATTGTCCTCTTCTGACCCCTATAACTTTTTTTATTTTTCTGCGTATGGGGCGGTATTAGGGCTATCTTTTTGCACCCTGATCTGTAGGTTTTAGCGGTACCATTTTTATATTGATTGGACTTTTTGATTGCTTTTTATTCATTTTTTCATTATATAAAAAGTGACCAAAAATACACTATTTTGGACTTTGGATTTTTTTTTTGCGCGTACGCCATTTAACATGCGGTTTGATTAACAAAACATTTTTATAATTTGGAGATTTCTGCACACGGCAATACCACATATGTTTATTTTTATTTACACAGTTTTTTTTTTTTTTATGGGAAAAGGGGGCGATTCAAACTTTTATTAGGGAAGAGGTTAAATGATCTTTATTCACAGTTTTTTTTTTTTCAATTTGTTTTTTGCAATGTTATAGCTCCCATAGGGGACTATAACACTGCACACAATGATCTCTTACATTTATCTTTGTTATCCCATAGGAGGCTATAACACTGCACACTGATCTTTTACTGATCTTTTACATTGATCACTGGTTACTCATAGGAAACCATTGATCAATGATTCTGCTGCTTGGCTCATAGTTCATTAGGTTGAAAAAAGACCAGAGTCCATCAAGTTCAACCTATAACCTTAATGAGTCCCTACTGAGTTGATCCAGAGTAATGCAAAAAGCCATCATACTAGAGGTAAAAATTTCTTCCCGACTCCAAATATGGCATCAGAATAAATCCCTGGATCAACGTTCTGTCCCTATAAATCTAGTACCCATAACCAGCCATGTTACTATTCTCCAAAAATGCATCGAGACCCCTTTTGAACTCTTTTACAGAGTTCCCCATGACCACCTCCTCCGGGAGAGAATTCCACAGTTTCACTGCTCTTACAGTAAAGAACCCCCATCTGTGCTGGTGTAGAAACCTTCTTTCCTCTAGACGTAGAGGATGCCCCCTTGTTATAGATACAGTCATGGGTATAAATAAATCATGGGAGAGATCTCTGAACTGTCCCCTGATATATTTATGCATAGTTATTAGGACTCCCTTAAGCCTTCTTTGCCTGGATCATGCCTGGCTCTCAGGCACTGAGCAGTCATTCAGCGATCAGACAACAGGAGGCAAGTTAAGGGACCCTCCTGCTGTCCTACAGCTGTTCGGGATGCCGCAATTTCACTGCAGTGATCCCAAACAGCCCTATGAACTAGCCGGGGGTAGTTTAGTTTCACTTTAGACACGGCAATCAACTTTGAACGCCGCAACTAAAGTGTTAATAGTGTGCGGCACTGCGATCAGTGGCGCACGCTATTAGCAACAGGTCCCGGCCGTAGCTAGGTGCCCGGCCCGACCCGTTAAAGAAAGGGAGCGGACTCAGGACGTACCGGTATTTCCTTGGTCCTTAAGGGGTTAAAGTGATAATCAGATGTGCAAAAAATGCTCTGGTCCTTAAGGTCACAATGGGCTTGGTCCTTAACCCCTTAAGGACACATGACGTACTGGAACGTCATGTGTCCACTCCCGATCTATAACGCGGGGCCACGGCGTGGCCCCGCGTCATAGCGGTTCGGGCCCGGCCTCTAACAACGGCCGGGACCCGTGGCTAATAGCGCGCGGCATTGATCGCTGTGCCGCGCGCAATTAACCCTTTAGACGCGGCGTTCAAAGTTGAACGCCGCGTCTAAAGTGAAACCGAAAGCATGCCGGCTAGCTCAGTGGGCTGTTCGGGATAGCCGCGGTGAAATCGCGGCATCCCGAACAGCTGACAGGACAGCGGGAGGGCCCCTACCTGCCTCCTCGCTGTCCGATCGCCGAATGACTGCTCAGTGCCTGAGATCCAGGCATGAGCAGTCATGCGGCAGAATCATCGATCACTGGTTTCTTATGAGAAACCAGTGATCAATGTAAAAGATCAGTGTGTGCAGTGTTATAGGTCCCTATGGGACCTATAACACTGCAAAAAAAAAGTGCAAAAAAAAAGTGAATAAACATCATTTAACCCCTTCCCTATTAAAAGTTTGAATCACCCCCCTTTTCCCATAAAAGAAAAAACACAGTGTAAATAAAAATAAAAATAAACATAAATGGTATCGCCGCGTGCGGAAATGTCCGAATTATAAAAATATATCGTTAATTAAACCGCACGGTCAATGGCGTGCGCGCAAAAAAATTCCAAAGTCCAAAATAGTGCATTTTTGGTCACTTTTTATATCATAAAAAATGAATAAAAAGCGATCAATAAGTCCTATCAATGCAAAAATGATACCGTTAAAAACTTCAGATCACGGCGCAAAAAATGAGCCCTCATACCGCCCCATACACGGAAAAATAAAAAAGTTATAGGGGTCAGAAGATGACAATTTTAAACGTATACATTTTTCTGCATGAAGTTATGATTTTTTCCAGAAGTGCGACAAATTCAAACCTGTATAAGTAGGGTATCATTTTAATCATATGGACCTACAGAATAAAGGTAAGGTGTCATTTTTACCGAAAAATGTACTACGTAGAAACGGAAGCCCCCAAAAGTTACAAAATGGCGTTTTTTTTTTCAATTTTGTCTCACAATGATTTTTTTTCCCATTTCACCGTAGATTTTTGGGCACAATGACTGACGTCATTACAAAGTAGAATTGGTGGTGCAAAAAATAAGCCATCATATGGATTTTTAGGTGCAAAATTGAAAGAGTTATGATTTTTTAAAGGCAAGGAGCAAAAAACGAAAATGAAAAACGGAAAAACCCCCGGTCCTTAAGGGGTTAAGGGGTTAAAAAGTACCTGTCACCAAATAAAATTTTCTAAACTAACTCAGGCTATGTTCCCTAACTATTCCTAACACTCCTCCCACCCTTCGAAAAAATTTCAGAGCTTTAAAAAGCTCTGTATCTTACCTTTATTCTGGCTCACATAGTGCAATCTCCCAGCAGAAGAAAGTGGGTGTTTCCCAGCAGACATGACATGACTGAATCCTGCTGGGGGACTACTTCTGCCCTCACATGGTTACAGTGCTGTGATGAATAGAAGACCTATTTTTCCATTACATTTTAAACATATTTATGATAATTTTAAAAGCAAGTGAATGGGAAAGTGTCTGCTAATTACATAAGGAAGAAACGTTTTATTTGGTGACAGGTACTCTTTAAACCCAGGTTTAAATTCTTTGTTTGATTAAAATAAAAAAAATACACATAACTGAGCCTTAGATGGCTATTCCATGTTCACAACACTTGTAATACATATTGCTATACTACAGGTCGGTCCACTGCTTTGCTCAGTTAGCTACATATTTGTATGTGATAGCTTTCATGGGCTGGTTCATTGTTGGCATTGTAATGCACTAACAGACTTCTGCAGTTTCTCTCTTTCCAAAATGTCGGCTGCATGCAGAACATGGAGTTTTATCAGTGTCTATAACCCTAACCCCTGTGTTTTGTCCTTTTAGCCCCGGGAGATTATTGACACATAAACCAGAAAATCATTGTATAACCTAGGGTCATGTGATAGCTGCAAAGAATGCTGGATAAAACTTGATCTTCTCACTAGCCCAATACTTAATCATTTCCTGTAGGAGACAAACTGCCATGTGTTCCTTATCCCATTTAATATTATTGCACACAAACTTGGCAATGTTCAAATATTCTGCATACTGCGGAAACCCCGAAATTCAGGCAGAATCCGGTTTTGCAGGGCATGACTTGCTCTTCTCTTAGGTATGTATTGGAGATGAGCGAATTTTTTTTAAATTTGATTCGGCCGATTTGCCAAATTTTCCCCCCCAAATTTGTTCCAGTCCGAAAGTAATCATGGCAAATCGCTAATAAAAATGGCTATTTCTGGCCTACAGAGAACCTCAATAGGGGTGTAGAACACTTTGCCTTACTCTAACACGCATAGGGTGTGTTCTGGGGTAGTGAAATAATACTTTTATTCAGTACGACATGCAGATTACAGGCATTACTTTTAGAATCACTGTCGCAGAGCTGCACAATGACAGAGCCTGGAGGTGGCATCAGTATGAGGAGACCATATAGTGGCTGAATGACACAGCCTGGATGTGGCGGCAGCATCAGGAGACCATATAGTGGCTGAATGACACAGCATGGAGGTGTTGGCAGCATGAGGAGACCATATAGTGGCTGAATGGCACAGCCTGGAGTTTGTGGCAGCATGATGACGCCATATAGTGGTTGAATGACACAGCCTCGAGTTTGCGGCAGCATGAGGAGAACATATAGTGGCTGAATGACGCAGCCTGGAGGAGGCTGAAGCATGAGGAGACCATATAGTGACTGAATGACACAGCCTGGAGGTGGCAGTAGAATGAGGAAAACACATGGTGGCAGTATGAGACAGCCTGGAGGTGGCATCTGCATGATGAGAACATATGGTGGCAGAATTAGACAGCCTGGAGGTGGCATCTGCATGATGAGAACATATGGTGGCAGAATGAGACAGCCTGGAGGTGGCATCAACACGAGCAAAGCATATGGTGGCAAAATGAGACAGCCTGGAGGTGGCAGCAGCAGCATCAGGAGTCCTGAAAGTGACCTGGTGACAGAGTTGCGCAGTGGGAGGCAATACCAGTACCCGGTGACGAAGGTGGGTGAAAAAAGGAGAACTTGGCATCAGATGTGTGGCATCGGGTGGGTGGCAGGATAAGAATAGTAGCTGAGGCAGGTAGGCAGAAGAAAACTCTTTCTCTCTCTTTTGTAAAAGTGTTAGTGTGCACAAGTAAGTATTGAGGATATGCATTACGTAAAACAACTTTTAATAATATTCTTAGGATAAAATATATGGACCCCATTTTTTTTTAAATCAAACAAAAGGAAAGGTGTGCAAAAAACACCATGTGCCACCTACACCACCAAGTACTGATGTGATGCAAAGACCTCTAAAAGGTGGAAGGGAACAACGTATGGTCCATTGTAACTGGTGGGGGTGAAAATTTCCCCTGTAAGGCCCTATTCTCGCATTATTAATTATCTTCTTGGCAAGTGTTACTCACTCTAAAAAGGGTGACCCCACACAGCAACCTCTCCCTATTTTCACCTACAAACACTAGCATTTCCCAGGGTTTTAGGTGGTAATAGAGATTGGTTCCTGTGTGGGGCCGCCCTTTTTAAGACGAGTAACACTTTCCTCGAAAGGTGGAAGGGAACAACGTATTCTAGCGGGTGGGGTAAAAACTTCCCCTCTAAGGCCCTACTCTCACCCTATTAATTCCCTTCTTGGCAAGTGTTACTCACCCTAAAAAGGGCGGCCCCACACAGGAAACTCTCTCAATTTCTACCTAAAAACCCTGGGAAATAGCAGTGTTTGTAGGGGGAAATAGGGAGAGATTCCCTGTGTGGGGCTGCACTTTTAGGGCACCGGTCACAATGGACCATACGTTGTTCCCTTCCACCTTTTTAGAAGTCTTTTTTTTTTCAACTCTTTATTTTCCCCAAATAAATTCCATCATACATACATCCTTACCACATATATATATATATATATATATATATATATATATATATATATATACACACAAAGCATAAGCAAAACTAAATTGAGAATGAAGGGCCTTGAGGAAGTGCTAATGCATGATATGGTCCGTCACCCGAAGAACTACCTGTCAGTCCACTCTCCCCCTTCACATGTAACCTGCATGGAACAAGAATAAAGAAACCCTGCTGCAGCAATACGGTCAGTGCTCCGTCTTTTTCTTCACTTGATTGGTCCTATGTTCTGAATTGCACACGTTGTAGCACAGACCTATCTGCACAGGTACACTACAGTTAGCATCCGGTTAGCTTCAGCTGCACAACTATTCCCATTGAGCATAAAATAGAAAGGTGCGGTCACTCCTCACAACTATCTAAGACTGTATTAAATTGGGAACGAGACAGTGATTGCAAAAAAAAAATGGGATAGTGTGGGAGGGGGAAAAGGAAAGGGGGGGGGAAGAGAAGAAACGAAGAGGAGAGGGTGAAGGGAAGGGATAAGGGGGAGGAGGAAGGGGGGGGGAAACAAAATTAAATCCTCCAAGTTGCTACAAAGCCATGAACTCAAAACCATATTGCCCAAGATCTATTGAACTGAGATAGTTGGTTTGAGGCTCTACCACTCTGACATCCATAGTCGGGATGGTATCTAAACCTATATGTAACAATGCCTCTTCTAGGCCCCACGGGAGAGAATAGCCCACTACAACGCACAAAGTTAAGTTAATTTTTCGCCAAAGGAGCAATATCCCTTCACATTTCCACCAAACGTGAAGCACATTGTCTACCTGTTTATTACAGCGCCAGCATCTATCTGCGTAAATTTTCGAGAGTCTGTATGGAGTTAAGTACCATTGGTAGAGAACTTTCCTAGCGGTTTCTAAATGAGAAGCGTTATGTGATACTTTAGGGGTTATTGTGAAAGTGAGAGTCCATTGTTCCTTCGAAAAACTGCTTCCCAAATCTTGTTCCCATCTCTTATAGCAATCAGGAAGTGTCCCATTCAGCAAAAGGCAGTGATAGGCTTTAGATAGACCCCCACCCAAAGAATTAGGATTGCAAAAAAAAAGATATTGTATATAGATCTTGTTCTGGAGGTAGAACGCTAAAGACATGAGGTAAAATGTCTTAAATGTAGATATTTATAAAATTCTGTATTGGGGAGAGAAAACTTTTGCGCAATTTGTATGAATGGTAAAAGCCTAAAATCTTCTATATCTGAGTATGTTGCAGATCCTTGTCTTATCCAATTAGAAAATTTGGTATTAGGAATATGAACCCGAAGGGCTTCTAAAGGCACATCTCCCAACTCTACAGTTACCAGAAAATTCCGAACTCTTGGGTGGGACCAGATTTGAAAAGCAGCCTTCATTGTAGGGCAAAGGTTCGATGGAATTTTATTTAAGATACATGCTTCCCAAAGTGCTGGGCAGGGATCCTAAGGATACGAATGAAGATTCTAAATCAACCCATAGTTTAGATCTGTCATTAGACCACCATGATCTTAATTGGTCTAGCAAGCTGGCTTGGAAGTAACAAAATAAATCCGGACGGCTCAACCCTCCCTCATTCACCAGTAGAGACATCAGTTGGGAGGATACTCTAACTTTTAGTTTTTTCCATATAAATTGAAAAAAAAAAATCATTGTAGTATTTGTATTTTATATTTGTCAATTGGGATAGGCAGATTATGAAAGTAATAAAGTACCTTGGGAAGCAGCATCATTTTTGCAATTGCAATACGGCCAATCCAAGAGTTAGGGAGCTTAGAGTAACTAGAGATAACCTGAAACAATGAGGTAGCCAATGCATAGGAGTTAACGTGGGCCATCCTAGATATATTAGAAGTAAGTGTTATTTCCAAGTATGGGATCTCATCTGACCATTCATATAGGTACCTATTTTTAAGTTGACACTTAAGGTCAGATGAAATTCCCATACCTAGGATCAGACACTTTGAAGTATTTATATTATAGTAGCTTAATTTGCCAAATTCATCAATAATTCTAGAGATGTAAACCAATGATTTTCAGGAGCAGTCAATGTTAAGATAATGTCATTGGCGTACAGCCCGATTCGATGTTCCTTAGACCCAATTTTTACCCACGAAATCTCAATTGACGACCAAATACACTGAGCCAGGGGTTCTATAATTAGAGAAAATAGGGGACATCCCTGTCTCGTACCGTTTGTGATTTGGAACTCTATAGATAACACTCCTGCTAAATAGACATTTGCTGAAGGAAAAGCATAAAGTGCTTTGACCGCCTCTCCAAACTTAGAAAGTACCTGTTCCAAATATCCCCAGTGCACCCGGTCGAACGCCTTCTCTGCATTCAAAGTCAGGAGCAGAGAAGACGTCCGCATTGCTGTAATACTGATATAATATCCACAACTCTGCATGTTCCATCAGAGATCTGGTGTCCACTAATAAACTCCACTTGATCATTTGCTGTTAAAGATGGTAAAATTGATTTCAACCTACTAGCTAATATAGACGCATACATTTTTAGATCAGTGTTTAGTAGGGCAATGGGTCTGAAATTCTTTGGTGCATCTGGAGTTTTATCGGGTTTAGGAAGGGTTACTACTAATGCTTTAAGCATCTCAAGGGGAGATTTACCTTTTGAGATAATTTTGTTTTATAATCGGGACAGAAAAGGAACAAGAGTAGGTCCATGCAATTTATAGTTTGCAATGGTAGTCCATCAGGTCCTGGGGACTTATTTGATTTTTAGAAATCTTTGCATCACATCACTACTTGGTGGTGTAGGTGGCACAGGGTATTTTTTTGCACACCTTTCCTTTTGTTTGAAAAAAAAAAAAATTGGGTCCATATGTTTTATCCTAAGCATATTATTAAAAGTTACGTTTTAGCTAATGTATATACTCAATACTTACTTGTGGTCTGATGCGGAGGAATTTCTGTAACTGGGGAGCAGCGCCTTCAATCTGTTTGGCACTATCCATATTTGTGAAGTGTTGGTGTGGCACCATGGTCAATCCACTCTGATGCATCAGGCATTGGTGGTCTGAAATCCTGGCTGATCCATGTCTGATTCATCTTCATAAAGGTCAGTCTCTCCACATTTTTCGTGGACACAAGAGTTCGCTTTGGGGTGACTATGGCCCCCACCGCACTAAACACCCGTTCTGATTGCACACTACTGGCCGGACAGGACAGCTTTTCCAGGGCAAATTCTGCTAGTTGTGGCCACAAATCAAGTTTGGCTGCCCAGAAGTTCAGCGGATCTTTAAGGTGTGTTGGCATGGCCATGTCAAGGTAAGCCACCATGTGCTGGTTCAGGTTCTGCTCCATGTCTACCTGCTGCTGATGAGTTGCTTCACTATGCGGGTGAAGAAAGCTACTCATCACTGACTGTAAACTCAGGCTGCTGCTGATTGAGCTGGTACTGCTCCTGCCACCCCACCCCTCCCCAGCAGCCATTGCAGTAGAAGGTGAGCGCAGAGGGCCCCCCGAGTCAGACCTGCGAGAGGACAGATGATGGCACAGATAGGCATTGGCCAAATGTCTCTGTAGTAGGTCAGTTTGTCCTCCCTCTCAGTGGGTGTAAAAAAAGCCCCCATTTTGTGCCGGTAGCGAGGGTCCAATAAGGTGGAGAGCCAGAGGTCATCCCACTGCCGAATAATGACAATTCGGCGGTCACTATGCAAGCAAGTGAGCATGCATCGTGCCATTTGTGCAAGTGACTCAGTGGGACTCCCTGCCTCCATCTCCACTGCATACTGCCACGGTGTTTCTGGGTCCTCTGTCTCGCCTTTCTTAAAACCCTCTAGCTCCTCCTGCTCCTCCTCTCCTGTCAGATGACTAGAAAAACCGCCCATCTTGCAAAACCTAAACAGTATCTAGGCCCTTTAGACTTTAACAGGAACAAAATGGTATGCTACTTAGATGTATGCACAGGTTACACTTAATAGAGGACAATACATTTTTAGTGCTCTGCTCACCCTAACTGGCTGTCTACTATTAGCTTTCTAGTTGTTGTACACACCAGTGCTGCAGCACACAGTCGCTGTGTACTACACCCAAAATTGCACTTTATCTCACTCCCTTCCCTATCAATGCTTCTAGGCTGGATTTGGGCTTGAGGTGAGTCGCTGCTGTAAAAAATGCTTTTCTGTGCAACACACTGATCTCTGTCCCTCTCTCTCTGCAATAGAACGCTGATATGACTGGGAGGTGAATCACTACTGTACAAAAGTTTTTCTGTGCAACACACAGCGCTGTCTGTCCCTCTCTCTCTCTGTAATAGAACGCTGATGTGAGTGGCCGCAAGATGGCTGCCGATTATATAGGGCTGTGGCTGGCTTCTGATAGGCTGCATGCTGCATGTGATTCATGGTCATCCCGTGAGTATCCCATGTGTATGTAATTTTCACCCCTTCACAACATCTAGCATACATATATGTCAAGTTATTGGGTCAGGAAATAAGGAGCGGTCTAAGGATCTGATCTGGCTCCATACCCAGCGGGTGCAACTTTTGCAGCTGACATCTACCATCAGTTACTGGGACCGGAGATAACGCTGATCCCAACTAATAATCCTTATAAATTACCTATTGAATAAAGATGGAAGCATATAGTCGGTTAGACAGGATTGAGGAGTCCTCTGTTACTACTTTTATAGCCTATACATAACCTCTGTATTATTAAACATTTATTTATTTAATTCACATATTTCACATAGAAAAAGTGGAGTATAAAGGGTCTAAAACCCACTGGGACAAGTGGAGTTGAGTCACTGCAGCCTTTTTATGGCAGCAGCCGTGCCACCCAGCATGGGTCTCCTGTGTTGGGATCATAGGAACACAGCTGTCAGCATGACAACCGGGCCCCTGAGTGTCACGATTCGGCTAGCTGGATGAGGATCCTCTGTGTCAGTGAGGGATTGGCGTGGACCGTGTCGGTGGACCGGTTCTAAGATGCTACTGGTATTCACCAGAGCCCGCCGCAAAGCGGGATGGTCTTGCTGCGGCGGTAGCAACCAGGTTGTATCCACTGGCAACGGCTCAACCTCGCTGACTGCTGAGAAGGCGTGGGACAGAAGGGCTAGGCAGAGGTAAGGTCAGACGTAGCAGAAGGTCGGGGCAGGCGGCAAGGTTCGTAGTCAATGTGGATAGCAGAAGATCTGGAAACACAGGCTTTGGACAACACTAAACGCTTTCACTGGCACAAGGCAACAAGATCCGGCAAGGAAGTGCAGGGGAAGTGAGGTATTATAGCCAGGGAGCAGGTGGAAGCTAATTAGGCTGATTGGGCCAGGCACCAATCATTGGTGCACTGGCCCTTTAAATCTTAGAGAGCTGGCGCGTGCGCGCCCTAGAGAGCCGCGCGTGCCAGAACATGACAGCCGGGGACCGGGACGGGTAAGTGACTTGGGATGCGATTCGCGAGCGGGCGCGTCCCGCTATGCGAATCGCATCCTCGCGGGCAATATCAGTGCAGCGCTCCCGGTCAGCGGGTCTGACCGGGGTGCTGCAGAGAGAGAGACGCCGTGAGCGCTCCGGGGAGGTGCAGGGACCCGGAGCGCTCGGAGTAACACTGAGCTGATTGTCAGGATGGTAGTAACCCTTTGTAGTCAATTCATGATGGCACATGTAAGGGATATATATGCTCTTTCTCCTGGGTTACTGATCTTGTACCAGTTGATGAGTTTCCATGGCGGCCGGGGGCCTTCTAAATGTCTGCTGATTTTGTACTGTGCTACCGTCCAGGTTTTACTTTTCCCTGCTGGATTCTGATTCTGAATAAATTATTTTCTAAATATTCTAAGTCCTGTGCTGCCCTCTAGCTTTTGGCTTTATGACTTTTTACTGGTTATTCCTTGTCTGCTGTTTTTGTACATTTGCAATGTGTTGCTGACTTGGTCCATCTAGCTTCTCCCAGCCCTGTTCCCCTATTTTCGTAATTCTATTTAGAATTGGAGTTTGTTTTGTTACTGTTCTCTTTATACAACCTAATGCGATATTCTGCATTTCACAGGGATCTTTTGTATCACAATGACCTTTGTTTTTGCATTGTTATTTTCTCACAAAATTGTTCTATAAAAATCGTGATTAACAAAACATGTTCATTTCTCTTAAAGGGGTACGCTGCTGCTCAGCATTTGGAACAAAATGTTCCGAATGCTTAGAGCTGGTGCCAAGAGCGGGTGACGTCATAGCCCCACCCATCATGATGTCCCACCCCGCCCATCAATGAAAGTCTATGGGAAGGGGCGTGATGGCTGTCACGCCCCCTCCCATTGACTTGCATTGAGAGGGTGGCCATGACGTTATGATTTGCGGGGCTATGACATCATGAGCTCCTGGCATTCAGAACATTTTGTTCGAAATGCTGAGCAGCGGAGTACCCCTTTAATAATTGAGTAAATGCATTTAGTAAGAATTTTTTCTTTTTTGTGCATCAATTTCTAAAATGTATCCATTGCTTCATTTTCTTTCTATATTTACTTATCACAGATCTGAAGGGACTATTGCAGATCTTCCTACATTGTCTCCCACCAGCAAGAGAAGGATCTGTCCTCCACAGCGATGAGCTCTAATTCAGCCACCTTCTTCTTAAAGGGGTATTCCAGGATTTTTGATTTTATTTGTCTGTGCTGCTGGGGCTGTAAAGTTAGTGTAGTTCATAATATAGTGTCTGTACCTGTGTTGGATGATGGTCTCACAAATAGTATGTGATCTTTGCCCCGATGTTCATTTTTAGCAGCGTACAAAATGACTGTGGTCTCAGGTTTTTCCATGTTGCAGTGCATCACCAGTTAGGTGTTCAAAGGGAGCGTGTCTAATCATCATTGGGTGGAGTGACTGCTGGGTGGGGGATTATAACCCCTTAAGGACCAAGGACGTACCGGTACGTCCTTGGTCCTGCTCTCCTAATATAGCGCGGGGTTACACAGTAACCCCGCGTCATATCACGGCGGGCCCGGCGTCATAGTAAAGCCGGGACCCACCTCTAATAGCACGCAGCGCCGCGCGCTATTAACCCTAAAAGCGAAACCGAAAGTTGCCGGCTAGCTCAGTGAGCTATTCGGGATAGCCGCGGCGAAATCGCGGCATCCCGAACAGCTTACAGGACAGTGGGAGGGCCCCTACCTGCTTCCTCGCTGTCCGATCGCCGAATGACTGCTCAGTGCTTGAGATCAAGGCATGAGCAGTCATGCGGCAGAATCGTCGATCACTGGCTTCCTATGAGAAACCAGTGATCAATGATGAAGATCAGTGTGTTCAGTGTTATAGATCCCTATGTGACCTATAACACTGCAAAAAAAAGTGAAAAAAAAAGTGAATAAAGATCATTTAACTCCTCCCCTATTAAAAGTTTGAATCACCCCCCTTTTCCAATAAAAAAAAAACACAGTGTAAATAAAAATAAAAATAAACATATATGGTATCACCGCGTGCGGAAATGTCCGAATTATAAAAATATATCATTAATTAAACCGCTCGGTCAATGGCGTGCGCGCAAAAAAATTCCACAGTCCAAAATAGTGCATTTTTGGTCACTTTTTATATCATTTAAAAATGAATAAAAAGCGATTAATAAGTCCTATCAATGCAAAAATGGTACAGTTAAAAACTTCAGATCACGGCGCAAAAAATGAGGCCTCATACCGCCCCATACACGGAAAAATAAAAAAGTTAGAGGGGTCAGAAGATGACAATTTTAAACATATTAATTTTCCTGCATGTAGTTATTTTTTCCAGAAGTCCGACAAAATCAAACCTATATAAGTAGGGGATCATTTTAATCGTATGGACCAACAGAATAAAATGTACTACGTAGAAACGGAAGCCCCCAAAAGTTACAAAACTGCGTTTTTTTTTAAATTTTGTCGCACAATGATTTTTTTTTCCGTTTCACCGTAGATTTTTGGGAAAAATGACTGACGTAATTACAAAGTAGAATTGGTGGCGCGAAAAATAAGCCATAATATGGATTTTTTGGTGCAAAATTGAAAGAGTTATGATTTTTTAAAGGCAAGGAGCAAAAAACGAAAATGCAAAAACGGAAATACCCCCGGTCCTTAAGGGGATAAATGACTTCATACTTACAAAGAGGGGATCCAGGGACTTGTAGTTGGAGGGAGGGAACTCCAACAGGAAATAGCCATTTAACAAAAACTAAGCAGCAGTGTTAAGGTGGACTCAGAACATAGCCATTTAGCTCCAAAATAAGCA
This sequence comes from Hyla sarda, assembly GCF_029499605.1. Lineage (NCBI taxonomy): Eukaryota > Metazoa > Chordata > Amphibia > Anura > Hylidae > Hyla > Hyla sarda. Next base: position 8,177,516 of record NC_079192.1, read on the forward strand.
CATATCCTTCCTAAGCATGTCCATTGCTGCCTGGCAGGTAAATACTATAAACCTTATGGTGTATAGCCCCTTTAACCCCTTAAGGACCAGACCAATTTTATTTTAGCATTTTCGTTTTTTCCTCCTCGCCTTCTAAAAATCATAACTCTCTTATATTTCCATCCACAGACCCATATGAGGGCTTGTTTTTTGTGTCACCAATTGTACTTTGTAATAACATCACTTATTTTACCATAAAATGTACGGCGCAACCAAACAAATATTATTTATGTGGGAAAATTTAAAAGAAAACAGCAATTTAGCACATTTTGGAAGGTTTTGTTTTCACGCTGTACACTTTCCGGTAAAAATGACATGTTTTCTTTATTCTGTGGGTCAATATGATTAAAATGATACCCATGATTATATGCTTTTATATAACTGTACCGCTTAAAAAAAATCTCAAACCATTTTAACAAAATTTGTATGTTTGAAATTGCCCTATTTTGACCACCTATAACTTTCTAATTTTTCTGTACATGAGGCGATATGAGGGCTCATTTTTTGTGCCATGATCTGTAGTTTTTATCAGTACCACTTTTGCTTAGGTTTTACTTTTTTTAATTTTTTATACATTTTTTTTAAATAAAATGTGACAAAAAGCAGCAATTTTGGACTTTTTAAAAAAATGTTTGCGTTTACGCCGTTCACCGTACGGGATAATTAACAATATCTTTTAATAGTTCATACGTTTATGCATGCGGCGATACCAAATATGTATATTAATTATTTTTTTACGCTTTTTTGGGGGTAAAATGGAGATAAACAAACGTTTTGTTTTGTATTGGGGGAGGGGATTTTTCACATTTTTTTTTTATTTTACATTTTTTTAAACTTTTTTTTAACACTTTTTATGTCCCCATAGGGGAACTATTCATTGCAATCAGTTGATTGCTAATACTGTGCAGTGCTATGTATAGGACACAGCACTGCTCAGTATTATCGGTGATCTTCTGCTCTGGTCTGCTCGATCTCAGACCAGAGCAGAAGACCCCGGGAGACGGCCGGAGTAAGGTGAGGGGACCTCCGGCCACCATGCTGAATGATCGGATCCCCGGGGCCGCGCTGCGGGCGATCCGATCGTCCATTCAAACTACCGCAATGCCGCAGATGCCGTGATCTGTATTGATCACGGCATCGGAGGGCTTAATGGCGGACATCCGCGCAATCGCGGATGTCCACCATTACTGGCGGGTCCCTGGCTGCTGATATCAGCCAGGACCTTCCGGGCATGACGCGAGCACCGCTCCGGTGCTCGCGATCATGTCGGCGCGTAAATGTACGTCATGGTGCACTAAGTACCACGTCATCATGACGTACATTTACGTCCATTGTCATTAAGGGGTTAAAGACTGTTAGTTTAATATGATCTTTCTATTTCCATGAAGGAGGTTGACACATCTGGTCTTCCAGTCTCCGTACTGTATTTATCAGTGTAGAATAGGACAGAACATTATCATCCAACTTAAATCATCAAAATAGTATCATAACTAGATGAATGATAAGACCTCCTCTCTGAATTTTCTTACATAGACCAACACGCAACTCTGACAGGGATGACTGCTCCTTTATGGAATAACTTTCTCATCGACAATTATAATTGATTTATATAGTCAGTAGCTTTCTCATATTCCCTCAGCTTGGTGACTAGGAACTTAAAGGGGCACTCCGCTGCTCAGCGTTTTGAACAAACTGTTCCGAACGCTGGAGCTGGCGTCGGGAGTTGGGACATCATAGCCCCACCCCATGACATCACGTCCCATCAATGCAAGACTATGGGAGGGGGTGTAACAGTTGTCACGCCCCCTCTCATAGACTTGCATTGAGGGGGCTGGGCGTGATGTTATTAGGGGGTGGGGCTATGCCATCACAAGCTCCCGACACCCACTCCAGATAGACTACATAACTTATCTCACAGCAGGACAGTACTTGGCATATCATCACAGCACTCTTTAAAGGTGTACTTCAGTGGAAAATATATTTTTCTTTAAATCAACACGGGCCAGAAAGTTAAACAGATTTGTAAATTACTTCTATTAAAAAATCTTTACAATTCCAGTACTTTTTAGCAGCTGTATGCTACGTACGCTACAGAGAAAATTATTTTCTTTTTTAATTTCTTTTTTGTCTTGTCCACAGTGCTCTCTGTTCACACCTAATGCCCGCTCAGGAACTGTCCAGAGCAGGAGAAAATCCCCATTGCAATCCTATACTGCTCAGGCCAGTTCTTGACACGGACAGAAGTGTCAGCAGAGAGAACTGTGGACAAGACAAAAAATAAATTCAAAAAGAAAATAATTTCCTCTGTAGCATACAGCTGCTAAAAAGTACTTTAAGGGTAAAGTTTTTTTAATAGAAGTCATTTACAAATCTGTTTAGCTTTCTGGCACCAGTTGATTTAAAAAAAATGTTTTCCACCGGAGTACCCCTTTAAGGGTACCCTCCTTTATTGGGCCAACTCTGTTGCAAATAAAGAGCGGCCTAGGGAATTAAGATATTCTAATTGGCTGTACAGCAGTTGATCTCAACAGTGCCTCCCTCTATATCTTTGTGGTCTCTTACCCTTGATATCTTTTTGCACTCAGCAGGCCAATCCTAAACCTATGCTGCCTGGGAGCTGGGGTAAATATTTGTGGCAGTGCCTCTGCTAGCCGCATTGATCAATGTTTGCCTATTATGGTGCAGGCTGTGCTATACCTCTTTAATGGAACTATGACATGTATAAACATCATTGGTTGTTAAAGAGTACCTATCATCAACTACACTTTCCCTAATCCCCCTCCCCATCTGTCCCTGACTCTAACTATCTCTACCCCTGTCCTTTTTTCGTTTAAAACTCTCTGTAAATACCTCTTTTCTTCTATCTTCAGTAGCTCAGTTTGGAGCTGTGTGCGAGGGGCGGAAGTGGACGTGGCCCGGCAGGCGCAACTTCATCTGATGCCTGCCAGGGCCGGCTTCCACCCTTCTTCCTGTATGTATGATAATCACTATTTATAATAGATGCCAAAGGAAGACCTCGATCACACGTATGGAATACTCCAGGGGAGACCCAACGTGTCCTAAATGCAGAACAGAGCTCCACTGACTCGGGGCCAAGCACACGCCGGCTCTCTTTGTCAGGGGGTGGAGCCTAAAGATGCTGCTGGCTGGCCGAGTCAGGAGTGCTCCCTGCACTGGTGCGAGCGCAGCGCTTGCTACCACCTGTCTGATTGACAGGCAGGGAGCTGTACTGAGCTCGTCACATGCTCAGGCAGTATCTGCAATTTGGGACTCACTGCCAGCCCGTCGTGAGTCCGAAATCACTGAAAACGCTTTCGGCCAGGGACTCCTAGGGAGACCCCTAGTGGCTACTTTTTCAAGTTGAAAATAGACATAGAATAAAGCTTTGTTTTAATACATCCAGTTAGAAAGTTGTTTAATCTATGTGTGTGTATGTATGTATGTGTGTATGTTCCAGCATCACGTCCAAACATCTAAAGATATTAACATGAAACTTGGCACACATGTTACTTATATGTCAACAACAAACATAGGATAGGGGATTTAACCCTTACTCACCCCCATTTGCCAGGGGCGGGGTTTATGTTTAAAGTCCCATACAAGTCTATGGGAAATATATGTTACTGCATAACTTCCAAACGGCTGGAGATATTTCGATAATACTTGGTCCCATGTTACTTATATGTCCACTTAAAATATAGGATAGTTAATTTAACCCTTAACTACCCCCATTTGTGAGGGTCAGGGTTTTTGTTTAAAGTCCCATGCAAATCAATGGGAAATGTATGTTCCCACATAACTTCCGTACGGCTGGAGATATTTCAATAACTGGCACACATATTATGGGTCGGGATAGGAGGTCAACATAGGAGGTCGACATAGGAGGTCGGGATAGGAGGACGGGATAGGAGGATGGGATAGGAGGAAAGGATAGGAGGATGCTATAGGAGGACCGGGATAGGAGGGCGGGATAGGAGGTCGAGATAGGAGGACGAGATAGGAGGACGGGATAGGAGGACGGGATAGGAGGTCAGGATAGGAGGTCGGGATAGGAGGTCAGGATAGGAGGTCGAGATAGGAGGATGGGATAGGAGGTCGGAATAGGAAGACAGGATAGGAGGACGGGATAGGAGGATGGGATAGATGGACTGGATAGGAGGACAGGATAGGAGGACAGGATAGGAGGATGGAAAAGGAGGTCGAGATGTGAGGACAGGAAAGGAGGACAGGAAAGGAGGACGGGATAGGAGGACGGGATAGGAGGATGGGATAGGAGGACGGGATAGGAGGACGGGATAGGAGGACGGAATAGGAGGACGGGAAAGGAGGACGGGATAGGAGGACGGGATAGATGGACGGGATAGGAGGACGGGAAAGGAGGACAGGAAAGGAGGTTGAGATGGGAGGACGCGAAAGGAGGTCGAGATATGAGGACCGAATAGGAGGACGGGATACGATGATGGGATAGGAGGTCGGGATATGACAACAATATATGAGGACGGGATATGAAGTCAAAAGCTTCCTCCGTTGTTTATTTTCCTCCCCAACAAGGATTAAGAAGGAACAACCGGTCAACGCTGGGTACTCAGCTAGTATTTAATAAACTATAACATATGGAAAAAAAATTGATGATAGGTACTCTTTAAGGGGTTAAATGATAACTGTTTATACTAGATAAGGCAAAATCTAAGTTATCAATTTGAATCATTAAAAAAAAACTCCTGTGTATAGATAATAATCCTCCAAGCTTGTGATTCCCTCTCAGAACTTCCACTTTACCACATTCCTATTATCTGGTCTGGACAATAGAAGGGAAGGATCTGCCATCACAATACAAAAAGAGGATCCAGGAGGTAGGAAGGAGTGTCTGAGCACAGTAAAAAAAATGTATCAAGCCATAAAGATGAAAAACGGAGCACTCACCCGGTCAAACGTCCTAGTTCGGCAGGCTGTCACCAACGTGTAGTCATATCCTGGCAGGGAGGCAGTGGATGGTCTGGGGGAGCTCAAACGCCGGCCACAGACCATATCACGCCACTTGTAGCTTCGTCAGGCTGCGCGGGACAAACCGGCCTGATGAAGCACCAAGTGGCGTGATACGGTCCCTTTCTGCCGTCTGAGCTCCACCGGGACCATCCAGCACCTCCCTGCCAGGAAATGACTGCACGTTGGTGCCAGCCTGGGACATTTGACCAGGTGAGTGCTCCTTTATTCATCTTTATGGTTTGATATTCACTGGAGTCACTTTGTTCCACGTGAGCACCTCCCAAGTTCCCGGTTCATAAATCAGCGCGTCCTATTTATCCCCACCCGGCAAGCAAGGGCAGTTAGATGTTCCAGTGCCGATTCGCAATCTGTGTTTTCTATTTTTGTGTACTAAAAAAAAAATGATGTTCTGCAGAGTAACAGAGGAAAGAAAATCTGTCAGCTTCAATTCACATTCCATCCTGCTGACGCTGTTAGAAGCTTTCAGGACAAGGAGACACATGGGGCCTTTCTTTTATCTATTGGAGCTTCCATAACATAAAATAAAGCTATTATTCTCTGATACAAAGAGTCAGAGAGGTGTTCCCTAGCCCCTGGACAGCCAACTGCTGGACTGTCTGCTCGCTCCTTCAGTCCTTGTCCATGCTTGATTGACAGCTGGAAGCCGAGCCCTGTTTCCCAAATCTCACACGTGTATAATTTTGTCTGATTGATTTCTTATCTATATTTTGTGATATAGTTTTTAAAATAAAATATTTTCTAATTATATTTAAAAAATATATATTTGAAAAAAATAAATAAATAAAAGTATTATTTAGAAAGGAGTGTTAAAAATATCCAGATCTGATTATATTATATAAAACATATATATGTAGCATATTCTGTAATCATATCGTTAAGATAACATTTCATTTTTTTCCTTTTTTATATCATGTTTAGATCATTTACGTGCTGGGATTATTAGCTGCCACCAGGGATTATTTTACTACTGAAGCAGAGAGTATAAAGCAAGACCTGAAACACAACATGCTGCATTATATGTGAGGGGTTAATATATCCTTTATATCTATCATCCTCTAAGAAAACAACATCAAATATAATAGGAAACATATATTTTTATAATAGGAAACATATTTTTTTTGTATCTTGTTACATGTATTATTCTCCACTTTTCTACATAAGTAATTTATCAGTTGTTTTTTTGTTACATCTATTGCGGTATAAAACATTTCAATGGGATACCAAAATGTGGTAAGTACAATGACTGTATTGACCTCCCAGCCCCCTGGTTGTTCTGTGTGTGTGCAGTGTGCTTCTTTTGTGAGCCTTGAGCATATATATATCTCTATCTGCAGACACTTTCTTTTTTTAGGTTTTTAGATACAACACAACTCTCTCAGACCATCTCCGCTTTGCCAGTGGCCTTGACTGGTACTGTCCCTTTCTATGCCGTCATTTGTCACTTTTTCATTCTTCCTCTAATTTTTGCTTCTTTTTTTTTCCTCATCTGACTATTGACATAGCTAAAGCAATAAGTGCCAAATGACCCATCAAAGACTATTCCAGGAACAATGACCTCCAAGTCTTCTGCAGTAAAGACCATGGCCAACATTTATTATTGTCTTTAGACTGTTTTTGGTTTCTACAAAAGGCGCAAAAAAGGCACAACAGTGTTTATTTGCTCCTTTTTTGGGCCTTTTGGTTTACACATTTCTGCTAATTTGGAGTTGCCAATACACATGATATGGAAGGGATTTATGAACTGCGCCTTTTTGTGAAAAGGCTCAAAAAAGGCACAAAGCCACTGAAAAGTCTCTATAACTACACAAGCCCAGACTTAGCTTAGCTTTTTGGTCTATGTGAAGAGGGAAATTTCAAAAAATGTGACCTACACAAAATTTAGCAAATGTTCTGTGACCATTTAATAAATGCTGTGCTCCTACACATCCACAAAAAGAGGTGTAAAAAAATGCTCCACTTACACCACCAATGATAAATGCCGGCCCATTACCTTTTGGCATTACTGCTGAAAACCATTTACATTGTTCTGTTTTGGTTGGCAGCATCCCCCAATGATTTGGCTGATTTGGTGGCAGTGTCCCTCAGTAATAGCGCCAAATGGCTCGTAGAAGACTATTCCAAGTGAAATGACCCTCAAGTCTTCTGCAGTGAAGTCCGTCACTTTTTTGTATCACTGCTGAAAAGCAGATCTTACACCTTGGTTTTGGTTGGCAACATCCCTGGTAATTCACTTATTCTTTACCAAATAAATGACTCAATTGATCTTTATACGGTATATATTATTATTATTATTATTATTATTATTATTACAAATCCATAAATGATTTAGATAAAAAGTGTTGAGTCAAATATCCTGTTATTAATTCAGTTTCTCTATTTATAAGGTTGACCAGATTTTCTGGTCAACCTTATAAATAGAGAAACTGAATTAATAACAGGATATTTGACTCAACATTTTTTCTCTAAATCATTTATGGATTTATAATACAGTGACCCCCCGACCTACGATGGCCCTGACAAATGATAATTTCAACATAATGAAGGCAGCATCAACATACAATGCTTTTGTATGTCGAGGCCATCGCATAAACGGCTATTTGGCAGCGCTGACTGCTTCAGCTACCGCCGGATAGCTGTTAACGGTGCCCCGTGTGCTCCGGTGATGGTCTCCTACCTGTCCTCGGGGCTCAGGAGCGTCCTCTTTGGGATCCCCTCCATCGCCGGCTCTCTCCATCGTCGTCATCACGTCGCTGCACACGCCGTCCCGTCATCCAATAGGAGCGGCGTGCGTAGTGATGACGGCGTTGTGAGAGCGACGTACGTGGGCAGCAGAGACGTTCTGGAGCGCGGGACACACCATTAGGACGTGGCAACAGCAATGGAGCGCAACATCCAGGGCAGCAGTGACCAGCGCTGACGAATCTGGAGTGGCGGGGACAGGTGAGCACAACTTCCTATTCTTTACATTGCACGAATCCCTCAACATACGATGGTTTCAACAAACGATGGTTCATTTGGAACGGATTTTCATCGTATATTGAGGGACCACTGTATTTTATATTATATATTGTTGTATTATTGGCCTTTTTTTTCGTATCCCCAGGACGTTCTAAAAAGAAACCAGACAATGGTTATGGAGTTTATATTACTGGGATTTTCAGATCTCAACTTTTTCCGTCTTCCGTTCTTCATTCTCATCACTTTCCTCTATATAGCGACTGTGGCTGCAAATCTGTTGATCTTCTCCTTAATATCCTTGAGTTCCAGCCATAAAATGAAATCTCCTATGTACATTTTCCTTAGTCATCTCTCTCTCTCCGATATACTTATCAGTACAACAGTTGCTCCTCACGCCTTAAAGGTGATTTTATTGGGTAATACGAGCATGTCGGCCCTTGGCTGCATTACTCAGTTATATTTCTTGGGTGCCTTCACCATTTTAGAATGCTGTCTCCTCACTGTGATGTCTTATGACCGATATTTGGCCATTTGTAGACCATTGAGGTACATGTCTATAATGAACACTAAACTTCTCCACGGTCTTCTCACATACTCATGGATGGTGGGGTTCCTTCAGCCTCTCATCACCCATACACTTATTCTATATCAAGACTTTTGTGGACCGAATGTCATTGACCATTTCTTTTGTGATGTTGCTCCTCTACTAGAACTTTCTTGCTCTGACAGAACCCTGGTAGATATTGAAGTGTCTATTGCAGCCTTGTTTGTTGGTCTTCTTCAGTTCCTGTTTATCGTCATCTCTTATATTCTCATATTTTACTCCATTTTTCATATGTCCTCAAAGGCTGGTAAGGAAAAGGCCTTCTCCACATGTAGCTCACATCTGGCTGTTGTTTGTGCATTTTATGGGACACTCATCATATTGTACTTATCTCCATCCAGAGGATATTCCTTTAGCTTAAATAAGATGCTATCCCTCATTAACACTGTGGTGACCCCATTCTTCAACCCCATCATCTACACTCTGAGGAATCAGGAGATCAGATTGGCCCTTAAAGTCCTTCTATGTTTTAAAATACAAAAGCATGAAGTAAAACAAATCTAAAATTATTGTTAAGGACAATTTTTTTTTATCAACTGGTGCAAGAAAGTTAAACAGATTTGTAAATTATTTCTAATAAGATTTTTTAAAGGGGTATTCCACTGCACTTGAAGGAAGCACCATCAGTCACATTCTGGAAAGGTAGATCTCTGCAAGACCGACTGGTATACAGTCACTACCCGTCCCCATCTCCTCCTGAATCATGGCTAAACAGGAACCCAACTGGTACCTTCAGGTGCAGTGGAGACTATATAGCTTGTCCGTACATAGACAGATCAAAAAAATTCACCAGTGACCACACGGGAATTGAGTACAAGATTAGGGACTTTGCTGTAGAACATATAAGGTAGTGTACCTGTGTAAGTTCCCCTGTCCTCTCAGCTATGTGGGTAAAACCACACGAGAGCTGAGACGGAGGATAGGTGAACATCTGGGGGACATACATAACCGTCGTGAAACTACAGTAGCGAGACATGTCTGGGAGGTGCATGACGGAGGTTATCCGAACAAATGATAGGAGGGGTGATGTTGACAACAAAATTCTCAGAAAAGAAATGCAATGGATCTACAGACTAAAAACTGTTAATCCATATGGTCTGAATGAAAGTCTAAATTTCTCACTTTTTATATAACAGCTCTAATGTTTTTTTCTGGTCAGGATGATTAGTGAGATGGGGAATGTGGATGGTTTTTGTTTATTGACATTTCCCTTACTATGGGTTGCCCGTAGTATCCAAATTATACATAGTTTAGCTATACTTTTTGTTTACATTTTTCATTTTTAGTATCAATATTGTGAACTAAGGTTGGCATGGGGATGGTGGTTTGGACTAGAGTTTAGGGTCTTCATGTGTCACCTTCAGAGATCTCAATGAGGGCCCACACTTAACGAGAGTAGAGAACGTCACCGTGGTTGAGGCCACCCTTTTAAGGAGGTGGGTCCCTCAAAAGGAGGTGTGGGAATAGCTTGATAGGGGGCACTTCTGTCTTTATTTTACTTCTTTTTCAATGATAGTTATCGGACCCTCCTTATCCATTCTGAGTACTAAAGAAGTGTGGGAAGAATATTTTACAAGCAAGTAGAGGGCAATTTTTGAAAATAGGTTTATGTTCCTGTATTTGTGGTACAGCACAATGTACTATTAATTGGAGACCGAAGGGGCTACTACTAGTCATCTTTAGCTTTAAATAACTATACCACAATATCCTAGGCTAAAACTACCGAAGATACTTACCAAGGCTTTCACTATTTCTGTAAACCAATATACCGTAGGCCTTATTTATTCCACTATCTGGTCATTATATGTTCTATCTTTCTAGAAACATAAGAAATATGTCCCCATTCTACTCTATTCCATTATTAACACATGCTCTGGTCCACTCCGCCATTCACTTGCCAACCTAGTATGGTACAAACGTGCATAGTGATACGTTATGAGTGATAGCAATTTGTCATGGGGGTCAACATTAGGTACCTAAAATGCACACCTACATGAGGTGATTAATTAGTTACCTTGCTAATGGTGCACTCCTTTTTGTGTATCACTGCCTATATCATAACATTATCCACATGTCATTGTTTACATCATGTGACTGGAGACATGTCATGCATGGCGTTTATTGGACGGCAACGATACACGTCACGTGTATTGTAACGTAGCTGCGCACGGCATCTACCATGATTTATGTATTAAACTTAATAATAGCACAGCATGGTCATTAAGTGAAGGTCTCCTAGTAATACGAATATTAACAGCCATTTTCTTTGTAAAAATACGCCGGAGTTGCTACTTAGGGATGACGCGGTGAACCGGAAGTGATCATCGCGTCACCGGAAGTCCTCGTCGGCCGCGAGGTATAAAATACACACGCAGCCATATCATTGCTGCAGGCGTGTGGTAATACATACCAATCGGGGCGCACACCTGACCTGTATGCGGTGCATGAGGGAATGAGGTATGTTAAAATTGTTTTTCATGTTCCAGGTACTTTGTGATAGTTGACTGTAGTTCCTATTTGCAAACTTAGCATGCTCTGTTGTTATGCAGGTATATCGGCGTTATCCATAAGCCAACCTCATCTTTTGACACATATCATTAGAACGAGTTACCCGTATGTTCCTTGAGAAACCCCGAAAGTATGGGGGGAAACGCGTCGGCAAAAAGGGCACAAAACTGTAATGTTCTCTTTTTAATCACTTTTTCACAATATTTTGCACAAGAGGTGTTATGATTTATGGTGGATACCTGAATCTGGTGGTAAGTGGAATGCCCCCTATTTATGCTTTTACGATACAGTAATAGAGTGATTTAGTTACCGGGACCGACAATAATGCTGATCCCAGCTAATTATCCTTATAAATGACCCATTGAATAGAGATGGAAGAATATAGTTGGTTAGACAGTGATAAGGAGTCCTCTGTTACTACCTTTATAGCCTATAAATGCCCTGGAAGAAGGCTTGAGTGGTGAAACGTCGGGTGACGGGGGCCTGGATTTCCTATGTCCACTTGGTAATTATATATTTAACTCCTTGCTTCTGCTACTATACTTTCTCCTTGTGCCACTTCTACATACATTTATTATAACTTTGCATGCATACTCCCTTAGCCATTTATTTGGGTGCTTTTTTGTTACCCTATTTACTTTTTGTATGGTATTGATGGCTGTTTTAGGTGGTTTGGCTTACTTAATTTCTATACTTTTTTGCACTGCTGAAGCATTTTGAGTCTTTCCAGTTCCCCCTTGTCTTTGTCTCTGTATCATGGAGTTGTTTTTTATCCATATGTATTTTATATGATTTTAGATGTATGTCATTTTTTGTATTTGTGTAACATTAAAGTTTATTATACTTATGGTACTATTTGGCCCATTTACTTTATTTTTTTTTTATTTTTTTGTGTATGCAGCCTATATATGATGCATAAAGAACTTCACCTCTGTATTATTAAACATTAATTTATTTATTTCACATATTTCAACAACATAGAAAAACTGGAGTATAAAGGGTCTAAAACCCACTGGGATAATACAAGTGGAGTTGAGTCAATGCAGCCTTTTTATGGCAGAAGCCGTGTCACCCATAGTAGCATAGTTCATGAGGTTGAAAAAAGACCAGAATCCATCAAGTTCAACCTATATCCCTAATGAGTCCCTTCTGAGTTGATCCAGAGGAAGGCAAAAAACCCTCATATTCGAGGTAAAAATTCCTTCCCGACTCCAAATATGGCATCAGAATAAATCCCTGGATCAACGTTCTGTCCCTATAAATCTAGTATACATAACCAGCAATGTTATTACTCTCCAAGAATGCATCCAGACCCCTTTTATATTCTTTTACAGAGTTCACCATGACCACCTCCTCAGGCAGAGAATTCCACAGTCTCACTGCTCTTACAGTAAAGAACCCCCGTCTGTGCTGGTGTAGAAACCTTCTTTCCTCTAGACGTAGAGGATGCCCCTTGTTATAAATACAGTCCTGGGTATAAATAGATCATGGGAGAGATCTCTGTACTGTCCCCTGATACATTTTTATATAGTTATTAAGTCTCCCCTAGGCCTTCTTTTTTCTAAACAAAATAATCCTAATTCTGATAATCTTTCTGGGTATTGTAGTTCTCCCATTCCCCGTATTACTCTGGTTGCCCATCTTTGAACCCTCTCCAGCTCCACTATATCTTTCTTGTACACTGGCGCCCAGTACTGTACACAGTATTCCATGTGTGGTCTGACCAGTACTGTACACAGTATTCCATGTGTGGTCTGACCAGTACTGTACACAGTATTCTATGTGTGGTCTGACAAGTGATGTGTACAGCGGTACAATTATTTCCTTGTCGTGGGCATCTATGTCCCTATTGATGCCCCCCATGATTTTATTTGCCTTGGCAGCAGCTGCCCGACACTGGTCACTACAGCTAAATTTACTGTTAACAAAGACTCCTAAGTCCTTTTCCATGTCAGTCGTCCCAAGTGATCTCCCATTTAATATATAATCCCAGCCCGGATTTTTCCTCCCCATGTGCATTACCTTACATTTATCAGTGTTGAACCTCATTTTCCACTTCCCAGCCCAAACCAATTTGTAACAGTGCACTGTCCTCTAATGTGTTTACCGCTTTACAGAGTTTAGTATCATCTGCAAAGATTGCTACTTTACTATTCAACCTCTCTACAAGGTCATTAATAACATCAGTGTTGAGGGATAGCCAATGTCATTGTATACATCTACCACAGTAGTGCACCTAAATTCCTGTATTGTATTATTCTAATTGTTACACATCCACACCGTCTATCTGGTGTAGGATTATATTGTGGCACTTGTAGTCCGCTGCAGGCATCCTCCATTGTATGCATTTTTATGCTGGGGATTGCCCCTAACATTGAACTACAAGGGCAGGATCTGCTCCTCCAGTATAAATGCACAACTGCATTTGGGGTTGAGCACCTCCAGCCATTTGAGACCACGTTTTTTGTTGTTGTTTAAATGTTATACTTGGAGGTGTGTAAACTCCATATGTAATGCACCTTGAATATCTACCAGGCAGCATTAAGGTAGCACCTGTGAGGCCATGCACCTATATTAGCCAACTTAGGTGGGGCTTGCAGTCTGCCTCCCGCCTCCCATTGTATGTGTGCTTAGACACGCTGTCTATCTGGTGTATGATTCTATTGTGGCACTTGTAGTCTGCTGCATTTTTATGCTGGGGATCGCCCCTAGCAACGGACTACAAGGGCAGGATCCGCTCCCCCAGTATAAATGCACAACTGCATTTGGGGGTGAGCACCTCCAGCCATTTGAGACCACTTTTTTTGTTGTTGTTTAAAGGTCATTAATAAATATATTAAACAGAACAGGACCCAAGACGGACCCCTGTGGTCCCCACTAGTAACAGTCACCCAATCAGAATAGGTACCATTAATAACCACCCTCTGTTTCCTATCACTGAGCCAATTACTTACCCACTTACACACATTCTCCCCCAGCCCCATCCTTCTCCTTTTATGCACCAACCTTTTATGTGGAACCGTATCAAATGCTTTGGAAAAATCCAGATATACGACATCCAGCGATTCCCCCTGGTCCAGTCTGGAGCTCACCTCCTCATAAAAGCTGATCAGGTTAGTTTGACAGGACCGATAAAGCCATGCTGATATGGACAGTATATAGCGAAAAAAGCGGAGGTAGCGCCGGGTGCGGTGTAGGTCTCTAGCTGGTGTAGGTAGGTACCCGGCTGGAGGGTAGCGTGTCCCTTACCGGTGTTGGTAGCTTGGTATGCAGGCCTGCAGCGTGAGGATGGAGCCCAGGGGTGGGTCCGTATGTAGAATGCAGAAATATAGAAAAATGCTGCGGTGGCGCTTCCAAGGAATTAACCCAAAGTCGTGGGTATTGGTATAAAGTAATTTATTTTTACAGCATAAAGAAATAAAAAAAAATAATAATAAAGCAAGACGCGTTTCGGGAGTCACAGCTCCTTTTTTCAATTGCAGGCAATATAGCAACCACCTGCAATTCAAAAAGGGAGCTGTGACTCCTGAAAAGCATCTTGCTTTATTATTTTTATTTTTTTTATTTCTTTATGCTGTAAAAATAAATTACTTTATACCAATACCCACGACTTTGGGTTAATTCCTTGGAAGCGCCACCGCAGCATTTTTCTACATTTCTGCATGCTGATATGGGGTCATTTTTTATTAAGATATTCCAAAATAGCATCTCTTAGAAAACCCTCAAACAATTTACATACAATGGAGGTTAAACTAACAGGCCTGTAATTCCCGGGGTCACCTTCTGTTCCCTTTTTAAATATTGGCACCACATTTGCTATGCGCCAGTCCTGGGGAACAGTCCCTGTTACTATAGAGTCCTGGAATATTAAAAATAGGGGTCTGTCTATAACATTACTTAATTCTTTTAGAACTCGGGGGTGAATGCCATCTGGACCTTGTGATTTGTCTATTTTGATTTTTTGTAGACGGCACTGTACTTCTTCCCGGGTTAGACAGGTGACCTGTAAAGGGGAGTTTGCCTTATCACACTGTATTTCACCTGGCATGTAATTTTCCTCGGTGAACCCAGTGGGGAAGAATTTGTTTATTATATTTGCTTTTTCCTGATCCCCGTTTATAATTTTTTCCTCATCATTTTTTAAGGGGCCCACACTTTCATTTTTTACCTTTTTGCTATTTATATAGTTAAAGAACATTTTGGGGTTAGTTTTACTCTCTTTGGAAATGAGTCTTTCTATCTCTATTTTTATGGCTTTTATCAGTTTTTTACATATTTTACATTTTTCTCTATAGCTTTGTAATGCTTCTTCACTGCTGTCCTGTTTTAGTATTTTAAATGCTTTATTTTTGTCCTTTATTGCCCCTTTAATGTTTTTATTCATCCATATTGGTTTTCTTTTATTTCTGACCCTTTTATTCCCATAAGGTATATATTTATTACAGTGATGATTTAAGATATCTTTAAAAGCCTCCCATTCAGTGTCAGTATTCATATTTTTGAGGACATTATCCAATTTTATATTGTTAAGGGCTTCTCTGAGTTTGTTGAACTTTGCCTTCCTAAAGTTCATTGTTTTTGTGGCCCCTCGAGAGATTCCCTTATTGAAGGACATGTTATAATGTATTATATTATGATCACTATTTCCTAGGTGTCCTTTTACCTGCACATTAGTTACTGTCAGGTCTGTTGGTTAATATTAAGTCTAGTAGGGCGCCCCCTCTGGTCGGGCTCTGCACCATTTGGGACAGGTAATTGTCTTTAGTTATAGTCAGACACCTGTTTCCTTTATGAGTTTCACAGGTCTCAGTCTCCAGTTTATATCAGGATAGTTAAAGTCCCCCATTATTATCACCTCATTCTGATTTGCTGCCTTGTTTATTTGCCTCAGTAATTGATCTTCTGCCTCTTCCATTATGTTTGGTGGTTTATAGTAAACCCCTATCAGAATTTTTTTAAATTTTTATCTCCATATATTTCTACCCATAATAACTCCACATTATCGTTTCCCTCTCATATATCCCCCCCGCAGTGCGGACTTCAGACTTGATTTCACATACAGACAAACTCCTCCCCCTTTCCGTTTTGTCCGATCCTTCCTGAATAGACTATATCCCTGTATGTTGACCGCCAAGTCATAGCTATCGTCCAACCAAGTCTCTGTTATACCCACTATGTCATGATTCTCCTCAGACATCAACCACTCCAGTTCATCAGTTTTATTGGTCAGACTTCTGGCATTAGTCATCATGCAATTCAATGGTGTATGATTTTTCTTCCTATGAAGCCTATCTCTATTAACTATTCTAATCCCTCCCCCCCCCCGCCGCTCCACCCCCAGGTACATTACTAAGTCCCCCCTCTCTATCTACACTGTCTTCCCCCTCTGTGTTATAGATTCCCTCCCCCCCAGTCCCTAGTTTAAACACTCCTCCACCCTTCTAGCCATCTTCTCCCCGAGCACAGTGCACCCTCCCCATTGAGGTGCAGCCCGTCCCTACGGTAGAGCCAGTAACCGACAGCGAAGTCAGCCCAGTTCTCCATGAACCCAAACCCCTCCTTCCTACACCAGCTTCTGAGCCACTTGTTTACCTCCCTGATCTCCCGCTGCCTCTCTGGTGCGGCTCGTGGTACAGGTAATATTTCAGAAAATATTACCTTGGAGGTCCTAGCTTTAAGCTTGCGGCCTAAGTCCCTGAAATCATTTTTTTAGGACACTTCACCTACCTCTTACTTTGTCATTGGTGCCAATATGTACCATGACTGCTGGGTCCTCTCCAGCCCCACCCAGCAACCTGTCAACTCGATCCACGATGTGCCGAACTCGAGCGCCCGGAAGACAACACATTGTTCGGCGATCCCAGTCTTTGTGACAGATCGCCCTGCCTGTCCCCATAATAATTGATCGGTTTCCCGTGTTGGGATCATAAGAACACAGCTGTCAGCATGACAACCTCTGAGCTGATTGTCAGGATGGTAGTAACCTTTTGTGGCATGTAAGGGATATATATGCTCTGTCTCCTGGGTTACTGATCTTGTACCAGTTGATGAGTTTCCATGGCAGCCGGGGGCCTTCTAAATGTCTGCTGATTTTGTACTGTGCTACCGTCCTGGTTTTACTTTTGCCTGCTTTATTCTGATTCTGAATAAATTATTTTCTAAATATTCTAAGTACTGTGCTGCCCTCTAGCTTTTGGCTTTCTGACTTTTTACTGGTTATTCCTTGTCTGCTGTTTTTGTACATTTGCAATGTGTTGCTGTCCTGGTCTGTCTGACTTCTTCCTGCCCTGTACCCCTATTTTCGTAATTCTTTTTAGAATTGGAGTTTGTTTTGTTACTGTTCTCTTTATACAACCTAATGTGATTTTCTGCTTATCACAGGGATCTTTTGTATTACAATGACCTTTGTTTTTGCATTGTTATTTTCTCACCAAAAATGTTAATAAAAATTGTGATTAACAAAAGATGTTAATTTATCTTAGAGTACCTTAACTCTCCCTAATCCCCCCCCCCATCTGTCCCTGACTCTCACTGACACTATCCCTGTGTTTCTTTTCATTCAAAAGCCCCTTTTTCTGCCTGATTTATTGTCTTCTTGGCTGCTTATTCAGCCATCCTAGTGTGAGGGAGGAAGGGGGGGGGGGGGCATGGCCCAGCATAGAGACTATGAACACAGCAGCTGGCAGCCCTGAATCTTCTCTATGTTTATAACTGCATGTGCAGAGAGAAGAAAGATTGGAGCTCAGATAGTAAAATGAATGAAAGTATGCAGTAAGCCAGAGTCAGGAGTATGCCCTGCTGTGCTATGAGCACAGTGCTGGCTCCTGCCTGTCTGATTGACAGGCAGGGAGCAGCACTGAGTTTGTATGTGTCCCGGTTGCAGTCTGAGATTTTGGACTCCAGCATGAGTCTGAAATCTATAAAAAGGGCTTGCGACCAGGACTGGTCCCTCAATGCAATCCTATGGGAGGGGGTGTGATAGCTGCCACACCCCCTCCAATAGACTTGCATTGAGGGGGTGGGGAGTGACACCATGAATAGGTGGTGCTATGACGTCACTAGCTCCCGGCACCGGTTCCAGCATTTGGAACAGTTTGTTCCAAACGCTGAGCAGCGGAGTACCTCTTTAACCAACAGATCATCCAAAATGTTCTGATTTTCCACAAGCATCCTGTAAAACCTGTAGGTAATCTTGCACAGTAGCTTTTCCAATCCCTCTCCTGCACAGTGTTTGAGGTAGTTTTCCCTTGTTCTCTGGGAGAGCAGACAGTTAGTTTGGGGATCCAGGAACTGAAAAATAATTTTCTGTGTAATGGTCGGTTGTTGTGGTGAAATCTTTAAGGAACATTCCTCATCTGTGTCTCCATACAAATCAATGTTTTTAGGCATCTCTTTGCTTCTCAAATCTGTAGGTCAATATATTAACATGTAATTTAAACCATCTGAATGCTGCAGAATATCCGACAGTCGCCATATTTATTTCCAGTCGGATTTACAAAAGACTACTTAACTCATCTCACAGTAGGGCAGTACTTGGCATATGATGACAGCAGTCTTTAAAGGTACCCATCTATATTGGGCCAACTCTGTTGCCAATATAGAGCGGCCTAGGGAATTAAAGGGGTACCCCGCTGCTCAGCATTTGGAACAAACTGTTCCGAACGCCGCCCCCTCAATGCAAGTCTTGATGCAATGCAAGGCGTGATGGCCGCCCCTCCTATGGACATGCATTGAGGGGGCAGAACGTGACATCATGAGGGGTGGGGCTATGATGTCACAAGCTCCCAGCTTCAGCTTTCGGAACAGTTTTCCAAATGATGAGCAGAGGAGTACCCCTTTAATATATCCTTACTGGCTGTACAGCAGTTGATCTCAACAGTGCCTCCATCTGTAACTGAGTTTTGGGGGTCTCTACTAGAGATGAGCGAACTTTGGAAAAATTTGATTTGGCCGATTCGCCAAATTTTTGCTAAAAATTTGGTTCAATCCGAATTTATTTGCGGCAAATCTACATTAAAAATGGCTATTTCTGGCCTAAAGAGAGCTTCCATAGGAGTGTAGAACACTTTGCTGTGTTCCAACACGCATATGGAGTGTGCGGAGGTAGTGAAATAATACTGTTATTCAGTGTGACATGCAGATTACCAGCATCACTTTTAGAATTACTGCCGCAGTGCGGCACAATGACAGAGCCTGGAGGTGGCATCAGTATGAGGAGACCATATAGTGGCTGAATGACACAGCGTGGAGGTGTTGGCAGCATGAGAAGACCACATGGTGTCAGAATGGCACAGCCTGGAGCTGGCAGTAGCATGAGTAGACACTAGGGCTTAACAATCGCTAAGATTGAAAGATGAATTTTGACATTTAAATTGAAGATTTATGGTAGCTAATGCTACCATAAAAAATATTTTATGCCCAGACCCAGGCCCAGCAGCATCAGTAAACGATATATTGGCTGAATGACACAACCTGGAGTTGGCTGAAGCATGAGGAGGCCATATAGAGTCTGAATGGCACAGCCTGGAGTCGGCAGCAGCAGGAGTAGACACCAGGGCTTCACAATCCCTAAGAAAAAAAGACGAATTTAGAAATTTAAATGGAAGATTTAGGGTAGCTAGTGCTACCATAAAAAAAAAAAAATTAGGCCCAGAACCAGGCGCAGCAGCAGCATCAGTAAACCATATATTGTCTGAATGACCCGGACTGGAGTTTGCTGAAGCATGAGGAGACCATAAAGTGTGTGAATGGCAAAGCCAGGATTTGGCAGCAGCATGAGGAGACCATTGAAATTTATGATTTTAACCACTTAAGGATGCAGGGTTTTTCAGTTTTTGCATTTTCATTTTTTACTCCTTACCTTTTAAAAATCATTACCCTTTCAATTTTCCACCTAATAATCCATATTATAGCTTATTTTTTGCGTCACCAATTCTACTTTGCAGTGACATGAGTCATTTTACCCAAAAATCCACGGAGAAACGGAAAGAAAAATCATGGTTCGACAGAATCGAAGAAATAATGCAATTTTGTATCTTTTGGGTGCTTCCTTTTCTATGCAGTACATATTTCGTTAAAAATGACACCTTAAAATGATTCGATAGGTCCATACAGTTAAAATGGTACCCTACTTATATAGGTTTCATTTTGTCATACTTCTGGAAAAAATCATAACTACATGCAGGAAAATGGATACGTTTAAAAATGTCATCTTCTGACCCCTATAACTTTTTTATTTTTCCATGTACAGGGCTGTATGAGGGCTCATTTTTTTGCACCGTGATCTGAAGTTTTTATTGGTACTATTTTTGTTATGATCAGACTTTTTGATCACTTTTTATTCATTTTTTAATGGTATAAAAAGTGACCAAAAATACGCTTTTATGGACTTTGGAATTTTTTAACATGTATGCCATAGACCGTGCAGTTTAAATAACGGTATATTTTTATATTTTCGGACATTAACACACGTGACAATGAGAAATATGATTATTTTTATTTTTATTTACACTGTTTTACTTTTTTTTTATGGGAAAAGGGGGGTGATTCAAACTTTTATTAGGGAAGGGGTTAACTGATCTTTATTAACACTTTTTTGTACTTTTTTTTTGCAATGTTGTAGCTCCCATAGGGACCTATAACATTACGTACACTGATATTTACACAGATCACTGGCGTCTATTAACACGCCTGTGATCAATGTTATCGGAGCTTGAATGCTACTGCCTGGATCTCAGGCACGGAGCAGTCATTCGTCAATCGGACACGGTGGAGGCAGGTAGGGTCCCTCCTGTTGTCCTGTAAGCTGTTTGGGATGCCGCGGCGGGCCCGAACAGCCGACTGAGCAGCTGGTATAGTTTCACTTTCGCTTCAGACGCGGCGGTCAGCTTTAATCGCTGCGTCTGAAGGGTTAATACAGGGCATCACCGAGATCGATGATGTCCTGTATTAGCCGCGAGTCTCGGCCGTTGATGGCCGATGGGACCGACCCAATATGACGCGGCATATTGCGGGAGCCGGCGAAGGACATAAATATACGTCCTTCATCGTTAAGGAGTTAAAATTGAAATTAAGTATTTTGAAATTGAAATTTCACTTCTCTGCCTGACATACTTATTGTGTATATGAGGGGAGTAGAATACGCTTCACTTCGCTTAAAACAGTATTTGTCAAGAACAGCAGCAGGTGTGTACTATTGGCTGTCCTTTCACAGTATCTAGACCCTTGACAGATTAACAGGTATAAAATAGTACACTGCTTATATGTAGGTAAGTGGTATGCACTTATGAGGGCTGAAAAATGTGCTACAGATGCTTAAAAATACTTAGTTTTACCTGTGTCCCAGATTCCAAAATTCCTTTATAGTCAGAAATTGACAGAATACCACCTGACATTCAAAATAGCAAAATGATAGATGTTCTCTGAAGAAAAGGATCCTTCATTAGATGACAATATGAGTATTGTGTGTTCCAGTGACATTAGCTCATCGAGGTACAGGAAAACATGATACAACTTAATTCTGCAACTGAAGAACCACAACAAAGAAGGAACGACTTAAAACCTTCTGCAACTGAGGAACTTCAAAATGGTAAATCTACCACCTGGGATAGTCAGTCAATTCCAACAGCCGGTGGTCAGTATGCATGGTTCCCTGTTTCTGCTAGTCCTTGGCAATATTCCTTTTATTATTGGTCTGGTATCACCATGGCAATAATGCTGGGAGAGTAACTCAAGGATAGCCACATGTTTCCTACAATACACAGTCAATATACTGAGACCATATATTGGCTGAATGACAGCCTGGAGGTGGCTGAAGCATGAGGAGACCATATAGTGTCTGAATGGCACAGCCTGGAGTTGGCTGAAGCATGAGGAGACCATATAGTGTCTGAATGACACAGCCTGGAGTTGGCTGAAGCATGAGGAGATCATTGAAATTTATGATTTTTTAATTGAAATTTAAGATTTTTAAATTTAAATTGAGGGTTTTGAAATTGAACTTTTAACTCCCAAGTTTTAGTGTCCCGGGCCCCGGAGTGTGGGTACAAAGGACCAAATCTAGCAAGGAGTCCCGTCACATGGCAGCACAATGACAGAGCCTGGAGGTGGCATCAGAAGGAGGAGACAATATAGTGTCTGAATGGCACAGCCTTGAGTTGGCTGAAGCATGAGAAGAGACCATATAGTGGCTGAATGAGACAGCCTGGAGGTGGCATCAGCATGAGGAGACCATATAGTGGCAGAATGAGAAAGCCTGGAGGTGGCATCAGTATGAGGAGACCATATAATATTGGAATGGCACAGACTGGAGTTGGCGGCAGATGAGGAGATAATAGGGCCTCACAATCTCTAAGAAGAAAATATTAATTTTGAAATCTCAATTGAAGATGTATTGTACCTTGTGCTACCATAAACATACATAGGTAATGTCCTAGGCTCAGCAGCATCACTAAACCTTGTAGTTGATGAATGACACAGACTGGAGCTGGCTGCAGCATCCGTGAACCATTTATTGGATGAATGGCACAGCCTGGAGGTGGCTGAAGCATGAGGAGACCATATAGTGGCTGAATGGCACAGCCTGGAGTTGGCTGAAACATGAGAAGAGACCATATAGTGGTGAATAAGAAAGCTTGGAGGCGGCAGCACAGGCAGCATTAGGAGTCCTGAAAGTGATCCGGTGACAGAGTGGTGCAGTGGGTGGCAATACCAGTACACGGTGACGAAGGTCGGTGAAAAAAGGTCTGATGCGGAGGAATGTTTGGAACTGGGGAGCAGCGCCTTAAATCTGTTTGGCACTATCCATATTTGTGAAGTGTTGGTGTAGCACCATGGTCAATCTACTCTGATGCATCAGGCATTGGTGGTTGGAAATCCTGGCTGATCCATGCCTGATTTATCTTCACAAAGGTCAGTCTCTCCATATTTTTTGTGTACAAATGAGTTCTCCTTGGGGTTACCATGGCCACCGCCACACTCAACACCCGGTCTGATGGCACACTACTGGCCGGGCAGGACAGCTTTTCCAGGGAAAACTCTGCTAGTTGTGGCCACAAATCAAGTTTGGCTGCCCACAAGTCCTGCTCCTCTCCTGTCAGATTACTAGAAAATATGCCCACTTGGCAAAACCTAAACTGTGCTCCACTGTGCCCCTCCCACTCCTCCTCCTCCTCCTCCAGTTCAGCCCCCACAGGGCTCATGTGGCCGTGAGATGTAGGTGCAACGTCTCCAGTGTCCGAACCAGCCATCGTTTCCAACACTTGTTGTGATAAATGAAGCAGTGGAATGACGTTGTTCATCCCGTAATCTTGGCAACTCACTAATAATGTGGCTTCCTCAAGGGGCCTGAGCAAACGACGGGTGTCACGTATGAGCTGCCACTGGTTCACATTGAAGTTACACAGGGGAGTCCCTCTATCCAGTTGGATCATCAAGAAATCGGTGATGGCTTTTCTTTATTCGTATAGTCCGTCTGACATATGGCGGGTGGAATTGCAACGTTTGGCAACGTCACAAATCAGACTATGTTGTGGGATACCGTTCTGACCCTGCAGCTCAATGAGGGTGTGCTTTGCGGTGTGCAAGTGGCTGAAGTGCATGCAAAGTTTCCTTCCCATTATTAGGATGTCTTGCAAATGGGCGGGAACACTTCAGGAACTGCTTCACAACCAGATTGAACACGTGTGCCATGCAGGGCACATGGCTCAGCTTTCCCATTTGCAGCGCAAGATGTTCTTCTCTTTGTCAGTCACCATGGTTCCCATTTCCAGATTTTGTGAAGTAAGCCATGCTCCAATATTTTTACAAATACCTTTTAGCAGTTCCTCCCCTGTGTGATTCTTTTCGCCAAGGCAAATCATGTGAAGAACAGAGTGACACCGCCGTGCCCTACACACATGGCATGCTGAAGAGCCACTGAGATTTGTCGGGGCAGTGGAGGCTGAAGACACAGTGGACGATGAGGAGGGGGAGTCCCATACTGTCACAGGACCAACTGGCTGAGAGTGTAGAGGAGGAAGCGGCCTGACTTGTCCAAGTTGGGGTTGTGGCTGTGCAGGAACCACATTCACCCAGTGAGCCGTAAAGGACATGTATTGTCCCTGACCGTAGTTACAGCTCCAGACATCGGCGCTGCCATGCACCTTGGTACACACTGACAGTCTCAGAGGACTGGTCCCCCTTGTCTTCCACAAAATTGTGCAGGGCTGGTACTGCCTTCTTTGCAAAGAAATGACGGCTTGGGACTCTCCACCTCGGCTCGGCACAAGCCATCAATTCTCTTGAAAAGGGAGGGACTGCAGCACCAACAACTTAGACAGGAGCACATTCAACTTCTGCTCTGTTGTATGAGTGGGTGCATACTGTTGTCTCTTGGACATGGCTTCGCCGATGGAATGTTGGTGGAATGGCTGACTAAAAGTAGGAGGAGCAGGAGCATCTGGAGCGAAAGAAGGAGGGTATGACACACAGCTTCCTTCGGCTGAGGTGGTGGAGCCTTAGTTGGATGAAGGAGGGAGTGGATGGCCACTGGGTGATGCAGCAGATTGGACCACTACATCGGAGCCACGGTTCTCCTAAGGCCGCTTTATGGTGGCGAAGCATGTGTTGATGCAGGGCCATGGTGCTGACATTGGGACCCTGGCCACGCTTCACCTTCTGCCGACATATCTTGCATGTGGCTACGTGAACCTCCTCCGGATGCCTGATGAAATACTGCCACTCCCACCGAGTAGCTGATTTTCCCATCAACAGTCTGCACTAATTGACTGCTACTGGTGCCGTCTCCAGGAACCGCTGTTCCACTACCTCTCGGGAAGGTAGGCTGCCGCGAAGCAGGTGGTCTCCCCTGTGAACATTTGGCTCCAGTATTTCCACTTCTGCCACCATGCTGCCTGCCAACAATGATACCGCCTTGCTGGCTCAGCTGCAGCATCAAGGGCAACCTGAAACTCTCTTCTCCTGATGATGATGAAGCCCCTTCTGCACCCGGCTCCCAATTGCGATCGGCTTCATCATCATCAACAAGTGTCCTCCTCAGGTTCCCCAACAGTGTCTGCTTCAGGACCCTGGACCCTGGCAACACCGCCTCCCACATCACTACTTGCCCACCTAGCGGAAGAAGCAGCGGATGTCTCCACTTCTTGGCTGAGCAGTAGCTGCTGACTGTCCTCTATTAGATTGTCCTCAGTGAATAGTGGAGCTGAACCCACAGCATAAGATACTTCTGTAGGCGAGGGAACAGCATTGGACAGAGGCAATGGGAGGACAGGGACTGCTTCCAGGCCATGCCAACTGAGGGTTGTGTCTGAGGGACCCACCGACTGTTGACCGGGGGTGTCAGATGTCACTTGTGATGAAGTAGATGACCGTGTTAACGGCAGATGGGTTGCTGGTCGAGACATGACCGCTAGCTGATAACGGAAGCTGAGCATAGTACAAAAAACTTATGTTCTGCAGAGTAAGAGAGGAAAGAAAATCTGTCAGCTTCAATTCACATTCCATCCTGCTGATGCTGTTAGAAGCTTTCAGGACAAGGAGACACATGGGGCCTTTCTTTTATCTATCGGAGCTTCCATTGCATAAAATAAAGCTATTCTTCTCTGGTACAAAGAGTCAGAGAGGTTTTCCCTAGCCACTGAAGAGCCCCGCTCCTCCTTCAGTCCTTGTCCATGCTTGATTGACAGTCAGCTGGAAGCCGAGCCCTGTTTCCCTATCTCACATGTGTATAACTTTGTCTGTTTGATTTCTTTTCTGTATTTTGTGATATATTTTAAAATAAAATATTTTCTAATTATATTTCAATAAAAAATGTTTGAAAAAAATAAAATTATTATTTAGAAAGGAATGTTAAAAATACCCAGATCTGATTATATTATATAAAACATATATAGTATATTCTGTAATCATATGCGTTAAGATAACATTTCATATTTTTTTCCTTTTTATGTCACGTTTAGACATTTACCTGCTGGGATTATTAGCTGCCACCAGGGATTCTTTTACTACTGAAGCAAAGAGTATAAAGCAAGACCTGAAATGCAACATGCTGCATTACATGTGAGGGGTTAATATATCCTTTATAGCTATCATCCTCTAAAGAAAACAACGTTAAATATAATAGGGAATGTATTTACATTTTTTTTATTAGTTTTTTTTTTTTTGTGTCTTGTTACATGTATTATTCTCCACTTTTCTACATAAGTAATTTATCAGTTGTTTTTTTGTTACATCTATTGCGGTATAAAACATTACAATGGGATACCAAAACTTGGTAAGTACAATGACTGTATTGACCTCCCAGCCCCCTGGTTGTTCTGTGAGTGTGCAGTGCGCTTCTTTTGTGAGCCTTGAGCATACATTTCTCTATCTGTAGACACTTTTTTTTAGGTTTTTAGATACTACACAACTCTCTCAGACCAACTCCGCTTTGCCAGTGGCCTTGACCGGTACTGTCCCTTTCTATGCCGTCATTTGCCACTTTTTCATTCTTCCTCTAATTTTCGCTTCCTTTTTTTCCCCTCATCTGACTATTGACATAGCTAAAGTAATAAGTGCCGAATGACCCATCAAAGACTATTCCAGGAACAATGACCTACAAATCTTCTGCAGTAAAGACCATTACTTTTTGGTATTACTGCTGAAAACCATTTACATCTCACGGTTTTGGTTGGCAGCATCCCCCAGTGATATGAGCCCATTTAATCTGACTATTGGAATAGCTAAAGCAATTGGTGCCAAATGTCTCGTAGAGGACTATTCCAAGTGAAATGACTAGAGATGAGCGATGTTACAGTACTTTCATTCTGCGCAAACCTCGCAGCTCGGCAGTTGCTGACTTTAGCCTGCATAAATTAGTTCAGCTTTCAGGTGCTCCAGTGGGCTGGAAAAGGTTGATACAGTCCACCTTTTTTTCAGCCCTCTGGAGCACCTGAAAGCTGAATTAATTTATGCAGGCTAAAGTCCGCAACCGCCGAGCCGCGAGGTTAATGCAGAATCGAAGTACTGTAACTTTGCTCGAAATGACCGTTAGGTCTTCTGCAGTGAAATCCATCACTTTTTTGGTATGAATACTGTAAAGCAGATCTTACACCTTGGTTTTGGTTGGCAACATCCCTGGTGATTCACATATTCTTCACATTCACTTATTCTTTACCCTATAAATGACCCAATTGATCTTTGAGTTTTTATTTATTATTATTTTTTATTTATTGTCTAAGAACCTTAAGATATATATATATATATATATATATATATATATATATATATATATGTATGTATATAGAAGGTCCTATCTTCTCACCAAAAGATCTGGTCAACCTTATAAATAGAGAAGCTGAATAAATAAAAGGATAGTTGACTTGACATTTTTATCAAAATCATTTGTGGATTTGTAATATTTTATAATATATTTTGTTGTATTATTGGCCTTTTTTCATATCCCCAGGACGTTCTAAAAAAAAACCAGACCATGGTTATGGAGTTTATATTACTGGGATTTTCAGATCTCGGCTTTTTCCGTCTTCCGTTCTTCATTCTCATCACTTTCCTCTATATAGCGACTGTGGTGGCAAATCTGTCGATCTTCTCCTTAATATCCTTTAGTTCCAGCCATAAAATGAAATCTCCTATGTACATTTTCCTTAGTCATCTCTCTCTCTCGGATATACTGATCAGCACAAACGTGGCTCCTCACGCCTTAAAGGTGATTTTATTGGGTAATACCAGTGTGCCGGCCCTTGGATGCATTACTCAGTTATATTTCTTTGGAGTCTCCACTATTACAGAATGTTGTCTTCTCACTGTGATGTCTTATGACCGATATTTGGCCATTTGTAGACCATTGAGGTACATGTCTATAATGAACACTAAACTTCTCCATGGTCTTATCACATACTCATGGATGGTGGGGTTCCTTCAGCCTCTCATCACCCACACACTTATTCTATATCAAGACTTTTGTGGACCGAATGTCATTGACCATTTCTTTTGTGATGTTGCTCCTCTTCTAGAACTTTCTTGCTCTGACAGAACATTGGTAAAAATTGAAGTGTCTATTGTAGCCTTATTTGTTGGTCTTCTTCAGTTCCTGTTTATCGTCATCTCTTATATTCTCATATTTTACTCCATTTTTCATATGTCCTCAAAGGCTGGTAAGGAAAAGGCCTTCTCCACATGTAGCTCACACCTGGCTGTTGTCTGTACATATTATGGGACACTCATCATATTGTACTTATCTCCATCCAGAGGATATTCCTTCAGCTTAAATAAGATGCTATCCCTCATTAACACTGTGGTGACCCCGTTCTTCAATCCCATCATCTACACTCTGAGGAATCGGGAGATCCAAATAGCTCTTAAAGTCCTTCTATGTTTTAAAATACAAAAGAATGAAGTAAAACAAATCTAAAAATATTGTTCAGGACAGAGAATATAGTGCATTCAACCATTTAATTTAAAAGTACAGTCGTGGAGAACACTACTCGACCATATGACATGAATTCCTCGGCTGCCTGTTAAAAAATAAATGTCTGTACTTACCTCCCTTGCTCCCCCTCAGCCTCCATTATTGCAATAAGTCACAATGTTGCTCAGCCCATCACTGGCTTGAGTGGCAATGTGACTCCAGCATCAGGAAGTTAAGTTTGGTGAGGTCCCAAAACATTGCCGCTAAGCCAATCACTGGTCACAGCAATGTCCAGCCTAACCCAATAATTGGTGGAAATGTGAGGTATTAATCACAGCACCAGGAAGTACAATAAGGGGGTCAACTGGAGCTACAATAACAGAGGCGGCGGGGGAGCGAGTGAGATAAGTAAAATGTATTTTTGCTTAAAGGGGTACTCCACTGAAAAACATCTTATCCCTTATCCAGCGGTGGGACCCCCGCAATCTCCAGTGCAGCACCCCAGTCATCTGTGTACGGAGAAAACTCCGCTTCGTGCCAGATGACTGGTGAATATAGCCGCCATGCCCCCTCCATTCATGTCTATGGGAGTAGGCATGACAGCTGGACCCCCATCAACAGACATCTTATCCCCTATCCTTTGGATAGGAGATAAGATGTTTTTCTGTGGAGTACCCCTTTAACCCCTTAAGGACCATGGACCTGCATGCCCGTGGAAATTCTGGTCCCCGCCTCTCGTAAGGACCAGGATGGCTGCTGAAATCATTCAGCAGGTGTCCCGTGACAATGTCCTGAGACCCCCCCATGTGAGCGATCGCCACAGATCGCAGGTGAATTCACACCGGCGATCTGTGGTGATTCCGGTCATACGAGTCACGTCCGACCAATGGCAGCCGTCTCTTAGCTCTGCTAGCCCACCGAGTTCAGTCGGCGGGCAGAGCTGAAAGAAGGAGCCAGGGACCCCCCTCTGATGAGATCTGTGCCCCTCAGGGCTGAAGAAGTGGCCTCCTGCCATTGTTAGTGCATGGTGAGTTTTGTGTGAAGGGACAGGGAGGAGTAAAAAAAAAAGGAAAAAAAAAGTCCTTGTCTTGGCCTTAATGGGGCAATTATTTGTGGGGTGAAAATTTCAAAAAACCTCACAATTTATCAAATTTTTTGGGGGCTTTGATTTCTACGTAGTGTACTTTACAGTTAAATTGACACATTCAATTTATTCTGTAGGTCAATACAATTACAAATTTACTTAATTTATTAATTTTAATTTATTTATTTCTTATACTTTAAATATTATAACTTTATGTAAAAAAATGAGTATGCTTAAAATATTCCCCCTTCTGACCCCTTTAAATGTTATTTTTATGTATACGGGGCTATATAAAGGTTCATTTTTCTCACTGTTATCTGTAGTTTTCTTAGTAATATTTTGTTTTGATGGGACTTTTTGATTACTTTTTACTCTTTTTTTCCTGATATTTCATCAAACCTAAGATCAGCAGTTGTGAAATGTGGTATTGCTTTATGTGTACACCATTCACTATGTGGTTTAACTAATTGATCATTTTAATAGTTTGGACATTTTCGCATGTGGCGATACCACATATGTTTATGTTTATTTTTATTTACATTATTTTCTTGGAAAAATTGGAAAACATAAGTGATTTTAACTTTTATTTGTGGGGGAGGGGGGTTGGAGTGGCTTATTCACTTTTATCATTATTTTTTTTATTACTGCCTGTATAAATTGGATCACCAATTGGATGGCATGGAGGCAGATGGAGACCCTCTGGCCCTCATCCCAGCTGATCAGGAACACGGGATTACCCCATGTTGGTCCTGATTTTCCTTCCTGAACCCACTGACACCAGAAATTTGGGCTTTTAGATCTGATAATCAACTTTGATAATGAGATCTAAACGGTAAATGCTGGGCATCAACACAATCATCACTGCCTAGAATTAGAGGTGAGCCCTGGCTGCTTGTGGAAGCCATCCCTCACTATCTTTAAAGAGTTAACAGTGCATTAAGTAAATATCTGCCATGTTGCGTTAACATATTTCCGTCATAGAAAAAAGATTAAAGGGGTACTCCGATACAATGTTTTTGTTTTTTTAATCAACTGCTACCAAAAAGTTAAACAGATTTGTGAATTACTTCTATTAAAAAAATATTCACTCTTTCAGTACTTATTAGTAGCTGTATGCTACAGAGATAATTGTTTTCTTTTTTGATTTATTTTTTGTCTTGTCCACAGTGCTCTCTGATGACACCTCTGTCCGTGTCAGGAACTGTCCAGAGGTAGCATAGGTTTGCTATGGGGATTTTCTCCTGCTCTGGACAGTTCCTGATACGGGAATCAGGTGTTTGCAGAGAGCACTGTGGACAAGACAAAAAAGAAATTAAAAAAAGAAAACAATTTCTTCTGTAGCATACAGCTGCAAAAAAGTACTGGAAGGGTAAAGATTGTTTTAATAGAAGTCATTTACAAATCTGTTTAACTTTCTGGCACCAGTTGATTAAAAAAAAAATAATGTTTTACACTGGAATACCCCTTTAAGCCCCTGCTGGATCCGAAAATGTATTTTATCACTGGAGGCAGAAAAGCATTCAATGAATCCAAAAACACGTTGAGCAGATGACTGACCAATTATTGCTCTAGGAACTGAAGACATCCCGGGGAAATGCACCAATGATCTCTTTCCTTGTTTAACATTTTTGTGAGCACCAAACCAGTCAGGAATCTCATTATTTATTAAGCAAAAACACGAATAGTCAGCTTCTGTTATGATAAAGGCATATTCCTGTTCTTCTCGGCTTACCAAATTGACCCTTATGGCCATCAAACACATCTCAAATCCCTTTCTAGTTTCCTTATTCCTGCAGATAGATGAGTACTAGGAGGAGTATGTGAAGTAACTTGTGTCTTGTGACCCTGAAACCTACTGTGGTTATGAGGGGGTTAATAAGGTGAGATCAGCTCTTGGTTCGGACCTGGATTGCCAAAAGTTTGCCTTTTGTCTATTTAGTTGTCCTTGATTTTTAGTTATTTAGAGAAAAGGTAAAAGGAGTCTATTTACATCCTTACTCTTTCCACCTGTCCATGGGGTATGTCATTGTCTCTTAACCCCTTCACAACATCTAAGATACATACACAGAAGTCAAAGCATTGGGTCAGGAAATAAGAAGCGGTCTTGGAAACTGATCAAGCTCCATAAACGGCGAGTGTTGGCTGCTAACTGCAGCAGCTGACATTTATCATTAGTGATGGGGATCGGAGATAATGCTGATCCCGGCTGCTACTTAGTCTCATAGATGCCCTTTCTTATAATTATGGAAACATCTAGTTGGTTAGACAGTGATGAAGAGCCCTATGTTACTACCTTTATAACCCACCAATTATGCATAAAGGACTGCATTTCAATTAAGTTATTTCTTCATTTCACATATTGCAAAAACATAGACAAACAATCTGATTTTATCAAAAATAGTTTAAAAAAAATCATAAAAATATTGTTCTGTCCTAATTCCCTGGTGGCGCCTCAAGGGTCCAAAACCCACTGGGTGTGTAGCTGAGCCAATGCAGCTTTTTTATGGCAGCAGCCTAGCCACCCAGCCTGGGTCTCCAGTGAGCTGTCAGAATGACAGCCTGGCACTTAAAGGGGTACTCCGGTGGTAAATGTGTTTTTCCGTTTGTGACTTACCCTATTTGCTTTGTTTCATTTCTATTCTTGTTGTTCTTTCCGTTCTTTGTTTTCTTTTTATCCCCCACTTGGTTTTCCTATCTTTGCTTCTATTTCCTGTTTCTTGCTGTGCTGAAAACTAAAAACCCAGCATGCCACATGCCTTGCTGGTTTGGGGCGGCTACTTTTTTTTGTTTGTTTGTTCCGCCCTTTACCCACCCTGCTATTTTCCCGGGTCAGCCCCCTTATACACAGCACCCTTATATAACCAGACTTGGTTGGGATGCACTGGCATACACACACAAAAGGGACTACAACTCCCAGCATGTATCATTCAGGAGTCTTCAGTCTGTGGTATAACACCAGCATGCTGCCTCTGTAGTCTCCTGGGGGTTGTAGTTCACCACACTTCTGTAGGGCATATACCAGTGTTTCCCAACCAGTGTGCCTTCAGGTGTTGCAAAACTACAACTCCCAGCTTGCCCTGACAGCCTTTGGGCATGCTAGGAGTTGTAGTTTTGCAACAGCTGGAGGCACACTGGTGTAACATGATGTGTATGCTGAATAGGCTAGAACAGTGTTTCCCAACCAGTGTACCTCCAGCTGTTGCAAATCTACAACTCCCAGCATGCCCAAAGTCTGTCAGGGCATGCTGGGAGTTGTAGTTTTGCAACACCTGGAGGCACACTGGTTTGTAAACACTAGCATACACACACAACAGGGACTACAACTCCCAGCATGTGTTATTCAGGAGTCCCCCCCCCTCCCCCTTCAGAGGAAAACTTGCCCAGTTGCCCATAGAAACCAATCAGCATGCTTCTTTAATTTTTATGAAGGCCTGTGAAAAATGAAAGAAGCGATCTGATTGGCTGCTATGTGTAACTGGGCAAGTTTTCCTCTGCCCAGGTTTTGATAAATCTCCCCCATAGAGATGATTCCCAGTATGAGATTTCTTCCCCTGCAGTCCATACATCCCCGGCCCGTGCACCTTCTCATCCTCCCCTTCACATAACACTTATCTTCTCTGTGAGGTCTTTCTCCTGTGCAGACCTGCGTCCTTAGAATACAGAGCGGGGGAGGTGAGGAGCTGTGTATTCAGCTGGATGAGATGAGGGGGCGTGGCTTATTCCTCTCATGCAGACAGAGAAAATAAAGCTGTGACATCTTGTCCACAACAGACTCAGAACTGTGGACAACAGTAAAAGAAAACCCTGAACTACATAACTTCCTGCCCAACAAACAGGGAAGAAACACACACACATGCTGCCAAAACATATTACACATGTACCGTATTTATCGGCGTATAACACGCACTTTTAAGGCTAAAATTTTTAGCCTAAAGTCTATGTGTGTGTTATACGCCGATACACCCCCAGGAAAGGCAGGGGGAGAGAGGCCGTCGCTGCCGGCTTCTCTCCCCTGCCTTTCCTTGGGTCTAGAGCCCTGCTGCCGGCCCATCTCTCCCCCTGGCTATCGGCGCCGCTGCCCGTTCTGTCCCCCTGACTATTGGTGCCCCATTACCGGCGCCAATAGCCAGGGGGAGAGAAGCGGCGCCAACAGCCAGGGGGAGAGAAGGGGCAGCGGCACCCATTGCCGGCGCCGCTGCCCCGTTGTCTCCCCCCATCCCCGGTGGCATAATTACCTGTTGCCGGGGTCGGGTCCGCTCTGCTTCAGGCCTCCGGCGTGCGTCCCCTGCGTCGTTGCTATGCGCTGCACGGCGCATATTAACCCCTCAGATGCCGGGATCAATACAGATCCCGGCATCTGCGGCAGTAAGCCATTTCAATGAATGATCGGATCGCCCGCAGCACTGCTGCAGGGATCCGATCATTCAGAACGCCGCACGGAGGTCCCCTCACCTGCCTCTGTCCGGCTCCCGGCGTCTCCTGCTCTGGTCTGAGATCGAGCAGACCAGAGCAGAAGATGACCGATAACACTGATCTGTTCTATGTCCTATACATAGAACAGATCAGTATTAGCAATCATGGTATTGCTATGAATAGTCCCCTATGGGGACTATTCAAGTGTAAAAAAAAAATAAAAAAAAATGTAAAAGTAAAAAAAAAGTGAAAAATCCCCTCCCCCAATAAAAAAGTTAAATGTCCGTTTTTTCCTATTTTACCCCCAAAAAGTGTAAAAAAAAAAAAATAAATAGACATATTTGGTATCGTTGCATGCGTAAATGTCCAAACTATTAAAATAAAATGTTAATGATCCCGTACGGTGAACGGCGTGAACGTAAAAAAAAAAAGTCCAAAATTGCTACTTTTTTAATACATTTTATTAAAAAAATTATAAAAAATGTATTAAAAGTTTTTTATATGCAAATGTGGTATAAAAAAAAGTACAGATCATGACGCAAAAAATGAGCCCTCATACCGCCGCTTATACGGAAAAATAAAAAAGTTAGAGGTCATCAAAATAGAGGGATTATAAACGTACTAATTTGGTTAAAAATTTTGTGATTTTTTTTTTAAGCACAACAATAATATAAAAATATGTATTAATGGGTATCATTTTAATCGTATTGACCCTCAGGATAAAGAACAGACGTAATTTTTACCGTAAATTGTACGGCGTGAAAACGAAACCTTCCAAAATTAGCAAAATTGTGTTTTTCTTTTTAATTTCCCCACAAAAATATTGTTTTTTGGTTGCGCCATACATTTTATGATATAATGAGTTATGTCATTACAAAGGACAACTGGTCGCGCAAAAAACAAGTCCTCATACTAGTCTGTGGATGAAAATATAAAAGAGCTCTGATTTTTAGAAGGAGAGGAGGAAAAAATGAAAACGTAAAAATTTAATTGAGTCCTTAAGGCCAAAATGGGCTGAGTCCTTAAGGGGTTAAAATAAATTTTAATATAAAACATAAAATTATTTAAAAACCCTATGCATATTTGGTATCAATAAATCAGTAACAACCCAAACTATAAAAATATATTGTTACTGAGGCTGGGTTCACATGACGTTTTCCACATTCGGGAGCGCATACGGCAGGCGGGAGCTAAAACCTTGCGCTCCCGTATGCCTTCATATGCGCTCCCGAATGTAATTAATTTCAATGAGCCGGCCGGAGTGAAACGTTCGGTCCGGTCGGCTCATTTTTGCGCCGTATGCGCTTTTTGCCCCGACCTAAAACTGTGGTCAACCACGGTTTGAGGTCCGGTTGTAAAAGCGCATACGGCGCAAAAATGAGCCGACCGGACCGAACGTTTCACTCCGGCCGGCTCATTGAAATGAATTACATACGGGAGCGCATAGAAAGGCATGCAGAAGCGCACGATTTTAGCTCTCCCCTGCCGTATGCGCTCCCGTATGGGACAAAACGTAGTGGGAATCCAGCCTTATCAGAATGGTGAAGGCTGTAAAAATACAAATAAAAAGTAATATGTAAAAATGGCAATATTTTGTTAATCAGCCTTCCAAAAAACATAATGATCAAAAAAATTGTATCTTCCTGATAATGATACCAATAAGAACTACAAACCCCACCCAGCTCTGTCAAGAAAAAAATAAACAGGTATGGGCCATGGAATGTGGCCTTGCTGAACTTACCCTGCCCGGTTCCAGCGCCACCTCCAGCTCTCTCTCAGGCAGCTGCCATTATTCCTTGTCATCCTGGCCACTGCCCTGCATGTTGCATAAACAATTATCACTGTGTGATGTGGTCAGCTTAGCCAATGAGGACCCTCCTTGTGGAAGAATATTTACATTGTTTTGTGACTTTAGCCTGTGCCTGTGATGGAGGTTAATCCCTTCACTAGCATTTATGTCTATTCCCTGTATGTTGACTATTCTCTTGCCTGCTGAATTTGTACTACGCTACCCTCCTGGTTTGGCCCTTGCTTGCTTGATTATGATTCATATTTTCTCCCTGGGTACTCGTCTGTTGTTTTTGTAAATTTTTTGTGTATTGCTGACCTGGCCTGTCTGATTTCTCTCGCGCCCCCTTTGGACTTGGTCCAGAGTAGGGACTGTAGTCCAGTTGGGGGCCACTGTTTATGGTGGATCATCCAATAGGTAAGTTCAATGGACAGGGGCAAGCTCAGGTCTGTGATTTGATTGTTACAAATAGCCTGACCCCGGATGTGACATTGACAACACACTAAAATAAAAAGTGCTTCTACTTTCTACTCAAGTTTATAACCTAAAAGGGGTGGGAACAATAGGGCTTAAGTGGGCAGCAAGTCAGTAGGAGAAACTAGTTGGGAAGGGGCAGGGAAGAAAGTTGCCATTTTGTTTTATTCTTTTGTCCTGGGGTGTAATGTAGTTCAGAGATGACAGGAGCCAGAGGGAGACTTGAAGGCATTTTAAGAGAAAGGAAGTCTTATAAATGTTTTAAGAGATCAAAAACACTCCTTGGCTCCTCCTTGAATCCCTGTGGGTATGTTTTTAAAGGAAAGGCTTAGTCTCTGAAGGAGGTGACCTTGGGTGAGGTGCCGGACCACTTAGGGTAAAGTAAGAGACCGCACTGATTAAAGTAGCCCCCAAGTTCCTCTACTGCTGTACATCCGAGGATTGTTATTGACTTGTTTAAATGTATATATTGGTTTAGCTGATTATTTATTGAATATGTTTATATGTTATGCACTTTATTATTTAATAAATTTGGGTCCACTGTGGCCTTTGCACCACATTATTGAGTCTGTGTATTTTCCTGGGAAGGGGGGGGGGGTGGGGGTCACAGAAGATCTAGCAAGGGTCTGGCATCATCATGCTCTAATATTCAAGTCAACCCATAATGGGCTCTTAGTGTGACGGAAGCCTTTTCAGTGTTTTCCCAACTTTATAGATTCTTTTTCCAGCTACCAAGCTGACAATGCAGTTGCCTTCATTTGTAAGAAAAAGTGATGCATACACAAAACATACTTTTTCTGAAAATGCTAAAGTAATGGAAACCAATGAATCTGTAACATGAATTCGTATAGGTCAGGTGAATAGTTACTATACTATACAGTGCCAAATCTTCTGAGAAAAAAGGAATTAGGTCTCTACATCAGCACATGGAGAGGTATCACAAGGACTAAAACAAACAAGGATAAGTTAGCCAGCACTACTGGCACCAAACTACTATATGGACCTGGCGTACAGGTGCATGCTGCTAGGCTAAATATACAGCAACAGAAGAATACAGCAGCACAGTGCTAGCACAATGATACAGATAAAACATGAACTGCTCTACAGCTATAGTGCAAAAATGAAAAAGTGAGGTACTTAGCTCACGATTTGGCGGCCAAATAGTTTGGACCATCCCACCACGATAAGGTGACCTCAATGCGACGGACCCTACACTGTGAATATGCCTCTGTGTAATCAGTTCAACAGGCATTGCAAGGTCTGAGACGTCCAAGCACCTTATATACACCTACTAGAGGTCCGTCCCAATGAGGCCACCTTATCGTGGTGGGATGGTCCAAACTATTTGGCCGCCAAATTGTGAGCTAAGTACCTCACTTTTTCATTTTTTTTTCATTTTTGCCCTACAGCTGTATAGCAGTTCATGTTTTATATGTATAATTGTGCTAGCAGTGTGCTGCTGTATTCTTCTGTTGCTATCACAAGGACTAGCTAAGTATCACTAGTTCACCAATGCCAACTGTCTGGTGGCAACAGATACTACTTGTCCTCATTGTGCACAATTATGTGGTGCATGGGGTGGTCCACTCCATGCAGTTGTCGGTGGGAATCATTGTGTATACTGTGCAAAATTTGACTACTTCCAGCCAGGCCTGGGCTACCTGTCTGGCAACATTTTAATCAAATCAATTTTTTAAACCTCCTGCTGTACATAGGTTACTACAGTTACTACCAGTTTGCCTCCTCCTGCTGCCTTCTGGCTACAGTTACCACTAGTCCCTGCTGTGCACAGTCACGTGTAGCAAAGGGATGGTCACTCCATGTAGTTGTTGGTGTGTAGCACAGTGTATGCAGTTCAAAATGTGACTACTTCCAGCCAGACCTGGGCCACCTGGCTAGCAACTTTTGCTGTTTGCTGGATGCCGCAAGTCCCACTAGTCCACCCTCATCCTTGCTGCTGCTGCTACCTCCAGGCATATTTGATAATCATAAATTTCAAACCTCCTGCTGTCTCCTGGCCACTATAGGTCCCTCTAGTCTGGCCACACCCTTGCTGCTGCTATGTCCAGTTAGGCCTGGACCATCTGGCAATATTTGAAAAACCTAAATTTTTATAACTCCTGCTGTCCGCTGGATGCTACTCGCTGGCTGCTACTAATCACTCTAGTCCAGCCTTACCATTGCTGATGCTACCTCCAGCCAGGCCTGGACCATCTGCATTGCAAAATGTTTATAAAATCTATTTTGAGCCTCCTACTGTATGCGGGCTACTACACTATTACCAGTCTGTCTCCTCCTGCTGTACGCTGTCTACTGTGGTAACACCAATCCACCATTATCCTACTTCCAGCTAGGCCTACACATACACATCCCATAATTTCTGCTTTTTATACAAAAGCTATTTCTTCTTCACTATTTTGGAACACCAATTCTGTTGCTACTCCCAACAAATGGTTAATATTTGGAACGCCTGGAAAAATCTGTGCCATCTTCTACACTTTACTCAAAACCTGTTGCTACTCCCAAAAAAGTGATAATTTTTTTAAATGCTTGGAAAAAGCCATTGTGTCTTTCAATACCACTGTGTGCTTTTTAACACTGGCAGGCATCTGCTGACAACCAGGGATACTTATGCGGCTTCATTTATGTGTGAAAAAGCCTAAATAAATCTACAAGCACATTAAAAAAGCTGTCAGTTACTATGAGTTACTGTTAATCGTCATAACTTAGCCTTAAAAACACTTTAAAACTACTTGAATTCATTCCTAGCAGTATTATACAGGGCTTTACAGCTTATTGCTGATTCGTGTCAAACCGAACCAGACAATTTTGGAAAAGTTTGGCGAACCCAGTCAGTCAAACTTTTCAAAAGTATGCTCATCTCTACTACTACTACTACTACTAATTATTATTATTATTATTATTATTATTGTTATTTCATTTTAAATATTATCCCAATAATAATAATAATAATAATAATAATAATAGTGATATTATTATTATTTTTTTTTATATATTAATACTACTACTACTACTACTACTACTACTTATTATTATTATTATTATTATTATTATTATTATTATTTCATTTTAAATATTAAAATAATAATAATAATAATAGTGATTTTATTATTATTATTTTTTTATATATATTAATACTACTACTACTACTACTACTAATAATAATAATAATAATAATAATAATTCTTATTATAGGAATAATATTTAATATGAAATAATGATAACAATATTAGTTGTATTTGTTATTATTATTTCATATTAATATATTATTATTCCTATAATTATAAGAATTATTATTATTACTGATTTCTTCATTTACATTATCATGTTAGACATGGCTCAGCCAGTCACTAGTTAATCACACACACAACCGTTCAGTATCTCCGCACTGATTTACTATCCCCTATGGTTTTTTGGTTTATGGTTTAATAAAGTAATGACTTCATCAGTTCTTTAACAGGAAACTTAATTTGAAGAAAGAAAAAAAGGTCATTAGAGATCTCTGGGAAATCGGCCAAGGCGACCTGATGGGATTGTTATTCTGGTTGTGAACGATACATCATTAGTTTTAACCTGATGTAAATATTTCCCTCTATTACACTTTTACATTGGATATGAATTTCTTTCTAATGACTTTGTTTTTTGTTGTGTAATGAACCTTCTGGGATTCCCCGGCGTCATGTTCATTATTTCTCTATAAGCCGAAGCTGTTCAGCCCCCAGGAGGAATGTGAGACGCGGAGACTGAATTACACATAGAAAGTCACAGAATCTATTATCCGTCCTCCGCTGAGAATTCCCTCTCAGCTTCTTCTATTACTGTACACATGCAGCTACGTAGTTTTCTATGAGAATAACTTAGATTTTTCAAGATCAGTAAAGGCAAAGACAATATTGAAGTGTTCAAATAATGCACAAAAAAAAAGCATGACACATACAATACTAAAGACTCTTAATATAAAGAGACTAATATGTTAAGGCATATATAATATGCATAAAAAATTAATAAAATAATAATAATAATAATATAATAAAAATATATTACTACTAATAATATTAATAATGTTAATAATAAATATACTACTACTACTACTACTACTACTACTACTACTACTACTACTAATAATAATAATAAATATAATAATTAACAATTATAATAATAATAATACTAATAATAATAATAATAATAATAATAATTAAAAATATATTAATGATTATTCTAGTCCATGTCTATTTCCGGTTTGTTTTTCACTTTACTAGTTGATATCCTACCCATAACAAGTGATTCATTTAATGTATTATTATAGTTATTAGTTAATAATGTATGGACATGATGGGGACTGCATAGGAACAGCAGCTTTGCTCACAAGATCCCCAGTGGGAGAAAAGCTGTGACTGACCTCTGCGGGGAACTTCTTCCCTTTAAGGGCTAATTCACATGTACAGTATCCTGTGCACATTTGATGCTGCAGAAGATGCAGATCTTATGCTGAAGATTTTAATGTAAACTAAACTGAATACCATAGTCTCATAAGAAAATGCAGGAACGTTAAACTTTATTTGACCATGGAGATACACAAACATCAGGGGAGGCAGAACAGCTGGTACATAAAGGGGGGGGGGTTCACAAACGACGGGCAACGGGCCGTATCGTGCTTTACGCGCTTCGTTGGACCCTCAAACGTGATGACATCAGACAGGTGAGTTTATATGCTCATGGCACCGATATTACTGAATAGGCTCACCACCCACTGATCGCTGATGGCTTTGACAGCTCCCACGCGCACATTTATCATCTACACATGCGCACAGCAGAGGCACCTGTGATGGAGCTCACCGCCCTTTCACAGCTGAAATCTCAGACAGCTCCTATGTGGCTTACCGCCCCTCTCCGCTTGTCCCTCCCTCTGTCAGCGGCACAGACGCTTCCTGCAACGTGTCCTAATCCTGTGACACACACGATACTGCCGTAGCGACATGTCCTTGAAGACCAGCACTTCCGCTACACAGTGTAGTCTTCGGTGCACGCAGTGATTTCATTCTAA
The DNA here is from genome assembly GCF_029499605.1 of Hyla sarda. NCBI lineage: Eukaryota > Metazoa > Chordata > Amphibia > Anura > Hylidae > Hyla > Hyla sarda. The sequence continues at coordinate 8,218,861 of NC_079192.1, forward strand.
TTTCTACACACCTGCCTCTTGTTTTAGTACCACCATCACACAGGACCATTTTACCATGTCGAAATTACATAATATGTACAGGTTTGTTTATTTTGATACCTATTGCCTGCACTCTGCAATTTACTATATGCCACTGTGGCCCCTCCCCTTTATTTTGGGCACCAATTCTAAGCATATTTAAACCATGTTTGTCCCACTATGTTGCACCACTGATCTAAATTAAGGGGACGCTGTCCCCCGAAACACGTTATCCTGTTTGTATTTATCTCTTCGCTAATAAATTGGTCCAGCTTTGATTGTAACCTCATCCGCTTGCTTGATCATTTTCCATCTACACTTGACAACACCAGCACCATCTCTAAAGGGTATTTTCTGCTTCTACTTTCTACGCCTTTAATCAGGACGAACTGAAATAAAGAAACAGACAGTGCTCCGTAGTGTGATACCGTTGTTAAACGGAGTTAGGGTAGTAGAAGTGGTGCTTACCACACAGAGTTACACTCCGCCAAGTGTAACAATAGAAAGAGGTAGTGAAATAAGGTGCCTGCAGCCGCTCCATGTCTAAATAGATATAAGCAAATAGGTAACCTCCAATGTGTCGACAGGATTCAAAGGCTCTGGACACACAAATGTAGGGATCTCAAGTTTATTCACCCTTGATGCAACGCGTTTCACTGAAAGACTGCTTCATCAGGCATCTCTGATGAAGCAGTCTTTCTGTGAAACGCAGTGCATCATGGGTGAATAAACTTGAGATCCCTGCATTTGTGTGTCCAGCGCCTTTGAATCCCATCGACACATTGGAGGTTACCTATTTGCTTATATCTCACCAGGATGGGCCGCACCTCTCCTGCACCCTGGGCTCAGCAGCTGTCTCCAGTTCATAACCCCTGTTGTGGGTTGATATGCAAGTTTTTTGCTCGCCTAAGGTGAGCATCCACTACCTACGGGCTCTGTATGTTCATTAACACTTTGTTTCACCTAGCCTCCTTTCCTTGCAGTATCACACTAGACGCCTCCTGCCGGTCTCCATTTTTTTCTTTTTTATAGAGTTTATAGTCCCAGCACCTAGGGGACACTATACAAACTTAACATTTAGCTGATGAACTTGAAAAAAGATTTTTGGAAAGTAATAAAAACTGCCAGACATAAAGTCGATGCCATCCCATGTAATACGCTATTTTAAACTCACCCCAAAAATTAATCAAATGACAGAGTAGTCTTTTCATTTAAAAACACCACAGTGAATAATATAATCAAAAGCACTATAATGAAAAATTGGTTTATCTTATATACAGGGTTTTACCAGTAATCCCCCTGAGATTACCTACAAAAAAAATTGGACAATCAGGGATTATTTCAAAAAACGCAGGTCCCAGAATGACAAACCCAGTGCACACTGGTTGTCAGATACTAGACCAGTATGTAACTTTCAGTGCGACTCATGCTCATTCTGCAAAGTCCATTAAAGGGGTACTCCGCTGCACAGGGTTTGGAACAAACTGTTCTGAACGCTGGAGCCGGCGCCGGGAGCTTGTGACGTCATAGCCCCACTCCCTCATGATGTCATGCCCCGCCCCCTCAATGCAAGCTGTCACGCCCCATCCCATAGACTTGCATTGAGGGGGCAGGGTGTGACATCATGAAGGGGCAAAGCTATGACGTCACGAGCTCCTGGCACCGGCTCCAGCATTCAGAACAGTTTGTTCAAAACGCTGAGCAGCGGAGTACCCCTTTAATGTTAAGTTTGTGTAGTGTTACCTAGATAACATGGGTGCCGGGACTATAAACTCACCTGTCTGACGTCATCACGTTTGGGACCTGACAAACCGTTGCTGGTCGTTTGTGGAAACCCTCCCCTTCTGTACCAGCTGTCTTGCCTCCCCTGAAAATTGTGAATTCGCAAATATCGCAAATATCGTGAATTCACGAATATTGCGAATATATTCACTATATATTCGAAATTACGAATATTCACTTTTTTCCGCATATTCGCATATTTCTCCTTTTCACTTGTGGGCCAATTAGAATGATGCAAATACACTTGTCAGAGGTTATCAACAACATCCCTAGCAACCAATAGTAAAGTTGCCCACCCCCTCACTGTTTTCTTCCTCGAATACGCGAATGTGCGAAATTTGAGAATATAGGACGAATATTCGTCTATATATTCGCGAAATAACGCAAATTCGAATATGGCCAATGCCGCTCATCACTACTGTTTGCTGGCTACAGCTATCACTAGTCCAACAATGGCTGCTGACCCTGACAAGCATAATGTACATGAGGGAGAAAGATCAGTACTGCATAACACTCTCTAAGACCCTTGGTATAAACCCAGACAAGTAAATGTTTATCCACCTTCTGATAAAGAGGTCAAATTGGATTTTTTTAGGGACAAGTTGCATAGCCGTTTGCTATGGCTTTCCAACAACAAACACCTGCTGAACTTCGGTCCACTCTTTGCAATGCACCGCTGCTTCTGCCCACACTACCCTTGCCAGAGAAAGGAGCAGCAGCATTTGGGACACAAATCTTGTTGCTACTCCCAAGAGAGGGAATTTTTGGAAAACTTGAAAAAATTCATGGCATCTTTACTTGCCAGACTCAAAACCTGTTGCTATTCCCTAAAAGGGATAATTTTTGGTTCGCTTAGAATAAACCATTGTATTTTCCGCTACCCCATACAAAATCTGCTAGCGCCATGTGTTTAAAAAAAAAAAAAAAGCTTTAAGTTGTCATGGCTTACCGCATATTGCCATAACTTAGTCTTAACTTATTGGGGACGGAGGGAGTATGGATATGCCCTCGCGTCTTATCACTTAAGGACGCCCTCCGCATTTCTGATCACCGCAGCTCGCCGGGTGGTGATCGGAAAGGGATGCCTGCTGAAATCATTCAGCAGGCATCCCGTGACATCGCCCAGGGGGTCATGAGACCACCCCATATCGGCGATCGCTGCAAATCACCAATCAATTGAGACCATTGATTTGCAGTGATTCCAATCCCCGCCGCTCGCCGGGTGGTGATCGGAACGGGATGCCTGCTGAAATAATTCACTGGCGATTTGCAGTGTTTCCAGTGTTGCATTCAGGGTCTCCATAGACCCGGTGACCCGGATGTAAAGGGTCATGTGTGGCATAGCACACATGACCTAGTTGGCCTCAAGGTTAGCTGTTAGAGGAATCAGTGATGATACTCCCACAGCCCTTTGATTGGATGGTCGGTACCACCGGTGGAGGGGAGCACCCTCCCCTTGCCCTGCAGATGCCCCCAAATCCCCTCAAAGTCCTGATCTGCCCACTAAAAGCTTGTAGTTGGTGAGCAGAGCATAGACTGTAAGGTGATCTTCTAAAATCCCCCCATACTGTGCCATAGAAGCCCCCTTGCAGCCCCCTGTAGCCCCCTGTCCCCTTGTCCTGTGAAGGATAGTGGTGTTAGGCAGGGACAGCTCTTATAAGTAGCTAAAAGTTAAAAAAAAATTAACCCCCCCTCATACTGTGCCCTAGGAGCCCCCCCCCCTGTAGCTCCTCTCTAGCCCCCTGTACCCTTGTCCTGTGACGAATAGCGTTGTTGGGCAAGGACAGCTTCCTATAAGTTAAAAAAAAAAAGTTAATTTTTTTCTTTTTTTTCAGAGTCCTCCGCCTGCGGGCGTTTTTTTTTTCCCATTCCTCAGCCCTTACTGGGGCACTACGGCTTACCCCCATGTATTTTTTTGGGGGGTGTAAGTTTTTTCCCCTTATTTGCTAATTTTGCTAAAGAGCGTCCGGCCACTGTTAGCGAATCACCCACCCCACTGAGTTTTTTTTCTTTTTTTTTTCTAGCACCTTTTTTAGGCATTTGCAGTCCGTGCCACCAGCAGCAGGTCGTGCTGTGTGCACGGACCGTACCCCTGTGTGCGCCTGCCCTGACTGCTGACAGTAATATATAACTGATCAGTGTTTTTTTTAGGGTTCAGGCAGGTGCTTTTTTATTCCCCCCCCCCCTTTTTTGGTGTCTTCTGCGTCCCCTGCCGCCACTGAGCCCTAATCAGTGGCGCACACAACTTATTAGGTATAAGCTCTTTGGCCCAGGTTTTTTTTGCATTGGAAGCACACCCTTTTTTTTCTTTTCCTTTTTTTTTTTTCTTTTCTTTGTTAGTTTTGGTATAAAGTAGAACCTCCCCACACACATACACAAAGTAAAAAACTCACACACACATACACTCCCCACTTCCCAAAAGTGTTAGTCTATGGCTCGCAGGGGGTTTTCAGCAGAGGAGGCATATGCCTTTTTTGCCTCCGACTCTGAAAGTGTGGTGTCCCGGTACCATATTGCATACGTTACCTTTTGGTGAGGTCCCCAAAGTCAGAGTCCCTAGGAACATTGGGGGTCCTCTTCCTTATTTAACCCCTCGTCACCCCTCAGTTAGTTATAATTAATGTAAATATAAGTGTAAAGATGTATATTTACTATTCTTTCCTTGTTTGTGTTGCAGGACCTGCGGGTCATGTGACCGGGTTGCAAATCTCTATGGTTTTTGCTAAAGGACCTTTGGTGGTTTTGGACATGTGATCACCCACAATCCATTGTAACGGTGAGTGCTCCTGATATGGAGATGAGGCTAAGACCTGATGCACCAACCTTGATCCCCACCAGTAAACCTCTGGTCACTTTGAATCCTACTGTTACCCATTCTACTCTCACCAATGTGGTGTGGGAGAGTTACGTTAACGTTACGTTATGTTGGAAGGTATAGAGGAACTACAAGAGGCACAAGAAGAGTTTGGAGGAATATTTTCTGAAGGACTGTAAAGTAATGACTATTGCTTTTCTGGTCTAACTACTTTTGTTTTTCAGTAACTAAGTTCAAGAAACTGTGCCTAGCAGGACTATGCTAAGACAGTATTAGTTCCAAGTTCAGCAACGTAACCATTAAGCTTTGTGCCTGACCATCAGGTCAGGAGACTCCTAGCCAGTAGGAGATTCGTAAGTTTTGTTCCCGGTTGATTTGTGGCAGCCGTGAAATATAGACTCCTAGTGTAGGTGGACTGCAGATCCTTACACGTCAGTTTGTGTATATACCTCTATATTTATGTGACTTTCTTGCTAAAAATTGCACTTATCAGGTGTATGCGCCTGAACCATGTTGGAGTGTAAATAAATATGTCAGCTTGTATGATAAAAATGTATATGGTCCTTGTACACAGAAAAGATAGCCTTGTGTCTGTGTACATAAAAAGTAAGTAAGGTTGTACACGGAAAATGTCCGCTAGATGAACGTGTACACAAAAGAAACAAAAAACGTAAATAATTTTTGTATACATGTACATACAAATATATAAAAATACTAAAAAGGTGTTTTAGTAGTTGCTAAATAGGTGACTCTCCCAGCTCCTCCGAGAGTGGCATTCCAGTCGCCAATCGCTAGCACCTGTCTCAACAAAAATAACAGGGTAACCTACCCTTAAGATACCAAGACTAACTTTTTAGCAGTACTTGCACACATAGTACCTCAAGTAGCTCACTTAAATGTACTACCTCAGTCTTCTTCAGTACATACACAAAAACAAAAATACATCTCACATTCAAGAAACACTTAGGAATTGTAGCCTATTGATATCCAATTCTTGCCACTGTTAGGTACACTAATATTTTTCTTTTCTTTTATTACGTGTGTGAGATGCTTTACCTGTGGTAGATGCTCTTGCAAGCTTAAAATTAAACAAGTATTTCTAAAGGTAACCTAGGTAGGTTACACTGTTATGTTCTAGGGGTAAGTAACCTGTAGCCAATAGACCCTAGTAGCTAACCTTATTGGTAGAGAGCCTCAGGCAAGCCAATATATCCTTTTTGTGTACTAACAGGTGACTCATCGTGGCAAAACAAAAATAAATGTGGTGAGATTTCAAAAATGTTTTAGTCAGCTTGAAACTAAAGGTATAGAGAGCTGTACTAATGTCTAGTTAGCCTATGTATAGGGAGCTATAAAAATGTCCAAGGAGCTAAAAACTAAAGGTTAGATAGCTTCATCAATTTCTAGCAAGCTTCAAAATGTATAGTAAGCTTCATAATGCCTAGATAGCCTCAGAATTGTCTAGTCAAAGTGCTAGTCAGAGTATCAAGAGGATTTAAAGGTGTCTAATGTTTACTCAGATTTTTTTCAGGATGTGTATTTTAGTTAGCAATCCTGTCCTAGTCCCTCTGCCTTAGGGGACAGGCGTCGGGGTCGACTTGTTTTAAGTAAGGGGGTTTGTGGTGTCATGGTACCGTATTGCATACTTTACCTTGTGGTGAGGTCCTCTAAGTCCCTAGGAACAGTGGGGGTCCTCTTCCTTAGTTAACACCCTCGTCACCCCTCAGTTAGCTGTAATTAATGTAAATATAAGTGCAAAGATGTATATTTACTATTCTTACCTTGTTTGCGTCGCAGGACCTGCGGGTCATGTGATTGGGTTGCAGAACTCTATGGCTTTTGCTAAAGGACCTTTGGTGGTTTTGGACATGTGATCACCCACAATCCATTGTAACGGTGAGTGACAGCTGATTGGACCAATCCAAAACGGCCAGCTCCTGCCCATATAAGGGAGCTGCACCATCTTGATCGCTCCCTTGGGTTGCTGATTCTGGACAAGGTAGGACCTCCGCAGCTTACAAGACAATTACTAAGCCTAAGCCTTGCGGCCTAAGCCTGCGCTAGAGACGGATAGTTCATACAATTCCCCGCTATCTCCGCAAGATCTCCGGACCTAATAAAACCCCTAAATCCGGCGGATCTATGCAAATACAATCCTCTAAAGCTAAAGAGAACTTTCCCGTCCTAAGCATCTGTCAATCACTGCTGTGCTGTTTAAATAGACTCTGTTATCTGGACTGTTACCGTTATTTCAAATACAGAAAATCTTCAGTAAAGATTCCGCAAGTTTTAAGTTCAGCACTGCTGTGGACAATCCATTTATTTCACACTCCCCTATCGCTCTTGGGAAGGGTGGCGATAGTCCCAGCATCCATACAAAGTTTTAACCCTCACCCTGGCGTTATGAGTGACAAGGGTTAACAGCGCCCTTTATAATACTGAACAGCAACACCCCAACTACCCTACACCCCCACAAGGCTTTATTCCCCAAGTTTACCAGAAAAGTTTCAGTGAGGGCGAGGAAGACGCCACTTTACTGGTCTCTTCCTCATTCTCCTCATCATCAAGTTCTGATGATGAGCCCCCAAGGTGGTGCTGTGCAAGACCACAACCCCCCATGCAACTGACCCTGTTCTCAATACTAGTACTAGCGATCCTGTCGTCAGTACCACTATGGCAGCCCACCAGGCAAGTCCACTGGTACCCTCTACCGGAGAACCTGTCTGGACTACCCCAGAGAACTTTGACCCCGTGATTCTTGGGCTTGTTGGCAACCCAGGAATCCAAATTGACATTGCCGGGTTCACGAAAATAGACTTTTTTAGTCAATATTTCAGTGATTGCTTTGTCAACATGATGGTGACACAGACAAACCTGCACGCCCAACAGTTTGTCACCTCTCACCTGGGCTCGATTTTGGCTAGGCCAATGGCTGGTCTCCAGTCGATGCAGCCGAAATGAGGACCTTTTGGGGCCTCATGCTGCATATAGGCCTGGTCAAAAAACCCAGTGTCAGGCAGTACTGGAGTGGGGACATCATCTACCAGACCCCGCTATACAGTATGGCCATGGCACGGGAACGTTTTGAGGCCATAAGGAAATGTTTGTATTTCAATGACAAAGCAGCATGTCCTCCCCAAGGTGATTGTGCCTATGGCCGCCTGTACAAGATACGGCTGGTCATAGATCACTTTGGTGGCAAGTTTTTGGAGGCCTACGTTCCCCAAAGGGAGATCTCAATTGATGAGTCTCTAATCAGTTTTAAGGGGAGACTCATGTTCCACCAATACATCCCATCCAAGCGGGCGAAATATGGCGCAAAGATGTATAAACTCTGTGAGAGTACCTTTGGTCGAGATTCCCGTATTGAACCCCCAGAACGTCCCCCCATTCTGGGTGTCAGCAGGAAGATCGTGTGAGACCTTTTGCACCCACTACTACATAAGGGTTACCACCATTACGTGGATAACTTTTATTCTAGTATCCCTTGCCACCAGATCTATGTACGCTTGTGGGACTGTGCGGAAAAATCAGAGCGGTCTCCCGACCTATCCCTTCAAGGCACCAATCCCCAGGGGTGAGTCCCGTGCCTTTTCCCATGAAAACCTGTTGCTGGTCAGGTTTAAGGACAAAAGGGATGTCCTTATGCTCACTACAATTCATGGGAATGGCAGCACCCCTGTCTCTGTGCAAGGTACCGCGGCACCGGCGGTCCTCAAGCCCGATTGTATTCTTCACTACAATCAGTATATGGGGGGGTTGATCTTTCTGATCAAGTTGATCTTTCTGATCAAGTTCTCAAGCCACATAATGCCATGTGGAAAACCCGGGCATGGTACAAAAAGGTTGCAATCTACATGGTCCAGGTTACCATGTACAAAACATTTGTACTATACCGGAGCGCTGGCAACTTAGGGAGATTTCTCAAGTTCCAGGAGGAGATCCCCCACACAGGAAAGAAGGGGCAATCCAAGAAAAAATGTCGATTTTGTCACAGGAGGGGGATTCGGAAGGACACCGACACTCAGTGTGACACTTGCCCCGATCATCCGGGCCTCTGCATTAAAAACTGCTTCAGGGAGTATCACACTTCCATGGAACACTACATTTTTAAATCATCTTTCCCCATTTTAATTCCCCTTGATTGAACCCCAATGTACCTGTTCAGAGTACATTGTCCTCCAAATTTTAACCCACCCTCCAAAAAAAAAAACAATAATATAACATAACAAATATAATAATAATAATAATAATAACATAATACCCCTGATAAGACCTCTGGTGGTATTGGGTCATGTGTCAGAATCATTTGCATTGGGGTTTTTTAGGTTGCCTCAAATGCGCAGTGCTTCCTCCACAACTGAGCGGGTTGCACATTTGGGGTAACATAAGAGGGATGGCCACACATATCACATTCCCAGAATGATGAATCAGAGTAAAGGCTTTGGGGCGGGCATCATTTTTACTTTTGGCTATACTCTGGGGCATCATTCTGGGGACCCAATTTGCAAATTATTATGAAAATAGCAATTTTCATTTTTCAAAAAACTTCCCTTCATCCATTCCTGGAAAATAAATCTAGAAAACGCCTGTCCATTCAAAATATGGTCACATGTGGCTGTTTCTTTTTTTAATTCTCCTCTGAATGTATGTAACTATCAGGCCTCAAATGCACATTGCTCTCTCCTCCCCTGAGCGGTGTGCACATTTTCAGGTAACCGTTTAGAGATGGCCACCCAAAAGAAAAACATTCCCATAATGATGAAGCAGAGCATAGGGTTTGTGGCGGGCACACATTTTACTATTGTCTATGCTCTGGGTCATCATACTCAGTACTCAGTACACAGATAGCATATCAGTTGGAAAATTGCAATTTTCATTTTTCCAAAAATACATTTCATCCATACTTGGAAAATAAATTTAAGAAACACCCGACCATTCCAAATGTCCACTTTACCCCTATACACATTCCTCACGGGGGGGTGGGGTACTTTATGTAATGGTGTCACATGTGGGTGTTCCTTTCTTTTATTTTCCTCGGAATGTATGGAACTGTCAGCTACTGATATGCCATAGGCCTCAAATGTGAACATTACTCTATGAGTCTTTAGCCATGTTATGTTCCTGCACAACATGTTACGTCCACAAATGGGGTATTTTTTTTACTCAGGAGAAATTGGGTTAAAAAATTTGGGGGATTTTTTTCCAATTAACCCTTGTAAATTAGCTAAATTTTTGGTAACATCAGCATTTTAGTGAAAAATGACACACTTTTTGGTTTTACAGACCACTGATCCAAAAACCTATGAGGTGTAAATAATCTCTGTACCCCTTGTTACGTTCCTTGAGGGGTGTCATTTCAAAATTCAGGTCACTTGCCAGTTTTTTATTTTATTTTAGGCCTCAAAGGTCCTCGGTGCTCTCTCACTCATTAGCCCAGTTGTGCACCCACATAGCACGTTACATCTACATATGTGGTATTTCCTTACTCGGGACAAATTGGGCTCCAAACATTGGGGGGCTTTTTCTCATATAATTCCAGTTAACCTGTTAAGGACCAAGGACGTACCGATACGTACCGGTACCTCCTGAGTCCTTTCCCTTTATATAACGTGGGGCCATAGCGGGTCGGGCCCGGCCTCTAACAACGGCCGGGACCCGTGGCTAATAGCGCATGACTGATTGCGGTACGGTGCGCTATTAACCCTTTAGAACCCTTCAAAGATGAACGCCACGTCTAAAGTGAAAGTTAAACAATGCCGCTTAGCTCAAAAAGCCAAATTTTGCTCCTTGTCTTCTGAGCATTGTAGTGCACCAGTAGAGCACTTAACATGTGGTGTTTTCTTAATTGGGAGAAATTGGGCTTTAAATTTTGGTGTCCATTTTCTCCTACTACCCCTTGTGAAAAAGAAAAATTTAGGGTAACACCATATTTTTTGCGTTAAAAATAAAAGTTTCCATTTTCACGTCCAACTTCAACGCAAAGTTGTCAATCACCCGTCAGGTGTTAAGACTCACTATACCCTTTATTACATTCCTTGAGTGGTGTAGTTTTCAAAATAGTATGCAATGTTGTTTTTTTGCTTTTCTGGCACCATGGGGGCTTCCTAAATGCGACATGCCCCCCAACATGCAAGTGTAAAAAAAATGAGATTTTGATTTTTTTTCCTCCACTTTGCTGCTATTCCTGTGAAAAACCTAAATGGTTGACAACGTTTCTGAATGTCATTTTGAATACTTTGAGGGGTGCACTTTTCATAATGGGGTCCATAATGGGGGGTTTCTTACAGAAAGGCCCCTCAAATCCACTTCAAACTTAACTGGTCCCTGAACAAATCATATTTTTAGTTTTTCATGAAAATTTGGAAAATTGGTGCTATACTTTGAAGCCCTCAAATGTCTTCAAAAAGTAAAAACACGTCAACTTTGCCAACATAAAGTAGACATATTGATTATGTGAATCAAGATATAATTTATTTGGAATGTCCATTTTCCTTACAAGCAGAGAGTTTCAAAGTTAGAAAAATGCTAAATTTTCAAAATTTTCATCAAATTTTGGAATTTTTCACCAAGAAATGATGCAAATAATGCTGAAAATTTACCACTAACATAAATTAGAATATGTCATGAAAAAAACAACCTTGGAATCAGAATCAAAAGTAAAAGCATCCCAGAGTTATTAATGCTTAAAGTGATATTGGTTAGAATTGCAAAAAATTCTCCCATCCTTAGGGATATAATGAGCTCAGTTCCCAAGGGGTTAAAAACCATAAAAAACTCAAAACATAAAATTGGTTTGAGACTTATTTTATTGCCAGTTAGTGGATAAGCTGTACCCCGTGAACCGAACATTTTCCAAAAATTCTGCGAGCCCGGCAAAACAAACTTATCTCTACTATTCAAATTTCAAAAAAAGCAAAGCTTTTATAAGCCCATAAGCTGAGCATTGCTATCACAGGGACTGACATTTTTATTTTCACTACACAGAGTCTAGCAAAAACCCAGTTGTTTAGTAATGGTGCTTGTTGTGGCATACAGTACTTTAGGTACATTTTAATTTAATTGAATGCCAGGAAAATTATTTGTTTGATTTAAAATGAATTATTTTGTAGACAATTAATTTTTTTACCTGTTAAGGACAAAGGACGTATTGGCACGCCCATTTGTCCTGGTACTTTACCCCTTAACCCCTTAAGGACTCAGCCCATTTTGGCCTTAAGGACTCAGACAATTTAATTTTTACGTTTTCATTTTTTCCTCCTCGCCTTCTAAAAATCATAACTCTTTTATATTTTCATCCACAGACTAGTATGAGGGCTTATTTTTTGCGTGACCAGTTTTCCTTTGTAATGACATCACTCATTATCTCATAAAATGTATGGCGCAACCAAAAAACACTATTTTTGTGGGGAAATTAAAACGAAAAACGCAATTTTGCTAATTTTGGAAGGTTTTGTTTTCACGCCGTACAATTTATGGTAAATATGACATGTGTTATTTATTCTTAGGGTCAATACGATTAAAATGGTATCCATTATTATATACTTTTATATTATTGTTGCGCTTAAAAAAAATCACAAACTTTTTAACCAAATTAGTGCGTTTATAATCCCTTTATTTTGATGACCTCTAACTTTTTTATTTTTCCGTATAAGTGGCGGTATGGGGGCTAATTTTTTGCGCCATGATCTGTACTTTTTTTTGATACCACATTTGCATATAAAAAACTTTTAATACACTTTTTATAATTTTTTTTTTAATAAAATGTATTAAAAAAGTAGGAATTTTTGACTTTTTTATTTTTTTTTCGTTCACGCCGTTCACCGTACGGGATCATTAACATTTTATTTTAATAGTTCGGACATTTACGCACGCGGCGATACCAAATATGTCTATAAAAAATGTTTTTTACGCTTTTTGGGGGTAAAATAGGAAAAAACGGACGTTTTACTTTTTTATTGGGGGAGGGGATTTTTCACTTTTTTTTTACTTTTACTTTTACATTTTTTTACATTTTTTTTTACACTTGAATAGTCCCCATAGGGGACTATTCATAGCAATACCATGATTGCTAATACTGATCTGTTCTATGTATAGGACATAGAACAGATCAGTATTATCGGTCATCTCCTGCTCTGGTCTGCTCGATCACAGACCAGAGCAGGAGACGCCGGGAGCCGCACGGAGGAAGGAGAGGGGACCTCCGTGCGGCGTTATGAATGATCGGATCCCCGCAGCAGCGCTGCGGGCGATCCGATCGTTCATTTAAATCGCGAACTCCCGCAGATGCCGGGATCTGTATTGATCCTGGCACCTGAGGGGTTAATGGCGGACGCCCGCGAGATCGCGGGCGTCGGCCATTGCCGGCCGGTCCCTGGCTGCGATCAGCAGCCGGGATCAGCCGCGCATGACACGGGCATCGCTCCGATGCCCGCGGTTATGCTTAGGACGTAAATGTACGTCCTGGTGCGTTAAGTACCACCTCACCAGGACGTACATTTACGTCCTGCGTCCTTAAGGGGTTAAGGACCAGGGGTTTTTCCGTTTTTGCATTATCGTTTTTTGCTCCTTGCCTTTAAAAAATCATAACTCTTTCAATTTTGCACCTAAAAATACATATGATTGCTTATTGTTTGCGCCACCAATTCTACTGTCACGATGCCGGCTGGCAGGTAGTGGATCCTCTGTGCCAGAGAGGGATTGGCGTGGACCGTGCTAGTGGATCGGTTCTAAGTCACAACTGGTTTTCACCAGAGCCCGCCGCAAAGCGGGATGGTCTTGCTGCGGCGGTAGTGACCAGGTCGTATCCACTAGCAACGGCTCAACCTCTCTGGCTGCTGAAGATAGGCGCGGTACAAGGGAGTAGACAGAAGCAAGGTCGGACGTAGCAGAAGGTCGGGGCAGGCAGCAAGGATCGTAGTCAGGGGCAACGGCAGGAGGTCTGGAACACAGGCTAGGAACACACAAGGAAACGCTTTCACTGGCACGATGGCAACAAGATCCGGCAAGGAAGTGCAGGGGAAGTGAGGTGATATAGGGAAGTGCACAGGTGATCACACTAATTGGAACCACTGCGCCAATCAGCGGCGCAGTGGCCCTTTAAATCGCAAAGACCCGGCGCGCGCGCGCCCTAGGGAGCGGGGCCGCGCGCGCCGGGACAGGACCGACGGAGAGCGAGTCAGGTACGGGAGCCGGGGTGCGCATCGCGAGCGGGCGCTACCCGCATCGCGAATCGCATCCCGGCTGGAGGCGGTATCGCAGCGCCCCGGGTCAGTGGATCTGACCGGAGCGCTGCAGTGAGGAGAGTGTAGCGAGCGCTCCGGGGAGGAGCGGGGACCCGGAGCGCTCGGCGTAACAGTACCCCCCCCCTTGGGTCTCCCCCTCTTCTTAGAGCCTGAGAACCTGAGGAGCAGACTTTTGTCTAGGATATTGTCCTCAGGTTCCCAGGATCTCTCTTCTGGACCACAACCCTCCCAATCCACTAAAAAAAAGGTTTTCCCTCTGACCTTTTTGGATGCCAGAATCTCTTTGACGGAGAAGACGTCCGAGGAGCCGGAAACAGGAGTGGGAGGAACAGATTTGGGAGAGAAACGGTTGATGATAAGTGGTTTAAGAAGAGAAACGTGAAAGGCATTAGGAATACGAAGAGAAGGAGGAAGAAGAAGTTTGTAAGAGACAGGATTAATCTGGCACAAAATTTTGAAAGGACCAAGATAGCGTGGTCCCAACTTGTAGCTAGGGACACGGAAGCGGACATATTTAGCGGAGAGCCATACCTTGTCTCCAGGGGAAAAAATGGGAGGAGCTCTTCTTTTCTTATCCGCGAACCTCTTCATGCGTGAAGAAGCCTGTAAGAGAGAATTTTGGGTCTCTCTCCATATGATGGAAAGATCACGAGAAATTTCATCCACAGCGGGCAGACCAGAGGGCAAGGGGGTAGGGAGGGGGGGAAGAGGGTGACGGCCGTACACCACGAAAAATGGGGATTTGGAGGAAGATTCAGAGACTCTGAAGTTATACGAGAATTCGGCCCATGGTAGAAGATCTGCCCAGTCATCCTGGCGGGAGGAAACAAAATGTCGTAAATAATCACCCAAGACCTGGTTAATTCTTTCTACTTGTCCATTGGATTGAGGATGATATGCAGAAGAAAAATTTAATTTAATCTTGAGTTGTTTACAGAGAGCCCTCCAGAATTTAGACACGAATTGGACGCCTCTATCCGAGACGATCTGCGTAGGCAACCCGTGAAGACGAAAAATGTGTACAAAAAATTGTTTAGCCAACTGAGGCGCTGAAGGAAGACCAGGAAGAGGGATGAAATGTGCCATTTTGGAGAATCGATCAACGACCACCCAAATAACAGTGTTGCCACGGGAAGGGGGTAAGTCAGTAATAAAATCCATACCAATCAGAGACCAAGGCTGTTTGGGGACAGGCAGAGGATGAAGAAAACCAGCGGGCTTCTGGCGAGGAGTCTTATCCCGGGCACAGATAGTGCAGGCTCGCACAAAGTCCACAACATTCGTCTCTAGAGTCGGCCACCAATAGAAGCGAGAGATGAGTTGCACAGATTTCTTGATGCCCGCATGACCTGCGAGATGGGAGGAGTGACCCCATTTGAGGATTCCGAGGCGTTGGCGTGGAGAAACAAAGGTCTTTCCTGGAGGAGTTTGCCTGATGGAGGCTGGAGAAGTGGAAATCAGGCAGTCAGGAGGAATGATGTGTTGCGGAGAGAGTTCAACTTCAGAAGCATCCGAGGAACGAGAGAGAGCATCGGCCCTAATGTTCTTATCGGCAGGCCGAAAGTGAATTTCAAAATTAAATCGGGCAAAGAACAGAGACCACCTGGCCTGGCGAGGATTCAGCCGTTGGGCAGACTGGAGGTAGGAGAGGTTCTTGTGATCGGTGTAAATAATAACTGGAAATCTTGATCCCTCCAGCAGATGCCTCCATTACTCAAGTGCTAATTTAATGGCTAGAAGCTCTCGATCCCCGATGGAGTAGTTCCTCTCCGCCGGAGAGAAGGTCCTAGAAAAAAAACCACAAGTAACAGCATGCCCGGAAGAATTTTTTTGTAGAAGGACAGCTCCAGCTCCCACTGAGGAGGCATCAACCTCCAATAGGAAGGGTTTAGATGGGTCAGGCCTGGAGAGCACGGGAGCCGAAGAAAAGGCAGACTTGAGCCGTTTAAAGGCGTCTTCCGCTTGAGGAGGCCAAGACTTGGGATCGGCATTTTTTTTGGTTAGAGCCACGATAGGAGCCACAACGGTAGAAAAATGTTGAATAAATTGCCTGTAATAATTGGCGAACCCCAAAAAACGTTGGATAGCACGGAGTCCGGAGGGGCGTGGCCAATCTAAGACGGCAGAGAGTTTGTCTGGATCCATTTGTAGTCCCTGGCCAGAGACCAAGTATCCTAGGAAAGGAAGAGATTGGCATTCAAACAGACATTTCTCTATTTTGGCATAGAGTTGATTGTCACGAAGTCTCTGAAGAACCATACGGACATGCTGGCGGTGTTCTTCTAGATTGGCAGAAAAAATCAGGATATCGTCCAGATATACAACAACACAGGAGTATAAGAGATCACGAAAAATTTCATTAACAAAGTCTTGGAAGACGGCAGGGGCGTTGCACAGGCCAAAGGGCATGACCAGATACTCAAAGTGTCCATCTCTGGTGTTAAATGCCGTTTTCCATTCATCCCCCTCTCTGATGCGGATGAGATTGTAAGCACCTCTTAAGTCCAGTTTGGTAAAGATGTGGGCACCTTGGAGGCGATCAAAGAGTTCAGAGATGAGGGGTAGGGGGTAGCGGTTCTTAACCGTGATTTTATTAAGACCGCGGTAGTCAATGCAAGACGTAGAGAGCCATCTTTTTTGGACACAAAGAAAAATCCGGCTCCGGCAGGAGAGGAGGATTTACGGATAAAGCCCTTTTTTAAATTTTCCTGGACGTATTCAGACATGGCAAGAGTCTCTGGGGCGGACAGAGGATAAATTCTGCCCCGGGGTGGAGTAGTGCCCGGGAGGAGGTCGATAGGACAATCATAAGGCCTGTGAGGAGGTAGAGTCTCAGCTTGTTTTTTGCAAAAAACATCCGCAAAGTCCATATAGGCCTTAGGGAGACCGGTTACAGGAGGAACCACAGAGTCACGGCAAGGGTTACTGGGAACCGGTTTTAGGCAGTCCTTGGAACAAGAGGGCCCCCAACTCTTGATCTCCCCAGTGGACCAATCCAGGGTTGGGGAATGAAGTTGAAGCCAGGGAAGTCCAAGGAGAATTTCAGAAGTGCAATTGGGGAGGACCAAAAGTTCAATCCTCTCGTGATGAGATCCGATGCACATTAGAAGGGGCTCCGTGCGGAAACGTATGGTACAGTCCAATCTTTCATTGTTTACACAATTGATGTAGAGGGGTCTGGCGAGACTGGTCACCGGGATGTTGAACCTGTTGACGAGAGAGGCCAAAATAAAATTTCCTGCAGATCCGGAGTCCAAGAAGGCCATAGTAGAGAAGGAGAAGGCAGAGGCAGATATCCGCACAGGCACAGTAAGACGTGGAGAAGCAGAGTAGACATCAAGGACTGTCTCACCTTTGTGCGGAGTCAGCGTACGTCTTTCCAGGCGGGGAGGACGGATAGGACAATCCTTCAGGAAGTGTTCGGTACTAGCACAGTACAGGCAGAGATTCTCCATGCGGCGTCGTGTCCTCTCTTGAGGTGTCAGGCGAGACCGGTCGACCTGCATAGCCTCCACGGCGGGAGGCACAGGAACAGATTGCAGGGGACCAGAGGAGAGAGGAGCCGGGGAGAAGAAACGCCTCGTGCGAACAGAGTCCATATCCTGGCGGAGCTCCTGACGCCTTTCGGAAAAACGCATGTCAATGCGAGTGGCTAGGTGAATGAGTTCATGTAGATTAGCAGGGATTTCTCGTGCGGCCAGAACATCTTTAATGTTGCTGGATAGGCCTTTTTTAAAGGTCGCGCAGAGGGCCTCATTATTCCAGGATAATTCTGAAGCAAGAGTACGGAATTGTACGGCATACTCGCCAACGGAAGAATTACCCTGGACCAGGTTCAACAGGGCAGTCTCAGCAGAAGAGGCTCGGGCAGGTTCCTCAAAGACACTTCGAATTTCCGAGAAGAAGGAGTGTACAGAGGCAGTGACGGGGTCATTGCGGTCCCAGAGCGGTGTGGCCCAAGACAGGGCTTTTCCAGACAGAAGGCTGACTACGAAAGCCACCTTAGACCTTTCAGTGGGAAACTGGTCCGACATCATCTCCAAGTGCAGGGAACATTGGGAAAGAAAGCCACGGCAAAACTTAGAGTCCCCATCAAATTTATCCGGCAAGGATAGTCGTAGACCAGAAGCGGCCACTCGCTGCGGAGGAGGTGCAGGAGCTGGCGGAGGAGATGATTGCTGAAGCTGTGGTAGTAACTGCTGTAGCATAACGGTCAGTTGTGACAGCTGTTGGCCTTGTTGCGCTATCTGTTGTGACTGCTGGGCGACCACCGTGGTGAGGTCAGCGACAACTGGCAGAGGAACTTCAGCGGGATCCATGGCCGGATCTACTGTCACGATGCCGGCTGGCAGGTAGTGGATCCTCTGTGCCAGAGAGGGATTGGCGTGGACCGTGCTAGTGGATCGGTTCTAAGTCACTACTGGTTTTCACCAGAGCCCGCCGCAAAGCGGGATGGTCTTGCTGCGGCGGTAGTGACCAGGTCGTATCCACTAGCAACGGCTCAACCTCTCTGGCTGCTGAAGATAGGCGCGGTACAAGGGAGTAGACAGAAGCAAGGTCGGACGTAGCAGAAGGTCGGGGCAGGCAGCAAGGATCGTAGTCAGGGGCAACGGCAGGAGGTCTGGAACACAGGCTAGGAACACACAAGGAAACGCTTTCACTGGCACGATGGCAACAAGATCCGGCAAGGAAGTGCAGGGGAAGTGAGGTGATATAGGGAAGTGCACAGGTGATCACACTAATTGGAACCACTGCGCCAATCAGCGGCGCAGTGGCCCTTTAAATCGCAAAGACCCGGCGCGCGCGCGCCCTAGGGAGCGGGGCCGCGCGCGCCGGGACAGGACCGACGGAGAGCGAGTCAGGTACGGGAGCCGGGGTGCGCATCGCGAGCGGGCGCTACCCGCATCGCGAATCGCATCCCGGCTGGAGGCGGTATCGCAGCGCCCCGGGTCAGTGGATCTGACCGGAGCGCTGCAGTGAGGAGAGTGTAGCGAGCGCTCCGGGGAGGAGCGGGGACCCGGAGCGCTCGGCGTAACATCTACTTTGTAATCACGTCAGTCATTTTGACCAAAAATCTACGGTGAAATGGGAAAAAAAATCATTGTGCGACAAAATTGAAAAAAAAAACATTGTTTTGTAAATTTTGGGGGCTTCCGTTTCTACGTAGTACATTTTTCGGTAAAAATGACACCTTATCATTATTCTGTAGGTCCATTCGATTAAAATGATACCCTCCTTATATAGGTTTGATTTTGTCGGACTTCTGGAAAAAATCATAACTACATGCAGGAAAATTAATACGTTTAAAATTGTCATCTTCTGACCCCTATAACTTTTTTATTTTTCCGTGTATGGGGCGGTATGAGGGTATAACGTGATCTGAAGTTTTTAACGGTACCATTTTTGCATTGATAGGACTTATTGATCGCTTTTTATTAATTTTTAAATGATATAAAAAGTGACCAAATTCACTATTTTGGACTTTGGAATTTTTTTGCACGCACGCCATTGACTGAGCGGTTTAATTAATGACATACTTTTAAAATTCGGACGTTTCCGCACGCGGTGATACCATATATGTTTATTTTTATTTTTATTTACACTGTGTTTTTTTTTATTGGAAAAGGGGGGTGATTCAAACTTTTAATAGGGAAGGAGTTAAATGATCTTTATTCACTTTTTTTCCCCTTTTTTTTTGCAGTGTTATAGGTCCCATAGGCACCTATAACACTGCACACACTGATCTCTTATACTGATCATTGTTATCCCATAGGGACCTATAACACTGCACACACTGATCTTCATCATTGATCACTGGTTTCTCATAAGAAACCAGTGATCAACGATTCTGCCGCATGATCTCAGGCACTGAGAAGTCATTCGGCGATCGGACAGCGAGGAGGCAGGAAGGGGCCCTCCCGCTGTCCTGTCAGCTGTTCGGGATGCCGCGATTAGCCGCGGCTATCCCGAACAGCCCGACTGAGATAGCCGGCAACTTTCACTTTTAGCCGCGCGGCTCAGTTCTGAGCGCGCGGCTAAAGGGTTAATAGCGCGCGGCACCGCGATCGGCGCTGCGCGCTATTAGAGGCGGTTCCCGGCTTCACTATGACGCCAGGCCCGCCGTAATATGACGCGTTATATCAGGAGAGCAGGACCAAGGGCGTACCTGTACGCCCTTGGTCCTTAAGGGGTTAAAGAGTAGCTCCCACCATCCTTTTTTTTTTCTGTCCCTTCCTATTGCCCATCTATCCCTAACCCCCTCACTGCCTTTAAATTTTTTCTTACTACACTAAAAATGCCTTTTTGACTGCCTGGTAGGGTGCTCACTTACCAGGCAGACTTCCCCAGCAGGCGCAACGTCACTGATGCCTGCTTGGGGGGGGGCGACTTCCACCCTTAGTTAACCTATACAGTGTACCTCCAGCTGTTTCACCACTACAACTCCCAGCTTGCCCTGACATATATTGACTGTCAGGGCGTGCTGGGAGTTGTAGTGGGGAGAAAACTGGAGGCACACTGTGGTGAAAACAGTATCTGTGATGGCCGCAGCTGCAGCACATCCCGCTCCCTCGAACCCCACCATGCAACCCGCTCCCCCCCTCTGCCTGCCCGAAAAAGAATAAAGTGCATGGCAATCCTAGCACAGCACTGCTTAGCAGCAGCGGCGCATGACATTTTACCTGACACCGGGAGCCGGGGCCGGCATGCGAGTCCAGGGAGCCTGCGCGCATCCTCTTTGTTCAAAGCACTCGCTCCCACCTGTCTGATTGACAGGCAGGGAGCGAGCGCAGGCAGATTGAATTAGGACCGATTGCCCAGCCGGCATTAGTCCGAATTCAAGTGTGATGTTACGCCAGGCTGCAGCCGGCCACTAGGAGGGAGACCCCTAGTGGCCGGTTTTCAAATGTAAATTAAACTATTTTAATTTTAAAAAAAATTATGAATGTATATTAGAGATATGTTGTAGTACATAAGTACTACAACATATAAAAAAAAAAGTTTGGTGACAGTGCCAATTTAAGGCCAAGGGGGTACCTGTATGCCCTGTTCCCATTACTGGTGTTTAAAGCACGCTCCCGGGCAGAAAAGGTGTAAAAAAATAAGTTAATAAATGGGAATTACCCCCTCCCCTAATAAAAGTTTTCCAATTTTTGTAAATAAAATAATGTAATAAAAAAAAAAAATCATATGTGGTACAACCGCGTGTGTTAATGTCCGAACTCTTAAAATTTTGTTAAACTGCACGGTCGATGGCGTACATGTAAAAAATACATGTAAAAAATAATTGTGCATTTTTGGTCACTTCCTATACCATAAAAAAATGAAGAAAAAGCAATCAAATAGTCTGATCAAATCAAAAATGGTACCGATAAAAACTACAGACCACGGTGCAAAAAATGAACCACATATAGCCCAGTATGCAGAAAAATAAAAAAATATAGTGGTCAGAAGATGACAATTTGAAACATATTGGGGGACATTTATCATTGTTTGCTTATGTATTCCTTTTTTTAGTAATTTTTTCTTTACTTTTTTTTGCTTATGTGTGACTTATCTATCAACTTATCAACTGCTTTAAGCCTGTTGATAATTTTCTTTCACGTAAGCAATTTTTTCTTTTTTACTTTGGTAGTAGCTTTTTCTGCTCCATGTTTGAGCTGGAGTAAATTTGGTCAATTTTTAACCTTGTTTTTTGCGCAGTTGCGACTGTCGCAGTTAATAAATACCTGACTACCCGTAGTCCATTTTAAAATTATTACTACATAGTTAAGTTTTGGAAAACTTGCTTTTCTCGCTTTCCAGTCAAAATGTCGCACAAAACATCGCGTAGTCGCAGGTGCGACATTTGTGCGACATTTTTAGTAAAAACTATTTTTACTAAATCGCTTAATAAATGTCTGTCATTAATTTTGGTGCATGTGGTTAGGATTTCTTTAAAGTAGTAAAGTAAAATAAAACCTGCATAAATTGGGTATCCTTGTAACCGAATGGACCTACAGAATAAAGATAAGCTGTCATTTTTATGGAAAAGTGCACTGTGTAGAAACTGAAGCCCCCAACACTTACAAAATGCCTGTCTTTTTATTTTTATTTCACCCTAGTAAGTTTTTGTTTGGTTTTGCCTTGCCCTTAAGGCCAAAATGGGCTTCGTCCTTAAAGGGGTATTCCAGGAAAAAACTGTTTTTATATATATCAACTGGCTCCAGAAAGTTAAACAGATTTGTAAATTACTTCTATTAAAAAATCTTAATCCTTTCAGTACTTATGAGCTTCTGAAGTTAAGGTTGTTCTTTTCTGTCTAAGTGCTCTCTGATGACAGGTGTCTTGGGAACCGCCCAGTTTAGAAGAAAATCCCCATAGCAAACCTCTTGTAAACTGGGCGGTTCCCGAGACATGTGTCATCAGAGAGCACTTAGACAGAAAAGAAGCTCATAAGTACTGAAAGGATTAAGATTTTTTAATAGAAGCAATTTACATATCTGTTTAATTTTCTGGAGCCAGTAAGGGGGGTAAGTGAGGGGGAAGGGGAGGACACCGGTATGCCAGAAGTAAATAATCATCTGCCCTGTGGCAACACTATATCTCCCCCAGCAGCAGGGGGAACATCAGAAGATGCACCCCGCCGGGGTCCGCCAAACCTAGGAGCTAAAATCCAGGTATCAGAACTCAAAAGGGATTAAATGGTTATCACGAGGCTCAGTGGGATGTCGGCAGGGCGCTTCCCTGGTTACAGTAATCCAACCACGGACCCCAAACATCCAAATATTTTTCATGTGTGCGATCGGCTCTACTAGACAGCTCCTCAAAGCGGCACATCTGGTGGACCTTAGTCTCCCATTCTGAGATGGTTGGTGGGTTGGTGCTAAGCCATTTCACCGGAATGAGTGATTTAGCAGCCGACAAGAGATGCGCTAACAATTTATGTTTATGGGGCTGAAAATCGTGTGTCGGCTTGTGGAGGAGTACCATGTCTGGTGTGAGAGTAAGGGAGGCCGATAGTATAGAGTTTAACTTAGATTGAAGTACAGGCCAATACGATGACAAAGACGGACAGGTCCACCAAATGTGTGCATGGGTACCGACATGAGAGCTACATCTCCAGCACATCTTTGAGTCAGACAATCCATGTATGTGTAGAAATTCTGGAGTTCTATACCATCTCGACAAGAGCTTGAAATGCATCTCCCTAAGCCTGATACACCTAGAGAACCCTTGCGAGTGTTTCAGTATATAATCACGTTCTTCGTGTGGTTAACACCACATTGAGTTCTCGCTCCCATGAGGATAGGTAACCTGAGAAAAAGTTGACAGGAGCACTGAATCTTTTTGCAAAAAAATAGCTGCTTTTTTATAACCTTTTATTCCCCAAAAAATTAATAAAAAATGTATTAAAAGTTTTATATAAGCAAATATGAAAAATAAGCAAATATAAAAAATGTATTAAAAGTTTTATATAAGCAAATATGGTATCAATAAAAAGTACAGATCACAGTGCAAAAAATTAGCCCCCATACCGCCGCTTATACGGAAAAATGAAAAAGTTATGGGTCTTCAAAATAGGGGGATTTAAACGTACTAATTTGGTTAAAAAGTTTGTGATGTTTTTTTAAGCGCAACAGTAATAGAAAAGTTTGTTATCATGGGTATCATTTTAATCATATTGACCCAAAGAATAAAGAACACACGTAATTTTTACCGTAAATTGTACGGCGTGAAAACGAAACCTTCCAAAATTAGCAAAATTGCGGTTTTCTTTTAAATTTCACCACACAAATGGTATTTTTTTGGTTGCGCCATACATTTTATTGTACAGTGAGTGATGGCATTACAACGGACAACTGGTCGCGCAAAAAACAAGCCCTCATACTAGTCTGTGGATGAAAAAGAGTTATGATTTTTTGAAGGCGAGGAGGAAAAATTGAAAACTTAAAAATAAAATTGTCTGCGTCCTTAAGGCCCAAATGGGCTGAGTCCTTAAGGGGTTAAGGGATTACATAAAAGCACCTAAACAGTTAAAAACATACAAGGTATTTGCTTTGTTAAGGGGAACATTATATTAAATTGACATAAAGGCATGGACATAGGCCGTGGAAAAGCCTAGGAACACATGAATAGCCAAGAGTAAGGACAGAAGTAGCATCCAACAGCAAAGGCAGGAATGTAGTCAGAAAAAAATGTTAAGATAGGAGATTTAAAGGGATACTCTGGTGGAAATGTTTTTCCAATCAACTGGTGCCAGAAAGTTAAAGGGGTACTCCGGTGAAAACCTTTTTTCTTTTAAATCAACTGGTGGCAGAAAGTTAAACATATTTGTAAATTACTTCTATTAAAAAATCTTAATCCTTCCAATACTTATTAGCTGCTGAATTTTGGGGTGGATGAGAGCCTGTTTTGTGTGTAAGCTTTAACCCCTTAAGGACCAAGGGTATTTCCATTTTTGCACTTAAAGGGGTACTCCGGTGAAAAAAAATTTTCTTTTAAATCAACTGGTGGCAGAAAGTTAAACATATTTGTAAAATATCTTAATCCTTCCTGTACTTATTAGCTGCTGAATATTACAGAGGAAATTCCTTTTTTTTTTGGAACACTAATGACATCACAAGCACAGTGCTCTCTGCTGACATCTCTGTCCATTTTAGCAACCATGCATAGCAGATGTATGCTAAGGGCAGCATGGTGGCTTAGTGGTTAGAACTGCTGCCTTGCAGCGCTGGGGCCCTGGGTTCACATCCCACTAAGGACAACAATAAATAAAGCATTATTATTATTATAATAACGTCAGCAGAGAGAACTGTGCTCGTGATGTCATCAGAGCATTACAAAAAGAAAAGAATTTCCTCTGTAGTATTCAGCAGCTAATAAGTACAGGAAGGATTAAGATTTTTTAATAGAAGTCATTTACAAATATGTTTAACTTTCTGCCACCAGTTGATTTAAAATAAAAAAAGGTTTTCACCGGAGTACCTCTTTAAACAAATTTGTAAATTACTTCTATATAAAAATCTTAATCCTTCCAATCAGGAACTTTCCATGTCAGGAACTGTCCAGAGCAGTATATATTTGCTATGGGGAATTGCTTGTACTCTGGAAAGTTCCTGACATGGACAGAGGTGGCAGCAGAGAGCATTGTGGTCAGACTGGTAAGAACTACACAATTTCCTCTGGCGCATATAGAAGCTGATAAGTACTGGAAGGATTAAGATTTTGAAATAGAAGTAATTTACAAATCTGTTTAACTTTCTGGCACCAGTTGATTTGAAAAAAAAAATAGTTTTCCACCGGAGTAATTCTTTAAAACCACTTAGAACTGATCAAAACAATAAAACATGATGAATATATTGTCCAGTAACCTTGGGGTTAAGTTACCATATCATTTCTTTCTTTCTTTGTTTTCCTTAGAATACTCGTCTGCTGGGATTCATTTAGCCGCCATTAGGGATTTCTTCACCTTTCAAGCAGAGTATATAAGGGGAAACACAACCTGATGAGAATGTATTATGTCTTTCTTATATACGGTTATATCTATATCTTCCAAAGATCTGAGAACGTGAGGGAAAGTTCTTGATGTATCTGTCCAGGGAGGAAATAAGAATGTGTTCTCTTCAGTGGCGGAATATTCTGCTCCATTAATATGGAATAATCTGCTGTATTAATCTTCCCTTGTCTGTATAATTTCTCATTTTGTTTTTTTGTAATTATTTTTTTCTTCATTTTGTTACATATATTCACTTGTCTGTATCATTTCTCATTGTGTTTTGTTTTGGTTTTTTTTTGTATGTTTTTTTTTTTTTTTTACAATGGAAAACCAAACTATGGTAAGTACAAACATTGTAGACTAGTTGAGGTGTGAATGAATGTATTTAAAACTTCTGATTTATTTCCTATTTCCATTCCTGTCTCCAGCACTTGGTTATTCCTGGGTATATTCTGAGCTTATACCCGGAGAAGAATTCTAATGAGGGCAGAATGGGCAATTGCCCCGGGCTGGAACATATGAAGGCCCCGTGAAATTCTATTAAAATTCATCCCTCCTATAACCTCAGCCCCCATGATTCATTTTGGGGTGGATGAGAGCCTATTATGTTTTGTGTGCAAGCTTTAACCCCTTAAGGACCAGGGGTATTTCCGTTTTTGCACTTAAAGGGGTACTCCGGTGAAAATCTTTTTTCTTTTAAATCAACTGGTGGCAGAAAGTTAAACATATTTGTAAATTACTTCTATAAAAAAATCGTAATCCTTCCTGTACTTATTAGCTGCTGAATACTACAGAGGAAATTATTTTCTTTTTGGAATGCTCTCTAATGACATCACGAGCACAGTTCTCTCTGCTGACGTTATTATAATAATAATAATAATGCTTTCTTTATTGTGGTCATTAGTGGGATTTGAACCCAAGGCCCCAGCACTGCAAGGCAGCAGTTCTAACCACTAAGCCACCATGCTGCCCTTAGCATACATTTGCTATGCATGGTTGCTAAAATGGACAGATATGTCAGCAGAGAGCACTGTGTTCGTGATGTCATCAGTGTTTAAAAAATAAAGGAAT
Organism: Hyla sarda; assembly: GCF_029499605.1. Lineage (NCBI taxonomy): Eukaryota > Metazoa > Chordata > Amphibia > Anura > Hylidae > Hyla > Hyla sarda. The sequence continues at coordinate 8,245,268 of NC_079192.1, forward strand.
TTCCTCTGTAGCATTCAGCAGCTAATAAGTCCATGTCAGGAACTGTCCAGAGTACAAGCAAATCCCCATAGAAACTCTATCCTGCTCTGGACAGTTCCTGACATGGACAGAGGTGTCAGCAGAGAGCACTGTGGTCAGCCTGGAAAGAACTCCAGAAAGAAATGAAATTTCTTCTGGAGCATTTAAAATCTGTTTAATTTTGTGGCACCAGTTAATTTAATTTAATTAAAAAAAAAATGTTTTCCACCGGAGTGCCCCTTTAAAGAGCAGCTGTACTGATAGAATCTAAGGAGATTGTAGCCATCTCAGTGCATGGAAGCCAGGTAGGGAAGACATAATTACTAAAGTGGCATTAGTCAATGGTGAAAGCATCCCACAATAGCTACAAGGTGTCCTTCTACTGTGGTATGCCTCCTCCTTTCCCGTTTCATGTACTTACTATAGATAAAAGCAGCCATAGCTCCCAATCTATGATATGACCTATGTAGCTTGCACTGAGGTTGAGATACAGAGTGAGATGATGATGGTCGGGTAGTATGCAGTCCACTATGGTGATGATAGGATCAGATAGCAGTACTCTCTATATCTAAGCTCTTCAGAGCTTTTGCACATGGGCTACAAATCACAATCCTACTTGACTGTTTCTTGCTCTATTACTATATTTTCTTCCATTGGAGATATATTATTAAAGGAGTAGTCCAGTCCTGACAAACTCATCCTGTATCCTAAGGATTGGGGAAATGTTTCAGATCACGGGGGGGTCCGACTGCTTGGGCACCCCGCAATCTCCTGTACGGGGCCCCGGAAGCCCACCGCACGAAGCGGCGGCTGACACGCCCCCTCCCATAGACTTGCATTGAGGGGGCGAAGCGTGACATCATGAGGGGGCAGGGCTATGACGCCACGAGCTCCCGGCGCCGGCTCCAGCGTTCGGAACAGTTTGTTCCAAACGCTGAGCAGCAGAGTACCCCTTTAATCTTCTTTTTCATTCACAGGAAATTCTAAAGAAGAACCAGACCAGGATTGAGGAATTTTTCTTACTTGGTTTTCAAAATCTTGGCCATTTCCGTGTTCCATTTTTCATCCTCGTTGCTTTACTTTACGCATCTACTGTGGCTGCAAATCTGTCAATCTTCTCCCTAATATTAAACTCCAGCCAAAAAATGAAATCTCCTATGTACGTGTTCCTCAGTCACCTCTCGCTCTCAGATATCTTCATCAGCTCATCGGTTGCTCCCAAAACCCTACAGGTCATTTTATTGGGTAATATAAGTGTGCCCTTTCTTGAGTGCATTGCCCAGTTATATCTCTATGGAGTCGCCACTAATTTGGAATGTTGTCTCCTCACTGTGATGTCTTATGACCGATATTTGGCCATTTGTAGACCATTGAGGTACATGTCCATCATGAACGCTAAACTTCTCAATGGTCTTCTCACATACTCATGGATGATGGGGTTTCTGCTGCCTCTCATTGTCCTCCAACTAGATTTCTGTGGGCCAAATGTCATCGACCATTTCTTTTGTGACATGATTCCTCTTTTAGAACTTTCTTGTACTGACCAAACTTTAGTGAACATTGAAATCTCTATTATAACTTTATTTGTTGGCCTTCTCCAGATGCTTTTTATTGTCATCACTTATAGTCTGATATTTTACTCCATTTTTCATATGTCCTCGAAGGCTGGTAAGGAAAAGGCCTTCTCCACTTGTAGCTCCCATCTGGCTGTTGTTTGTGCATTTTATGGGACACTCATCATATTGTACTTATCTCCAGCGAGAGGAAATTCATTCAGCTTAAATAAGATGCTATCCCTCATTAACACTGTGGTGACCCCGTTCTTCAATCCCATCATCTACACTCTGAGGAATCGGGAGATCAGAATGGCCCTTAAAGTCTTACTGTGTTGTTAAATGCTAAATCATTATTTTACTAACATTGTAACAAATAAAATTATTTTTGGTATTAAACAAAAGAACTGGATAATTGACTATAGGATAGAACTGATTTTCCCCATCTCACAGACTGCTCTCCATGGTTTTCCCTGTCTCTCTTCAACCCCTTAACGACAATGGACGTAAATGTTCGTCATGGTGCCGTGGTACTTAACGCACCATGACGTACATTTACGCTCCGTCATGACCGGGAGCACCAGACCGGTGCTTGTGTCATGCACGGCAGGTCCCGACTGCTTTCAGCAGCCAGGGACCCACGGGTAATGGCGGACATCCGCAATCGTGCGGCTGTCCCCCATTAACCCCTCAGATGCCGTGATCAATACAGATCACGGCATCTGCGGCAGTGCAGTATTTTAAATGGATGATTGGATCACCCGCAGCACTGCCGCACGGATGCGATCATCCAGCATGACGGCCGGAGGTCCCCTCACCTGGCACTGGCCGTCTCCCGGGGTCTTCTGCTCTGGTCTGAGATCGAGCAGACCAGAGCAGAAGATAACTGATAATACTGATCAGTGCTATGCCCTATGCTTAGCACTGATGAGTATTAGCAATCAAAGTATTGCTATAGATAGTCCCCTATGGGGACTATTAAAGTGTAAAAATGAAAGTTAAAAAAAAGTTTTAAAAATTTTGAAAAAATCCCATCCCCCAATGAAAATGTAAAATGTCATTTTTTCCATTTTACCCCCCTTAAAGTGTAAAAAGAACTAAAATAAAATACACAGAGCCAGGTGAGGGGACCTTCGGCCGCCATGCTGGATGATCGGATCCCTGCGGCAGCGATGCGGGCGATCCGATCATCCATTCAAAGTACCGCACCGCAGATGCGGTGATCTGTATTGATCACGGCATCTAAGGGGTTAATGGCAGACATCCGCGCGACCACAGATGTCCGCCTTTACCGGCGGGTCCCTGGCTGCTGATCATGGCGACGCGTAAATCTACGTCATGGTGCGTTAAATATGCCTAACATTTACGTCCATTGTCGTTGAGGGGTTGAGGTCAAAATGGGCTTGATCCTTAAGGGGTTAATAGACTGGTCACAGTACATCCTCTTTCTAACTGACTGGTCTTTTTCATCCCCCTTCAAAATCATGTCCCCATGCCCACTCCCACTTCTCTTCTTTCATTGACTGGTCCCTTTAAACCCCCCTCCTCACAAACTGGTCCGCATATTGCTCCCTAACCCACAGACTTTTCTCCTAATTCTCACTAATGAACTCCTATTCTTCTCTATTCCTTAAAGGGGTACTTCACTGTAAAACATTTTTTGTTTAATCAACTGGTGCCAGAAAGCTAAACAGATTTGTAAATGACTTCTGTTAAAAATTCTTAATCCTTCCAGTACTTATCAGCTGCTATATGCTCCGCAGGAAGTTCTTTCCTTTTTGAATTTCTTTGCTGTCTGACCACAGTGCTCTCTGATGACACCTCTGTCCATTTTAGGAGCTGTTCAGAGCAGGATAGGTTTGCTATGAGGATTTGGTCCTGCTCTGGACAGCTCCTGACATGGAGAGAGGTGTCAGCAGAGAGCACTGTGTTCAGACAGCAAAGAAATTCAAAAGAAAATAACTTCCTGTGGAGCATACAGCAGCTGATAAGTAGTGGAAGGATTGAGATTTTTTTAATAGAAGTCATTTACAAATCTGTTTAACTTTCTGGCACCGGTTGATTAAAAGAACAGCTTTAAAAGACAGCTCCCTTCCTCCTCTCTGGTATACTGCAAGTCCTTTAACATGAAACTGTTAAGTCCAAAGGTTCTGCAGTTGAGCTGTTTAGTGTATGCTTTCAGCAATTTCTGCCACAATTTGCAAAAACACAGCAATTTTGTGAATATTTATGTAGAACTATGTCAGAATTAAAATAGTTGTATACAAATCCTTTGTGGTTTTGCCAAGGCTTTGCTCAAAGAGTGTGAAGATGGCAAAATGTTCACATAAACCCCTCAGCTCAGGGGCTCACCTGGTACTACATCTGTTCTCTGGTAGTCCTGAAGCGGAATATTAGGAGGAGCCAGAGAAGAGTGTCCCACTAGGAACACCGGACCATATGACATTTGCCAGGAGTGTCAGGTGGGCAATCTGACCCTGATCTTAACCAAAGACACGGACCGGAGCTTTTGTAGGCTCATCCAGAAGCATACTCTTATTTGAGAAGCATAACATCAGTGCTCCTGAATGTACCAGATTTCCTTTTATATCTACACTATAGACCAGCTGGCTGCAGATTCAGGGATGCAGAGGAAATAGTCTATTTTGATGGGATGATGGGATTTGGCGGCCATTACAGCTGAGAGGTCAGTAAGCAGTTATGTTTTGTTGCTGCCCACAATCTTAAAGGGGTTATCCAGGAATCAAAAAACAAACCTATTTTCTTTCAAAGATGGCTCCCTGTCTGTCTTCACTTTGGGTGTGGTATTACAACTTGGCTCCATTCACTTCATTGGAACTGAGCTACAGAACCACCCCCAACCTGGAGACAGACGGGGAGTGGTCTTTGAAATAAATGATCTCTGTTTTTTTATTCTTGGATAACCCCTTTAACAAGGGGACACCTGCAAACTCATAGTTTTGGGACCCTGCTTCTCCTTTGCCTGCCACCACTGCAGCCACCCCTGATTAAGCAGGAACATACCCCATTGCTTAGAAAAAGAGCAGATCTGAGAGGTTGTGAAGAACCCCATCAGCCAGCAGTATGATATTGTAACTAAAGTCCCCCCTTAGAGCTCCTTTATCATCAAGGGTGCTATCCCTGACAACTCTATAATATATAAATATGAAATGTCCCAACAACTTTCTATGGCCCTAGTATACCCATTTGTCACTAACATCAAGACAGGGACTACACCCACTAGAGCATCTGTGCAGGTATCTGTCAAGACTCACAGAAGTAGGCAGGGCACTTATGGAGGTAGTAGATCCGCTGGACCTGTGTCGCAGATTACGTGGGCTGTACCAGGGAGCAAAATCTAAGGTGCCGCAGGTTTTTACCAGAGCCCGCCGCAAAGCGGGATGGTCTTGCTGCGATAGGCAGCACCCAGTTTGCTACCCCTGGCACGACTCAACTTCACAGGCGGCTGAGGTGAAGCAAGGCACAGGAGGGATTAGACAGGACGTAGTCAGGATAGTAGGAGGTCAGGGCAGGCAGCAGTGAAACGAGGTCAGGTGCGTAGCAAGAGGTCAATAGGCAGGCAGCACCGGCGCGTGGAGGCAGGGGCACGGGCGCCGGTGCTGAGGGAGCACAGAAGGGACAGTGAAGAGCGGAGTTAAGTGACGTGCTGGGATTTGCACGTGGGCCCTGCAATGCAAATCCCGGCTCCACCGGAAGAGGAGGAGGAGGGAGAAAGAAAACACTCACGGCCAGAGTGTCTGTCCGGAGCGCAGAACGTGACAGCATCAAGGTTATTAATTTATTTTTTTATCTATTTTTTGTTATCTATTTTTTTTGTCTCTCATGGCTGACTGTATAATAAAAACTGAGATGTGTCCTAATTATGAAATTCAGTGGAACCAGCTTGAAGGACCCCTCCACTGAAAGATAGACCCTGCCTTATATTTGCTGCCATATTTAACCATAAATTCCTTTATTGGGAGCTGGAAAGGACAAAGAAAATCTCAAAAACTCTAACTTGTACTCCAGTGACATCAAAAAGCATTGGCATACAGACATTTCTGTCTGACATAGATGTGAGATCATCTGTACTGTGAGCAGAGGTCCTTCTCCTCTTCAGTCAATTCATGGCTTATCATAAACATCACATCAACATCGTCTTCCAGGCCAACAAACCTGAGGATCCGCTGGAATGGCTGTAGAGATGTAAAACAACATGTAGACATTCCCACTATGAAAGACATGGAAAGGTATATCCACCGATCAGAGGTCCCATATAAATCAAGATAAATATTTTCTCATCATATGTTACTTAAAGGGGTACTCCGCCCCTAGACATCTTATCCTCGATCCAAAGGATAGGGGATAAGATGCCTGATTGCAGTGGGGGGGGGGGGGGCGATATCGGCTGTGGCACCCCAGACATCTGGTGCACGGAGCAAACTTCATACTGGATGATTGGCGATGCAGGGTGGAGGCTTGTGAAGTCACGGTCATGCCCTGCTCGTGATGTCATGACCACGCCCCTCAATGCAAGTCTATGGGAGGGGGCATGACATCCGTCATGCCCCCTCCCATAGACTTGCATTGATGGGGCGTGGCCTTGAAGTCCCGAGTGGGGCATGGCCGTGATGTCACAAGCCTCCGGCGCTGCACCAAATGCTCCAAACAAATGCTGGGTGCAGCAGGAAGATCATGGGGGTCCCCAGTGGCAGGACCCCCGTGATCAGACATCTTATCCCTATCCTTTGGATAGGGGATAAGATGTCTAGGTGCGGAGTACCACTTTAATAAAAAAAAAAATCTATCTGGGAGAATGAATAGTTCAGACTGTCTCTATGCAACAAATTACCCAAGCTGCTATAGTGGCTCAACATACACATCAAATCAATATGCCATTTGTCAAATGACCACAAGAACAACCAAAAAAAAGTGCACATAGATGGTCTATCAGAAACTATTACTCCAGCTGATCTCAGTCCTACACTAAAGATTTTTTTTCCGTAATCCGTAAGATGCTGATCTTTAAATAGACAGAGCAAATCAAACCTTGGGGCCCTATAACCCAGACCCAGCCTACAAGATGTCTTGTATCACATAAATGTCATCTCAGATATTTTGGGGAAGGTGCAAGCTAAGGCTAAGTTTCTACTTGTTTTTTTGTCCTGCATTTTTTGGTTTGAAAAGAAAAAACGCCTGAAAAACGCCAGTACAATTTCCTGCGTCTGGCGTTTTTTTCTGGCGTGTTTTCATTTGTGTGGAAATTGTATTTTGGCACCTTTGGTGTTTTTTTGTTTTTTTTTGGTACCCAAAATTTGTTGGGTACCAAAAAAATAAAAAAAAGGAGGCAGTAGTGATGGAAAAAATGTATTTAACTCCTTAAGGACTCAGCCCATTTTGGCCTTAAGGACTCAGACAATTTAATTTTTACGTTTTCATTTTTTCCTCCTCGCCTTCTAAAAATCATAACTCTTTTATATTTTCATCCACAGACTAGAATGAGGGCTTGTTTTTTGCGCAACCAGTTGTCCTTTGTAATGACATCACTCATTATATCATAAAATGTATGGCGCAACCAAAAAACACTATTTTTGTGGGGAAATTAAAACGAAAAACGCAATTTTGCTAATTTTGGAAGGTTTTGTTTTCACGCCGTACAATTTATGGTAAAAATGACATGTGTTCTTTATTCTGAGGGTCAATACGATTAAAATGATACCCATTATTATATACTTTTATATTATTGTTGCGCTTAAAAAAATCACAAACTTTTAAACCAAATTAGTACGTTTATAATCCCTTTATTTTGATGACCTCTAACTTTTTTATTTTTCCGTATAAGTGGCGGTATGGGGGCTCATTTTTTGCGCCATGATCTGTACTTTTTTTTTGATACCACATTTGCATATAAAAAACTTTTAATACATTTTTTATAATTTTTTTTTTAATAAAATGTATTAAAAAAAAGTAGGAATTTGGGACTTTTTTTTTTTTTCGTTCACGCCGTTCACCGTACGGGATCATTAACATTTTATTTTAATAGTTCGGACATTTACGCACGCGGCGATACCAAATATGTCTATAAAAAATGTTTTTTACGCTTTTTGGGGGTAAAATAGGAAAAAACGGACGTTTTACTTTTTTATTGGGGGAGGGGATTTTTCACTTTTTTTTTACTTTTACTTTTAAATTTTTTACATTTTTTTTACACTTGAATAGTCCCCATAGGGGACTATTCATAGCAATACCACGATTGCTAATACTGATCTGTTCTATGTATAGGACATAGAACAGATCAGTATTATCGGTCATCTTCTGCTCTGGTCTGCTCGATCACAGACCAGAGCAGGAGACGCCGGGAGCCGGACGGAGGAAGGAGAGGGGACCTCCGTCCGGCGTTCTGAATGATCGGATCCCTGCAGCAGCGCTGCGGGCGATCCAATCGTTCATTTAAATCGCGAACTGCCGCAGATGCCGGGATCTGTATTGATCCCGGCACCTGAGGGGTTAATGGCGGACGCCATTGCCGGCAGGTCCCTGGCTGCGATCAGCAGCCGGGATCAGCCGCGCATGACACGGGCATCGCTCCGATGCCTGCGGTTATGCTTAGGACGTAAATGTACGTCCTGGTGCGTTAAATACCACCTCACCAGGACGTACATTTACGTCCTGCGTCCTTAAGGGGTTAACAAAATTTTAATTTTTTAGAACTAAATTTTAATTAATTTTTAATAAAGTGTGTGTTACGCCAAGCGCTCCGGGTCCCTGCTCCTCCCCGAAGCGCTCGCGGCGCTTCTCTCTCTGCAGCGCCCCGGTCAGACCCGCTGGCTGGGAGCGCTGCACTGACATTGCCGGCGGGGATGCGATTCGCATAGCGGGACGCGAATCGCATCCCAAGTCACTCACCTGTCCCGGTCCCCGGCTGTCACGTCCTGGCGCGCGCCGCTCCGCTCCTTAGGGCGCGCGCGCGCCAGCTCTCTATGATTTAAAGGGCCAGTGCACCAATGATTGGTGCCTGGCCCAATCAGTCCAATTAGCTTCCACCTGCTCCCTGTCCATATAACCTCACTTCCCCTTTCCTTCCTTGCCGGATCTTGTTGCCTTTGTGCCTGGAGAAAGCGTCTATTGTGTTTGCCATTACTGTGTTCCTGACCTCTTGCTATCACCATTGACTACGAACCTTGCCGCCTGCCCCGACCTTCTGCTACGTCTGACCTTGCCTCTGCCTAGTCCTTCTGTCCCACCTTCTGTCAGCAAGGTTACCGCCGCAAGGTTACCGCCGCAGCAAGACCATCCCGCTTTGCGGCGGGCTCTGGTGAAAACCAGTAGCAACCTAGAACCGGTCCACCGACACGGTCCACGCCAATCCCTCGCTGACACAGACGATCCACATCCAGCTAGCCGAATCATAACAGTGTGTATGTTTCACTCTTTTCTCTCTGTTTTTTAACATTTTTTAGGTAGTACTACTACTCCCAGCATGGAACAGACTGTTCCATGATGGGAGTAGTAGTACCTGTACTAATAGACATATCGCCCTGGGTGTCAGTCTGACACCCGATGTGATCGTCCATAAAATAGCAGAGATGTGGAACGGCTAAATACAACACTCCCATCTCTGCTCTGTACTCCGGCAGTGCATGGTTTCAGCCAATCACAGCTCGGAGGGAAATATGAATGAGTGGCCGGTCGGAGTATAGCGCAAAGATGCGAGCACAGGAGAAAGCCGCTCCGCATCTCTGCTATAGACAGGACGATCGCAGTGGGTGTCAGGAGTTGTACCCGCTGTGATTTGTTCTTACCTGCAGGTACTACTGCTCCCAACATGGAGCACACTCTGCTCCATGATGGGAGCTGTAGTACCTGCAGTTAAGGAAAGATCACAGCAGGTATCACTCCTGACACCCACTGCGAAGAGGAGATCAAATGGTGAATAGGCAGGTAAGGGGCCCTCCCATTGTCCTGTAAGCTAATCAGGACACTGAGGCAATCCAGATCAGCCTGAATGAGCTGCCGGGGATTTTTTTTTTTTGCTTTTAATTTTTGACGCAACGATCAACTTTGATCACCGCGTTTGAGGGGTTAATGCTAAGCATCACTGCTATCAGTTATGTCGGGCATTAGATATGGATCCCAGCCATTGATAGCTGCTGGGACCGACCCGCTATGACGTAGGGTCAGCTCGTGACCCCGCGTCATAGCAGGGGAGCAGTGCAGGGCGTGCAGGTACGCCCTGCATCCTGAAGAGGTTAAAACAATTGATGGACATTCTTCATGAAAAGGTTATCCCTAGAGTTGAGCGAGCCTTACCTGACGAACCTCGTCTCGCTCTGACCTTTTTGGTGACCGCAGCTTGCCGAACAGACGAACATTGCCAGGCTGGGCTCAAACAAGCCTGACAACTGCAGAAATAACAGCAGAAGGGATGAGGAACACATGCCATTTGGCACCTGAATGGAAGAAGGAAATACTGGGGACACTGATTTGATGTCATGGTAGCCCAGAATACCTTGCAGCTATCAGCAAGATCACATGACCACAGGTTATCCAATCATTGCTTGGATAATTTGCAATAAAACTCCCAGGCCAATGTAAACTAAGCACAGAGGTTGGTTTCAAGGGGTACTCTGCTGCTCAGCATTTGGAACAAACTATTACGAATGGGGTCACACCTAGAGAAATCCAGGGCACATCAGTTCTTGCTCTTTAGGTGGTTTATTAAACCCTTAAAATGGCATCATAAAATGTATGGGTTTTCTGTGACCCTGCGGTTTCCTTCGACCATACATTTTATGATGCCGTTTTGCACTGGATTTCTCTACGTATGTCCTAACAAGTTACTGTTGCTCCACAGCTGTCCGTGCACTTCGTTCTTGCAAAGGGGGGATCTGAGCTGATTTGCACTAAATGAAGTCACATTGCCACCCACAAATTACCACAATGAATTACCACAAATTAATCTTGGATGGAATTATTACATTTCTCATGTTGTAGTCACAGCCATTTAGGATTTTCAGCGCAATCTCATTTACTCACATTAGCTGAGATGCAGTACAATTTAGGGAGTGCAACATAGTGATCTTTGGTCACGCAATCTGGGGGCCCCATTTTAAATTTTTAGCCCAGGGCCACAAAACGGCCCTGACTACCACCACCCCTGCTAATGCCAGCTAATGCCAGTAAAACCAGTCCACCACCTCCTGCTGTACGATGTTTACTACTATTTCCACCAGTCCACAATTTCCTGCTTGCTACTATAAGGCCATTACCTCCTGCTGTATGCTGGCTACTATTGACTATTACCGCCTGCTTTATGGTGGGTACTACTAGAACATTACCTCCTGCTGTATGCTGGATACTATTAGGCCATTACCTCCTACTGTATGCTGGATACTGAAACTCCTAACAGTAAGCCACCTCCTTTTGTACGCTGGCTTTTATAACTCCCACTAGTCCAACTACTCATGCATTATGTTGGCTACTAAAAATCCTACCAGTCCACCACTGCCTGCTGTATGCTGGCTACAACAGCTACCATACACCACCCTCCTTGCTGCTAATGCTACCACCACCTAGATCTACACAACCTATGATCCTCAAAAATGGGATGATATTTTTCAGATTTTCATACAAAATCTATTTGTTCTTTACTATTTTGTGACACGAATCCTGCCGCAATCCTGTGCCAAAAAGGGTTCATTTTTGGAACGCTTGGAAAAATATATGTCATCTTCACTCAAAACGTGTTGCTTCTCCCAAAAAGGAAAACACTTTGGAATATTTGGAAAAATCCACTGCATCTTCTGATACCTTTGTGTGCATTTTAACACTGGCAGGCATCTACCAACAACCAGGGATACTTTATGCAGCTTTATCTTAATGTTAAAAAGCATAAAACAAATCCTCTAGTGCAGTGTGTTTTTAGACAAACTGTTAGTTACCATGGGTTACTAGATGTCATCAAAACTTTGATATAAACTTAGTCCTAAAACCACTTTAAAACTACTTGAATACATTCCTTGGTGCTCTAGCAGTTTAACCTCTTCAGGACACAGGGCGTATGGATACGCCCTGCATTCCGAGTTCTTAAGGACCGAGGACGTATTTATACGCCCGTGGGAAATCTGGTCCCCACCTTTAGCCGGTTGGGGACCGGAGCCGGATGCCTGCTGAAATCATGTCGGCGATCGGAGAAAATCGCATGTCAATTCAGACATGCAATTTTCTTCAAATCTGGGCTGATCGGGTCTCTGGTGATCCGATCACCCGGAAAATAGGGATGATCGGAGCTGTCAGCAACAGCCCCGATCAGCTTAAGGGATAGGAGTGAGGTTGCAAAGCTGCGATCTCCTCCTATCCCCTGCCATTAGTCAGAACGGAGTTCTGACCAATGGCAGCACAGGACAGGGGTTTGCCATGGAAACCCCCGTTCTGCTCGCCCCTGGATGTTGAGGGGATCTGGGAAGAATATGGAGGCCGTACCTGCAGGAGAAGATGCCTGGGGACCTGGGATCTTTGCTGGAGCCTGTTGGATCCTTGCTCAGGTAAGGAATCGACGGTGGGGGGGGGGGGGGGGGGAATTGAAAGTGAAAGTAAGACGATCTTTACTGTGGCAACCACTAGGAAGGCCAAACTGCAACTCCCAGCATGCCTAGACAGCCAAAGGCTGTCTGGGCATGCTGGGAGTTGTAGTTTTGCAACATCTGGAGATGTGGAGTTTGGTGACATCTGTGTAGTTTGGCAACATCTGGAGTTTGGAGACCACTGTTACAGTGGTGCCCAAATGGTAGCCCTCCAGATGTTGTCAAAATGCAACTCTCAGCATGCCTCGACTGCCCAGGCATGCTGGGAGTTGTAGTTCTGCAACATCTGTCCCTTCAGATTTAGCAATTTTCATGAAATTTTTGAAAATTGCTGCTCTACTTTGAAGCCCTCTAATTTTTTGAAAAAGCAAAAATATGTCCATTTTATGATGCCATCATAAAGTGGACATATTGTATTTGTGAAGAAAAATAAAATGTATTCGGAATATCCATTTTCCTCACAAGTAGAGCGCTTCAAAGTAAGAAAAATGCTAAATTTTCAAAATTTTCATGAAATTTTGGGATTTTTCACCAAAAAAGGATACAATTATCGCCGAAAATTTACCACCAAAATAAAGTAGAATATGTCATGAAAAAACAATCTCAGAATCAGAATATTCGGTAAAAGCGTTTTCGCGTTATTAATTCATAAAGTGACGGTGGTCATAATTGCGAAAAAGGGCTCAGTCCTTAAAGGGGTACTCTGCCCCTGGCATCTTATCCCCTATCCATAAGATGTCAGATCGCCGCGGTCCCGCTGCTGGGGACCCCGGAGATCGCCGCTGCAGCACCCCGCCATCATTACTGCACAGAGCGAGTTCGCTCTGTGCGTAATGACGGGCGATACAGGGGCCGGAGCAGCGTGAAGTCATGGCTCCCCCCCTCATGACATCACGGCCCGTCCCCTTAATGCAAGTCTATGGCAGGGGGCGTGACGGCCGCCACGCCCCCTTTCCATAGACGTGTTTTGACGGGCCGGACCGTGACGTCACGAGGGGCGGAGCTGTGATGTAACGATGCTCCGGCCCCTGTATTGCCCGTCATTACATGCAGAGCGATCTCGCTCTGTGCCGTAATGATAGCGGGGTGCTGCAGCAGCGATCCCCGGGGTCCCCAGCAGCGGGACCCCGGCGATCTGACATCTTATCCCCTATCCTTTGGATAGGGGATAAGATGTCTAGGGGCGGAGTACCCCTTAAGGTGAAAAAGGACTGCGTCCTTAAGGGGTTAAAGCATTTAGGTATGCAGTATTATATATGTGTTTTGAGGCTTCTGCTTTGCCGCAAACCAAACATTTTCCAAAAGTTCAGTGAAATTGGCGAACCAAACTTTTGAAAAGTTTGCTCACATCTATTCCTTAGTTACTACTTCAACATGGGGAAATGTGGGGTACTAGCTACTAAGTGGGGCAATAGGGGGTTCGAAGTAACTACCCAGTATGGGGCTCTTAGCTATTAAATAGGAGCTGTTTAGGGGTCCTAGCTATAATATAGGGGCAGTTTGTGCACGTGTGTGTGTTGTGGGTAGGGGTGTGTGTGGTGGATTGGGGCTAACTACCCCACCGGGAGCATATGATAAGTTTGGACATTTTATAGAAATGCTTAAAATATTTATTTCACTTTAACTAAAGCCATAACATTATAGTCAACTAAAATCTGCTAGAAATTTAGACTAAATAGATTAGACTAGAGGGCGCATGCGCATGGCTCACTGAGGTGGAGGCAGGGGATGTGAGCTCCGTGTCGGCAACGCTGTTGTAAGCTGTACTTGGCACCGTTATCGGCATTTACCTTGACCGGTGGTGGAAGATATCCTGCTCCGGTAGGAAGAAGTTCCAGGCTGATTCACAGCGCCTTTCTAAATCAATTCCCGCGTTATTGCGGGCGGCCCTTCTATCTAATATGGCGGCGTCTGCTACTAGCCATGATGGGGCTTCAGAGGAGCAGGAGACTGAACAAGATGTGGCCTCTCTATCTCACATGTCCATGTTTCGCAGCATTCAGAGGCTATTCCGGGCTGAGCTGGGGAAAGCTGTGCCGGACTTCACTGCCCAGATCCAGGTACTGGGACAGCGGATAGCTGATAATGAAAACAAGATGGTGGAGCTGGCAGACGCATTAGAGGCTGATTATAAAGACCTGACTGACCATACTGAGAAGATAGTTTCTGGAACTTAAAGGGGTATTCCAGGAAAAAACTTTTTTTTATATATCAACTGGCTCCAGAAAGTTAAACAGATTTGTAAATTACTTCTATTAAAAAATCTCAATCCTTTCAGTACTTATGAGCTTCTGAAGTTTAGGTTGTTCTTTTCTGTCTAAGTGCTCTCTGATGACACCTGTCTCTGGAAACGCCCAGTTTAGAAGAGGTTTGCTATGGGGATTTGCTTCTAAACTGGGTCTTTCCCGAGACAGGTGTCATCAGAGAGGACTTAGACAGAAAAGAACAACCTTAACTTCAGAAGCTCATAAGTACTGAAAGAATTAAGATTTTTTTAATAGAAGTAATTTACAAATCTGTTTAACTTTCTGGAGCCAGTTGATATTTATAAAAAAGTTTTTACCTGGATAACCCCTTTAAACTTGAGGACCTGGAGAACAGGTCTCGGAGGGCGAATATTCGTATCTGTGGCCTGCCTGAACAGGTGACTGATTTGAAACCCCCCGTCACCACGCAATTTCAAGCTTTGCTACCTGATGCAGACCCAGAAATGTTCTGTATGAATCGTGTTCATAGGGCCCTGGCTAGGCCCCGCAACCCTGACATTCCGAGAGATGTCATTCTCAAATTGCACTATGCGGAGATGCAAGACCAACTGCTGGCCGTGGCTCGCAACCTAGAGACTCTCCTGCAGGGGCGGACAAATCACATGTGCAGCTGCACAGGGGCCCGCCACTACACATGGGCCTCAGGCACTTGCCAAGGGTCCCCTTGAGAGAGAGAGGTGCAGCTGGTGAGGATCCAGGACAGTTGTCCCGATCCCCACTCAGACAAGCGCTATTTTTTTTTTTTAGAATCCCTGCACTGCTCCGGCTCCGGTATCATTAGGGAGACAGGCAGTAGCGCAGGGATGAAGGTATCTGATTCATGGCTCCGCCCCCAGCACAGGAAGAGGACGGAGGCCGAGAGCTGACCGGCCTCCGAGGAGCACAGCGGCTGTGAGGGGAAGTGATGTCCCCTGTCCTGCCTCTCTTCTCACTAGCAGTATAACCTGGGGCTGGTGGGTAGCAGCCCAGTGGGGTCACTTTCCCTCCTCCGGGGTCCACAGGTCACCTACAGGTCACATTACAAGAACAATTTTTGGGAAAAATCGCGGCAAAAAATTGTTCTTGTAATGTGACCTGTGGGTGACCTGTGGACCCCAGAGGAGGGAAAGTGACCCCACTGGTGCCACAACATGTGGACACACTGCTTGTTTATTTATCATTAATCCATTAAGGCAGTGTTTCCCAAGCAGGGAGCCTCCAGATGTTGCAAAACTACAACTTCCGGACAGCTAAAGACTGTCCAGGCATGCTGGGAGTTGTAGTTTTGTAACAGCTGGAGGCACACTGGTTGGTAAACACTGAGATAAATAGATTGACTGGGCATAGATCAGTGTTTTCCTACCATGGTGCCTCCAGCTGTTGCAAGACTACAGTCCAGACATGCTGGGAGTTGTAGTTTTGCAACAGCTGGAGACACCCTGGTTGGAAAACACTATCTATCTACCTATCGATCTATCCATCCCACAGGGTGCCTCCAGCTGTTGCAAAACTACAACTCCCAGCATACCTCAACAGCCAAAGGCCCAGAAGTTGTAGTTTTTTAGTTTTGCAACATCTGGAGGCACCCTGGTTGGTAAAAAGATATCCATATCCCATCTCATATCTATCTATCTACTGTATCTACTGTATCTATCTTATATCTATCTATCTCTATCTATCATCTATCTATCCATCTAATATCTATCTATCTCATATCTATTTATCTATCTATCTCATATCTATCTATCTCATATCTATCTATCTATCTATCTCATATCTATCTATCTATCTATCTATCTCATATCTATCTATCTATCTATCTAATATCTCATATTTATGTCCTACCTGAACAATTGATGTATGGGGGGGGGGGGGGGCAGGCACGTTCTTTGCACAGGGGCCCTATGCTGTCTGTGTCCGTCCCTCCTCTCCTGGATATGCCATCTACAGTCCGTCTCTTTTCTGATTTGGCTCCCTCCACACTGGAACGCCGTCGGCAGTTTTACCTTTCACTTTGGCCTTACAACGAGAAGGGGTCAAGTACCGTTGGGGATCCCCCTTTTCTTTGGCCTTCCAGATTCACAGCAGACAATATGTGGTCCGCTCCCTGTCTGAAGCATAAGATGGCTTGAATAAAGAGAATATTGCCTGGTCTTTGGATCTTCCTTTGCCCCCCCCAGGTCTGGACCTGAGGAAGAGGGGAGCGTGTCCCCTCGCAACGCGTAGTCCCTGCTTTATTCCAAATAAAGTGTATCTTTCACTTCCATACGGCTCCTGACATCATTTCCTCAGCTGCCGCACGGCCGAGCGCCAGGATGGGATTCCTTTTTCACCGCCACTGCTCATCACTCGCAGACCGTCCGGTCGGACGGGTGGATACGGGCAGCACACCGTGGATTTCTACTTACTCACACCAGTTGGGCTCCTTCAAGCTGCTTTAGGTGTTATGCTCTCAGCATAACACCATCAGGTGAGAGCATTTCTTACGCATTTTCACCTGTTACTTGTACTAAGGATAACGGCACATGTCCCTTTTTGTCTTTCCTACTTTTCTGCTCAATGATGATGTCATGTCCCGGGAGCTGTGCATGATGGGAAAATATCCCTATAGGAGCTGCACAGCTCCCGGGACGTGAGTCATCAGAAAGCAGTTAGACAGAAAACAGCAACTCAACTTCAGAAGCTAATAATTATTGGAAGGATTAAGATTTTTTAATAGAATTAATTTACAAATCTGTTCAACTTTCCGGAGCCAGTTGATATATAAAAAAAGTTTTGGCCTGGAATACCTCTTTAATTCCTATGCACCAAATGATGACCTTATTGCATATTTTGATACTCTGTGTTGGTATGTCTCTACACTGAGTTATGACACACTGCTTTGGGCCGGAGACTTTAACTTTGTTTTCAATGGAAAAATGGACTGTTCTAGCACGACGTTGTTTCGTCGCTCGGCCGCCCAGCAACAACTCATTAACTCTAACTTCCATTCCCTTTTTTAAGTAGACATGTGGAGAGAACATAATGGGATGGCCCGTGGGTATTCGTACTATTCTTTTGCTCACGTGCTCTATACTAGGATAGACTGGCTGCTGACTATTGCTGCTACTCTTCCTTCTTTATTATTTGCTAAACATGTAGTTGTGCCCTGGTCGGACCATGACATAGTCTGGGCTGCACTGGACTTTGTGAGTAGGCCACACACACCATTCAGATTGTGCCTTAATGGGGCTCTTCTGACTAATCCTTCCATAGTATCTCAGGTGTCTAAGGACTTGACTACTTTTTTTGCCGATCGATGGTTCTGGATCGGAACCAGTGTGGGTGTGGTCTGCTCATAAAGCATTTTTTTAGAGAGGCCTTATTGTTGCTATTGTCTCAGGTCTCCGTAAAGCACGTGATAGGCAACAGTCTATGCTAGATCCTTTCGGTCTGTGTGGAAAAAGCTGTCCGCTGGACCAAAGCGAAATACTACCGTTTGGCTAACAAACCTGACCATCTTTTTACTAACATGCTCTGTCAGCGTCAGTCTTTGAATGTTATTCATGGGATCCAGCTGCGCCCGGGTTTGATTACATCTCATCCGCATCGTATTTACTCGGCCTTTCACGATTATTATGCTATACTTTATAGTGAGCCCTGCCATCCACCCACCTACTCATGGGGATCGACTTCATGAATACATAAGAACTGTCCCTCTGTCTACTCTATCTGAAGAAGCTAGAGCGGTCTTGAATGCCCCTCTTACTGTGGAGGAGGTGGGGGAGACTATTACCAATCTAAAGCTTAGCAAGTCTCCACTTCCTGATGGGCTGTCGGAAGCTTATTATATAAAGTTCGCTGCCCAGCTGACCCTCCATCTTACCAAATTGTATAACTCACTATTTACATCCGAATCCCTTCCTCATGAGTATTTGGACGGTCATACCCAAATCTCTTAAAGATCCTCTTCAGGTACACAACTGCAGACCGATTTCTTTAATTAATATGAATGCTAAGATACTCATTACCTTGATTCTTGCCCGGCATGTTAATGGCTTCCTACCCCAACTGGTCCACCTGGACCAGGTGGGTTTTGTGCCAGGCAGACAAGCCCTGGATAATGTCCAGAAGGTACTCACTCTAGTGGCCCATTCGAATGCCTTCTCGATTTTGCTTACTTTTTTGGCGGTGGATATCGAGAAGGCATGTGATTGCGTTTTTTGGCAGTATCTTTTTGCGGTCCTGGAGGCTTTTCTTAAGATGCCTACTGACACCCCTTGTCCAATCTCTATATCTCGGGGCACTAGACAGGGGTGTCCCCTATCCCAGGCACTTTTTACTCTGGTGATAGATCCCCTAGCGACTGTTCTCTGGTCCTGTCCTAATGTTAAAGGAATACAGGTTACAGATGGGCTCTCCTTCCTATAAATTTCATTTATTTGCGGATGACCAATTACTTACCTTAACACAACCCCAAATTTTGCGGAGTTGTCTGGCCTTCACGTTAATAGCTCTAAGTTGGAGGTCTTGTATTGTGGAGTATCCTCTACCACTCAGAAGCTGTAACAGAGCAGGATCCTCTAACCTGTGTGGCTGATGACTCAGACTGTATCGGGGAGCGGAGTCTAAAGTTCTGCTGGTCTTCACCAGAGCCCGCCACAAGGCAGGATGGGCTTGCTGCAGCAGGTGACATCCAGGTCGCTACCCCCGACCCAGCTCGACCACACAGGTAGCTGGGCTAGGCGAGGTACAGAAGGAAAAGTCAGTAGCGTAGTCAAGGTCAAGGCGTGGTCAAGGCAGGCAGCAAAGGTGCGTGTTACGCCGAGCGCTCCGGGTCCCTGCTCCTCCCCGGAGCACTCGCGGCGTTCCTCTCTCTGCAGCTCCCCGGTCAGACCACGCCCGCTCGCGAATCGCATCCCAGGTCACTTGCCCGTCCCGGTCCCCGGCTGTCATGTGCTGGCGCGCGCGGCTCCGCTCTCTAGGGCGCGCGCGCGCCAGCTCTCTAAGATTTAAAGGGCTAGTGCACCAATGATTGGTGCCTGGCCCAATCAGCTTAATTAGCTTCCACCTGCTCCCTGGCTATAATACCTCACTTCCCCTGCACTCCCTTGCCGGATCTTGTTGCCTTGTGCCAGTGAAAGCGTTTAGTGTTGTCCAAAGCCTGTGTTTCCAGATGTTCTGCTATCCATATTGACTACGAACCTTGCCGCCTGCCCCGACCTTCTGCTACGTCTGACCTTGTCTCTGCCTAGTCCTTTTGTCCCACGCCTTCTCAGAAGTCAGAGAGGTTGAGCCGTTGCCAGTGGATACGACCTGGTTGCTACCGCCGCAGCAAGACCATCCCGCTTTGCGGTGGGCTCTGGTGAATACCAGTAGCATCTTAGAACCGGTCCACCTGCACGGTCCACGCCAATCCCTCGCTGACACAGAGGATCCACATCCAGCTAGCCGAATCGTGACAGTAGATCCGGCCATGGATCCCGCTGAGGTGCCGCTGCCAAGTCTCGCTGACCTTCCCACGGTGGTCGCCCAGCAATCGCAGCAGATCGCCCAACAAGGACAGCAGCTGTCGCAGCTGACCGCCACGTTACAGCAACTTCTGCCACTGCTACAGCAGCAACCATCTCCTCCGCCAGCTCCTGCCCCTCCTCCGCAGCGAGTGGCCGCTCCTAGCCTCCGCTTGTCCCTGCCGGACAAATTTGATGGGGACTCCCGACTCTGCCGTGGCTACTTATCTCAATGTTCCCTGCACATGGAGATGTTGTCGGACCAATTTCCTTCAGAACGGTCTAAGATGGCGTTCGTAGTGAGTCTTCTATCTGGAAAGGCTTTGTCTTGGGCCACTCCGCTCTGGGACCGCAATGATCCTGCCACAGCCACAGTTCAGTCCTTCTTCGCTGAAGTCCGTAGTGTCTTCGAGGAACCAGCCCGAGCTTCTTCTGCCGAGACTGCCCTGCTGAACCTGGTCCAGGGTAATTCTTCAGTAGGCGAGTACGCCATCCAATTTCGTACTCTCGCTTCCGAATTATCTTGGAATAACGAGGCTCTCTGCGAGACCTTTAAAAAAGGCCTATCCAGTAACATCAAGGATGTGCTGGCCGCACGAGAGATTCCTGCCAACCTGCAAGAACTTATCCATTTGGCCACCCGCATTGACATGCGTTTTTCTGAGAGACACCAGGAGCTCCGCCAGGAAAAAGACCTAGATCTCTGGGCACCTCTCCCACAGTATCCTTTGCAATCTACGCCTGTGCCTCCCGCCGAGGAGGCTATGCAATTGGATCGGTCTCGCCTGACACAGGAAGAGAGGACTCGCCGTAGGGAAGAAAATCTTTGTCTGTACTGCACCAGTACTGAACATTTCTTGGTGGATTGCCCTATTCGTCCGCCACGTCTGGGAAACGCACACACTCACCCAGCTCACGTGGGTGTGGCGTCTCTTGGTACGAAGTCTGCTTCTCCACGTCTCACGGTGCCCGTACGGATTTCTCCTTCTGCCAACTCCTCCCTCTCAGCAGTGGCCTGCTTGGACTCTGGTGCCTCTGGAAATTTTATTCTGGACTCTCTGGTGAATAAGTTCTGCATCCCGGTGACCCGTCTCGTCAAGCCGTTCTACATTTCCTCGGTCAACGGAGTTAAATTGGATTGCACCGTGCGTTACCGCACAAAACCCCTCTTAATGTGCATTGGACCCCATTACGAAAAGATTGAATTGTTCGTCCTTCCCAATTGCACCTCTGAAGTCCTCCTCGGTCTTTCATGGCTCCAGCATCATTCTCCCACCCTTGACTGGACCACCGGGGAGATCAAGAATTGGGGTTCTGCTTGCCGCAAGAGATGCCTCACGTCTCCTCCCAGTCCCTTCAGGCAAGCCTCAGTGCCTCCTCCTACACCTGGTCTCCCCAAGGCCTATCAGGACTGTGCCGTGCCTCCTCATGGCCCCCGTCCTGTTGACACCCTGTCCCGTGCCAAGCTTCACCCTCTGCCCTCCCTCCCCATTCCCACTCCTGCTGTACTGCCTGCATTTGAGGAAACCCTACAATCACTCCCAGTGTCCTCGTCCCATGTGAAGCAGTTGCCGGGCAAAAAAAGGGGGAGACCTAAGGGGGGGGGGGTACTGTTACGCCGAGCGCTCCGGGTCCCTGCTCCTCCCCGGAGCGCTCGCGGCGTTCCTCTCTCTGCAGTGCCCCGGTCAGACCCGCTGACCGGGAGCGCTGCACTGACATTGCTGGCGGGGATGCGATCCGCATAGCGGGACGCGCCCGCTTGCGAATCGCATCCCAGGTCACTTGCCCGTCCCGGTCCCTGGCTGTCATGTGCTGGCGCGCGCGGCACCGCTCTCTAGGGCGCGCGCGCGCCAGCTCTCTAAGATTTAAAGGGCCAGTGCACCAATGATTGGTGCCTGGCCCAATCAGCTTAATTAGCTTCCACCTGCTCCCTGGCTATAATAATTCACTTCCCCTGCACTTCCTTGCCGGATCTTGTTGCCTTGTGCCAGTGAAAGCGTTTAGTGTTGTCCAAAGCCCGTGTTTCCAGATCTTCTGCTATCCATATTGACTACGAACCTTGCCGCCTGCTCCGACCTTCTGCTATGTCTGACCTTGTCTCTGCCTAGTCCTTTTGTCCCACGCCTTCTCAGCAGTCAGCGAGGTTGAGCCGTTGCCAGTGGATACGACCTGGTTGCTACCGCCACAGCAAGACCATCCCGCTTTGCAGCGGGCTCTCGTGAATACCAGTAGCATCTTAGAACCGGTCCACCGGCACGGTCCACGCCAATCCCTCGCTGACACAGAGGATCCACATCCAGCTAGCCGAATCGTGACAGTGCGTAATCTAACAATGTAGCAGAAGGTCTGGATACATGGGAAAGGCTAACAGGCTATAAGGGTCGCTTAATCTCAGGCTAGGGGCACTGAAGATCCAGCAGGGAAGTGGTAGAGGTGCAGAGACTTCATAATGTAGAGTCAGGTGCAACAACTAATCATGGGCGTATTGGCCCTAGGAGACGAGGATGTGTGCCGGAGCTGAGACACAGAGGAGGAGGTGGCAGCGTAGCAGGGTGAGTGACGGGCTGGGACTCGCATGCTGGCGCGTCCCACAATGCGAATCCCAGCCCCGCCAGCAGGGGATTCAGGGACCATGCGCTCACGGCCGGTACTTGCAGCAGGAGCGCAGTGAGCAACAGAAACTAATTGATTTTGAACTTTGGGTTTCAGCGGCCCTCTTCCAGTCTTCCAAATTTAGGGATGTGTATTACTAACACACTTCCCTCAATTTATGCTGCTAATTATCCCTGTTTGTTTAACCCCTTAACGACGCAGGACGTATATTTACGTCCTGCGCCGGCTCCCGCGATATGAAGCGGGATCGCGGCGCGATCCCGCATCATATCGCGTGGGTCCCGGCGCTAATCAACGGCCGGGACCCGCGGCTAATACCACACATCGCCGATCGCGGCGATGTGCGGTATTAACCCTTTAGAAGCGGCGGTCAAAGCTGACCGCCGCTTCTAAAGTGAAACTGAAAGTATCCCGGCTGCTCAGTCGGGCTGTTCGGGACCGCAGCGGTGAAATCGCGGCGTCCCGAACAGCTGATCGGACACCGGGAGGGCTCTTACGTGCCTCCTCGGTGTCCGATCGACGAATGACTGCTCCGTGCCTGAGATCCAGGCAGGAGCAGTCAAGCGTCGATAATGCTGATCACAGGCGTGTTAATACACGCCTGTGATCAGGATGAGAGATCAGTGTGTGCAGTTTTATAGGTCCCTAAAAAAAATGTAAAAAAAAAGTGTTAATAAAGGTCATTTAACCCCTTCCCTAATAAAAGTTTGAATCACCCCCCTTTTCCCATAAGAAAAATAAAACAGTGTAAAAAAAAATTAAAATAAACATATGTGGTATCGCCGCGTGCGTAAATGTCCGAACTATAAAAATATATCATTAATTAAGCCGTACGGTCAATGGCGTACGCGCAAAAAAAAATCCAAAGTCCAAAAAAGCGTATTTTGGTCACTTTTTATAACATTAAAAAATGAATAAAAAGTGATCAAAAAGTCAGATCAAAACAAAAATCATACCGATAAAAACTTCAGATCACGGCGCAAAAAATGAGTCCTCATACCGCCCCGTACGTGGAAAAATAAAAAAGTTATAATGGTCAGAAGAGGACATTTTTAAATGTATAAATTTTCCTGCATGTAGTTATGATTTTTTCCAGAAGTGCGACAAAATCAAACCTATATAAGTAGGGTATAATTTTAACCGTATGGACCTACAGAATAATGATAAGGTGTAATTTTTACCGAAATATGCACTGCGTAGAAACGGAAGCCCCCAAAAGTTACAAAATGGCGTTTTTTTTTCGATTTTGTCGCACAATGATTTTTTTTTCCGTTTCGCCGTGCATTTTTGGGTAAAATGACTAATGTCACTGCAAAGTAGAATTGGTGACGCAAAAAATAAGCCATAATATGGATTTTTAGGTGGAAAATTGAAAGGGTTATGATTTTTTTAAAGGTAAGGAGGAAAAAACGAAAGTGCAAAAACGGAAAAACCCTGAGTCCTTAAGGGGTTAACCCCTTATGGACTCAGGGTTTTTCAGTTTTTGCACTTTCATTTTTTCCTCCTTACCTTTTAAAAATCATAATCCTTTCAATCTTCCAACAAAAAATCCATATTATGGCTTATTTTTTGTGTAACCAATTCTACTTTGCAGTGAAATTAGTCATTTTACCCAAAAATTCACGGCGAAACGGAAAAAAAAAATCATTGTGCGATAAAATCAAAGAAAAAACGCCATTTTGTAACTTTTGGGGGCTTCCGTTTCTACGCAATGCATATTTCGGTAAAAATGACACCTTACCATTATTCTGTAGGTCCAGACGGTTAAAATGATACCCTACTTATATAGGTTTGATTTTGTCGTACTTCTGGAAAAAATCATAACTACATGCAGGAAAATGTATACGTTTAAAAATGTCCTTTTCTGACCCCTATAACTTTTTTATTTTTCAACATACAGGGCGGTATGAGGGCTCATTTTTTGTGTCATGATCTGAAGTTTTTATGGGTATGATTTTTGTTTTGATCAGACTTTTTGATCACATTTTATTAATTTTTTAATGGTATAAAAAGTGACCAAAAATAAGCTTTTTTGGACTTTGGAATTTTTTTGCGTGTACGCCATTGTCCGTGCGGTTTAATTAATTATATATTTTTATAGTTTGGACATTTACGCACGAAGCGATACCACATATGTTTATTTTTTTTTTATTTACACTGTTTTATTTATTTATTTTTATTTTTATTTTTTTCCTTTTTTTTTTGCAGTGTTATAGCTCCCATAGGGACCTATAACACTGCACACACTGATCTCTTATACTAATCATTGTTATTCCATAGGGACCTATAACACTGCGCACACTGATCTCCTATGCTGATCACTGGCATGTATTAACACGCCTGTGATTAGTGTTATCGGCGTTTGACTGCTCCTGCCTGGATCTCAGGCACGGAGCAGTCATTCGTCGATCGGACACCGAGGAGGCAGGTAAGGGTCACCGCGGTCACCGCGGCGGTCCCGAACAGCCCGACTGACTAGCCGGGATACTTTCACTTTCACTTTAGAAGCGGCGGTCAGCTTTGACCGCCGCTTCTAAAGGGTTAATACCGCACATTGCCGCGATCGGCGATGTGTGGTATTAGCCTCGGGTCCCGGCCGTTGATGAGCGCCGGGACCGACGCGATGTGATGCGGGGTCGCAGCGCGGTCCCGGCCGTTAAGGGGTTAAAGGGGTTATCCACCATAAGGTTATTTTTGTATGTACATGGCAGACAGTAATGGACATGCTTAGCAAGGATCTGTACTTGTCTTGGGGCTAAATGGCTATGCTGTGAGTCCACCATAACACTGTGGCTAGCTTTTTGGGAACAGCTATTTCCTGTTTGAGTTTTCCTTTTTTGCCTACAAATCCTATAATTCCATTATCCTCCCTCCCTCACATCAGCCACCCCACCCATTGAAACATAAATGAGCTGCATCCTTTCAAAATACCTGTGGTTTTCAATCGGGGTGCCTCCAGCTGTTGCATTAGTTGCAGATTGCTCTCTCCACCCATTGTAGCAGACAGGCTCCCTGTCATCAGCTGACTAGTGTGTCAGGTCTCGGCCGCATTACAACCTGGGAAAAATCTGAGACAACAGTCATTTTGTATGCTGTTAAAAATTAATATTGGGGTGAAAATCACATAAGAATTGTGAGAAAACCGTCACACACAGGTACAGACACTATATTATGAACTACACTAACTATACAGCCCCTGTAGCATAGTCAAATAAAATAAATTCCTGGAATACCCGCACCGTCCCAGTCCTGGTGATTGTGGCTGATTTGAAGACCTTTCAGGCGGAGTTATTCCTGTTTATTTGGAGGGGCAAATGTCCTCACATTCCCCGTACAGTTATGTATTTTCATAAGCGTTTGGCTGGCCTATCAGTCTCAAACCTTATGAAATATTATTATGCAGCCAGAATAGCACAACTGACTATGGTTAATGCTTCTCAGGGGGGCCCTTTATGGATTCGTTTGGAATCGGATTTAGTCTGACCATACTCCCTAACAACACTTATGTGGTCTGTTTCTCCAGTAGCTCATCTTCTCCCTTCTTCTGCTCTTGTGGTCCTTCACGCTCTCTCTCAATCTGGCGACAGGTACGCTTTCGCTTTTCTTTACAATTCCTCCCCTATCTTCTTACTCCTCTGCTCCTCAATCCTGCTTTTAATCTGGGACTACTCCCTTCTGATTTCTCCTGGTGGACAGAGAGACTTCTTGTCTGTCTGTCTGATTTTTTGGTTCGGAAACGCTTGATGTCTCTGGAGGATTTTCGGAATACATTCCGTCCTCCACGCTCTCACCAGGTTTTTTCTTTTCTTCGATCCTTAGCTCCAGGTACGCTGCTCACCTCTTCCGCTGTTTTAGAGAATGTTGCCCGTTATTCTCCCCTCAGGCTGGTTGTCACATCTATATGCGGTCCTCAATGCCCCCCCCCCCCCTAAGGACCAAAAATTGCCATTTATGCTCAAATGGGAAGAGGATTTCCAGTTTACCATGTCCTTACAGCGTTGGCAGGCCTGCTGTGAGGCTGTGAGTAAAGGGAGTTGTCAGGTGTCTCTAATGGAGACTTCCCTGAAGATAGGGCTTACTATGTCCCCGCTAGTGTTGCTCACGAATATTCGCAATGCGAATTTTATTCGCGAACATCGCATATTCGCGAATTCCTCGAATATTCGCGAATATAGCACTATATATTCGTAATTACGAATATTTTTTTTTTTTTTCCACAGTACACATCACAGTGATCATCCCTCTCTGCTTCCAGCTTATGTGGTGTAAAGAAGACTCTAATACTACTGTGTGAGACTGGGGCGCAAATTTTCACATATGCAAATTCTCAAATATGCGAATTTTCTCTTATGTTAATTTTCGCATGTGCGAATATTCGCATATGCGAAAATAAAACGGGAATATTGCGAATATTCGCGAATATATGACGAATATTCGTCCATATATTCGCGAATATTCGCGAATTCGAATATGGCCTATGCCGCTCAACACTAGTCCCCGCTAGTTTACATATTATGTTTCTTACCTCATCTCCTAATTGTTTCCGGGGTGTCCCACAGTGGGTGATATGCCCCACACTTGTTGGAGTTGCTCGGTTGTCCATGCGTTTTGGAAGAGGGTGGTGGATCTTATACGTGATATTACTGGATTTCCCTGTCCCTTTACACCTTCCTATTATCTGTTAAGTGATATGCCGTCTCATGTGCCTTTTTGTCTTTTTTGTCTTTCCAACTTTAGGTTACTAGCTACAAGGAACCATATTGATTCCCGATGGAAACAACCTGACTTATTGTGGGATATTTTTATTGCACGCATTAAAGGGGTTATCCAGAAATAAAAAACGTTTTTCTATATGTCAACTGGCTCCAGAAAGTTAAACAGATTTGTAAATTACTTCTATTAAAAATCTTAATCCTTTCAGTACTTATGAGCTGCTGAAGTTGAGTTGTTCTTTTCTGTCTAAGTGCTCTCTGATGACACGTGTCTCGGGAGCTGTCCAGAGTAGAAGCAAATTCCCATAGCAAACCTATTCTGCTCTGTGCAGTTCCTGAGACAAGCAGAGATGTCAGCAGAGAGCACTGTTTCCAGACAGATAAGAACAACTCAACTTCAGTAGCTGATAATTATTGGAAGGATTAAGATTTTTTTAAAGAAGTAATTTACAAATCTGTTTAACTTTCTGGAGCCAGTTGATCTAAAAAAAAGTTTTTTCCTGGAATGAATGTTATTGTACTTTTTGAAAAGCTTTCGGCTATCTGTGAGGACGGGTTGGAGGGATTTCAGAAGGTCTGGGAGCCTGGTTATATTCAATCCTCATATTGTCCTGATCTTAGGTACACTATGTCCTTGTGTTAGTATTTTAACCAGGGTGACTATCTTTTTCATTATTTTCTATTAATCGAGGCTTGTATGGTTTGTTTATTTTGTTCTTGTATTTTACATCTTTATCTTTCTGCCTGCCATCCCAGATACTGCCATATTACTATGTTTTACAACTGCAATTCCAAATAAACTTGCTCGGTTTGTACTAAATAGATTAGATTAAAGCTAAAACTATTAAAAAGGTGATTTAGTCAACTAGAATAAATTGAAATGTGCTGTTAAAATTAACATTGGTGTCTAAGTTTGCAGGGGTTAGGTGGTAGTGAAGATCCTCAATGCCGTAAAGAGGTTATATACACTACAGGGGCTATACCTCTTTTTCCAGGAGTACTAAACTTTAAATGTTTTCTATTTGTTATTAAGGTCTGTTACGCCGAGCGCTCCGGGTCCCCGCTCCTCCCCGGAGCGCTCGCAACATCCTCGCAATTGCAGCGCCCCGGTCAGACCTGCTGACCAGGTGCGCTGCGATACCTCTCCCAGCCGGGATGCGATTCGCGATGCGGCAGGCGCCCGCTCGCAATGCGCTTCCCGGCTCCCGTACCTGACTCGCTCTCCGTCGGTCTTGTCCCGGCGCGCGCGGCCCCGCTCCCTAGGGCGCGCGCGCGCCGGGTCTCTGCAATTTAAAGGGCCACTGCGCCACTGATTGGCGCAGTTAGTTTAATTAGTGTGTTCACCTGTGCACTCCCTATTTATACCTCACTTCCCCTGCACTCCCTCGCCGGATCTTGTTGCCATTGTGCCAGTGAAAGCGTTTCCTTGTGTGTTCCTAGCCTGTGTTCCAGACCTCCTGCCGTTGCCCCTGACTACGATCCTTGCTGCCTGCCCTGACCTTCTGCTACGTCCGACCTTGCTCTTGTCTACTCCCTTGTACCGCGCCTATCTTCAGCAGTCAGAGAGGTTGAGCCGTTGCTGGTGGATACGACCTGGTTGCTACCGCCGCTGCAAGACCATCCCGCTTTGCGGCGGGCTCTGGTGAATACCAGTAGTAACTTAGAACCGGTCCACCAGCACGGTCCACGCCAATCCCTCTCTGGCACAGAGGATCCACCACCTGCCAGCCGAATCGTGACAAGGTCCCTATATGTTACACGTATAATTCCTGGCATAAAATATGTATTTTATCATTTACTCTTTTTTTGTTCATTCATAATTATGTCTCTTGGGAGGATATCCCATCTGTATACCGTTTCTGTTTCTCATTATTGGAATCATCATCTCCTGGGCCGCATTAGCTGCCTAAAGGGAATATCCAACCAGAACATATAAACTGATCTCTGAAGCACAAGTCATTGTGTTGGGCTTTATCATGAAGATCATATATACGTTACCATCTGGTGAACAACTGAGATCTGCTGAGAGATTGATTTATCATAGTGAAAAAATGAACAGATAATTTGGTCACATCTGAAATGAAAAAGAAGACTAAGAGACGAAATGTTAGATTCTACAACCCAAAGAG
The DNA here is from genome assembly GCF_029499605.1 of Hyla sarda. Lineage (NCBI taxonomy): Eukaryota > Metazoa > Chordata > Amphibia > Anura > Hylidae > Hyla > Hyla sarda. The sequence goes on from NC_079192.1 coordinate 8,274,611, forward strand.
AAATTCCCTGTATCCTAATGTATCACTTGTTATGTCTATAGAAGAATTTAAATGGAGAACCAAAGTGAAGTAAGTGCAGAACAGTTGTGTATGGTATTTATTAAGGATGAGCATATTGAATCTGACGAATCCGAATTCGCAACGAATTTCAGGAAAAATCGATTCGTAATGAATGCGAATATTGCAGCAATTCAATTGCGTAAATCACTTTATTAAACTCCATTTAATGTGGTCAAGGCTCCAGGGCATCTAAAATGGCGGATCCACATGTGAGGACATGGGGCAAGAAATCCTGGGAAGGCGGGAACAAGGGTAGGCGGGATGACCCTGAATCACATGCAGCATGCAGCTTATCAGCAGCCAGCCACCCCTGTGATGTTACAGCCCTAAATAATTAACAGCCATCTTGCAGCCAGTCACATCAGTGTTCTATTACAGAGCGAGAGAGGGACAGAGAGCAGTGTGTGTTGCACAGAAAAGCATTTTTACAGCAGCGATTCACCTCAAGTCCAAATCCAGCCTAGAAGCACTGATAGGGAAAGGAGTGAGATTGAGAGAGAAAGTGCAATTTTGGGTGTAGTACACAGCGACTGTGTGCTGCAGCACTGGTGTTTACATCAACTGAAAAGCTAATAGTAGCCAACCAGTTAGGGTGAGCAGAGCACGAAAAGCATATTGTCCTCTATTATGTGTAACCTGTGCATACATCTAAGTGGTGTCCCATTTTTTTCCTGTTAAAGTCTTAAGGGCCTAGATACTGTGAAAGGCCAGACAAAAATACACATCTGCTGGTGTTGTAAACGAATACTGTTTTAAGCGTGCTGGAGCGCATTGTCTTCCCCTCATAAGTGCATAACACATTCGTACATCTAAGTGGTGTACTATTTTGTTCCATTAAAGTCTTAAGGGCCTAGATATTGTGAAAGGATTCGCAAAAGTACACACCTGCTGGTGTTGTAGACAAATACTGTTTTAAGCGTACTGGAGCTTTTTGTACTCCCCTCATAAGTGCATACCACATACGTACATCTAAGTGGTGTACCATTTTGTTCCTGTTAAAGTCTTAAGGGCCTAGATACTGGGAAAGGCCAGCCAAAAGCACACACTTGCTGTTGTTGTAGACAAATACTGTTTTAATCGTTAAGGAGTGCATTGTATTCCCCTCATATACCTACTAAGTATGTTAGGCAGAGTAGAGTCAGGACATGCACAGAGGAGTGGCAGAAGCCTAAATTCATCAGGCAGAGGTCACAGCAGACTAGAGGTGAGTGGCAGCAGGAGTCGTAGCGAGAGGCCTGAGCTCCCGTTATCAGCCAGCGGTCGTGTCTCGACCAGCAACCCATTGATTGGTTAACACGATCATCCACTTCATCACAAGTGACATCTGACACCCCCAGTCAACAGTCGGTTGGTTCATCAGACACAACCCTCAGTTTGCATGGCCCCGACGCAGTCCCTGTCCTCCCATTGCCTCTGTCCTATGCTGTTCCTTCCCCACAGAAGTATCTTATGCTGTGGGTTCAGCTCCACTATTGACTGAGGACGATCTAATAGAGGACTGTCAGCAGCTACTGGCCAGCCAAGATGGGGAGGAGACATGCGCCGCTTCCTCTAGGCGGGCAAGTAGTGATGAGGAGAGTGACTTGGGTGGTGGTGTTGTGAGCGTTCAGGCTCCTGAAGCAGACACTGTTGAGGAACCTGAGGAGGACATCAGTGATGTGCAAACACTTGGTGATGATGATGAAGCCGATCGCACTTGGGAGCCGGGTGCAGAAGGGGCTTCATCATCATCAGGAGAAGAGAGTTGCAGGTTGCCCGTGAGTCAACAGCTGAGCAAACAAGGTGGTAGCAGTCAGCATGATGGTAGAAGGGGAAAGTCTGAAGCCAAATGTGCCCGGGGTAGACCACCTGCAATAGTGGTCAATCAGTGCAGACTGTTGGTGGGAAAATCAGCTACTCGGCGGTGTGGCAGTTTTTCATCAAGCATCCAGAGGATGTTAACCTAGCCACATGCAAGATATGTCGGCAAAAGGTGAGGCATGGCCACGGTCCCAATGTTGGCACCACGGCCCTGCGTCAACATATGTAGTGTTACCCTAAAGCGACCTTGGAGAACTGTGGCTCTGATGTGGTGGTCCAGCCTGCAGCATCACCCAGAGGCACGCCACTCCCTGGTTAAGCCAGCCAAGGCTCCACCACCTCAGCCGAAGGGAGCTGTGTGTCATACCCTCCTTCTGTCCCTCCAGATGCTCCTGTTCCTCCTACTTCGAGTCAATCATTCTGCCAGCAATCCATCAACGAAGCCATGTCCAAGAGACAACAGTATGCGCCCACTCATCCAACGGTGCAGAAGTTGAATGTGCTCCTGTCTAAGTTGCTGGTGCTGCAGTCCCTCCCTTTTCAAGTGGTGGCCTCTGAACCTTTCAGAGAACTGATGGCTTGTGCCGAGCCGAGGTTGAGAGGTTGATGGCTTGTGCCGAGTCCGAGGTTGAAAGCAGTTTCAGCCCTGCACAATTTTGTGGAACAGAAGGTGGGTCAGTACTTGAGCCTGTCGTTGTGTACCAAAGTGCACGGCAGCGCCGATGTGTGGAGCTGTAACTACGGTCAGTGAAAATACATGTCCTTTACTGCCCAGTGGGTGAATGTGGTTCCTGTACAGCCACAAAAGCAACTTGGACAGATCACACCGCTTCTAATCCACGCTCTCAGGACGTTGTTCCTGTGACAGTGTGTGACTCCGTCTCCTCATCCTCCACCGTGTCCTCAGCCTCCACTGCATGGACAAGTCTCAGTGACCCTCCAGCATACCATGTGTGCAGGGCACGGTGGTGTCACGCTGTACTTCACATGGTTTACTGAAGTGTATGCACTGAATACAGGGAGGTATTACATGTTCTTTACTATTCTTTACCTGTGCCAGGGATAGCTGCTCCTTTGGACACCAGGTGGGGGTGGCTCCATGTTACTTTTTTAGGACATTGCGTGTACTGTGCAGGACCCCGAAGAAGCTCCTGTCCTCTACATAGACAGTGATTACAGCTCCCAGATGATCTTTATTACTTTTATATGTAAGGACTTACTTTATCTATATTAGTTATCTACTTATCTTTCTTTAATCCTCACTTTTTCCTATTTTTGGATGACATTTTGGTGGCTTCAGAACCAATAATCAGGTTTCCATAGAGTTATGGTCTCAACATACAATTATTTCACCATACAATGGTCATCCTGGAACCAATTAATATAACTTGCGGACCACTGTAGTTGTCTCCACGTGGTGCAAACATTTTTATTCAGCAAATGTAATCAGGACATAGTACAGTCTCCCATATCTCCACCATATTTGTTAATTCAATGTATAGTAGAGCATTCAATAACTTTGATTTTAATCTGCTGCTCCGTATGTTATATTACATCTCTTGGTTTACCGAGAAGGCAACCAGGACCAGGTTGTGAATATATCCGGGGTCGATTGAGCGCTTGTAGATTCCAAGTTAGGTAGTTAGTATGCTAAATGATGGAAAATACCAACAGTCACTTGTGACCAGTTAAAACATATTTATTGTAAATATCAGGCAAAAAACATTGGAGGAAGGTCCAAGCTGTAAGGACCAAAATGTGTTGCATGTGTTATGTCTCATATTTACAATAAATACCTTTTATCTGGTTGTATATGGTATACTAAGTACCTAATCTGAAACACACAGGCACCCAATCGACCCTGCATAACTTCACAACCTGCTCCTGGTTGCCTTGTAATTTATTTTTTTGATTCCCTGTCCCCTGTTAACAGACATATCCGGATGGAGCATCCATGGTATATATTTTCCAGGTTTATTAACCCCTTAATGACGCAGGAAGTAAATTTACATCCTGGCGAGGTGGTACATAACGCACCAGGATGTACATTTACGTTCTGTACATGACCGTGAACATCAGAGCGAGGCTCGGGTCATACACGGCAGGTCTCGGCTGCTGATAGCAGCCAGGGACGCACCGGTAAGGGCCGACATCCGCGATTGTGCGGATGTCCGCCATTGACCCCTCAGATGCCGTTGTCAATACAGATCACAGCATCTGTGGCAGTGCATTCACTAAAATTGATGATCGGATAGCCCGCAGCGCTGCCATGGGGCTCCGATCATCCATAATGGCGGATGGAGGTCCCCTCACCTGCGTCCGTCTCCCAGCGTCTTCTGCTCTGGTCTGAGATCGAGTAGACCAGAGCAGAAGATCGCCGATAATACTGATCAGTGCTATGCCCTATGCATAGCACTGAACAGTATTAGCAATCAAATGATTGCTATAGATAGTCCCCTATGGGGACTAGTAAAGTGTAAAAATAAAAGTAAAAAAAATATGAAAAATCCCCTCCCCCAATAAAAATAAAAAATTGTCCCTTTTCCCCCATTTTACCCCAAAAAACAGTAAAAAAAAAATTTATAAACATATTTGGTATCGCTGCATGCATAAATATCCAAACTATTAAAATATAATGTGGTGTGAGCGTAAAAAAAAAAAAAAAGTTCAAAATTGCTGCTTTTTTTCTAACATTTTATTCCCAAAAAATTTTCATAAAAAATGTATTCAAAGTTTTACATATGCAAATTTTGAATCACAGCAAAGCACAGATCACAGTGCAAAAGTACAGTTCACAGCGCAAAAAATGAGCCCTCATACCACCGCTTACACAGAAAAATAAAAAAGTTATAGGTCAGCAAAATGGAGGGATTTTAAACATACTCATTTGGTTAAAAAATTTGTGTTTTTTTTTTAAAGCGGTACAATAATAGAAAAGAATGTAACCATGGGTATCATTTTCATTGTATTGACCCACAAAATAAAGAACACATGCATATTTTACCATGAAGTGTACAGCGTGAAAACAAAACCTTCCAAAATTAGCAAAATTGCAGTTTTCTTATCAATTTCCCCACACAAATAGAATTATTTTGGTTGCACCATACATTTTATGGTAAAATTAGTGATGTAATTACAAAGGACAACTGTTCACACAAAAAACAAGCCCTCATACTAGTCTGTGGATAAAAATATAAAATAATTATGATTTTTAGAAGGTGAGGAGGAAAAAATGAATTTCTTAAGGCCCAAAAGGGCTGAGTCCTTTAGGGGTTAAACAGGTTGCAGGATAAACAAAAATAAACAAAACATAAAAACAACACCTAGGCCATCTAGCCACTTCACTACACTTGTAGCATACCCTGACTATTAACTGGGGGGCTTTTCCCTGCCAGTTTAAACACAATAAGTCCAGCAGCCTTATAAGATACAGTTCACATTTGAACATAAAGTCCCATTCATACAACCACTTGCTGTATGTTACCAGAGCCACTGCTCTCACTCTGGGAGTCCACGCTTGTGTGCTTCACAGCCCTTGCGGTGCCTTCCCGGCAATGGACACAATGTCTCCCCCTATAACAGCCACTTCTGTCTAAGGCTTCTTTCACACTACAAAATTACTCCATTTTAAAGATCCGTAAGAAGTTCTGTCTGAAAATCAGCTGTAAACGGCAGTTACAAAATCCTATACAGCCATTAGAAAATCCCATTATAGTCTATGGGATTTTTCTAATAGTTGTTTTAAACCCTTATAGCCGTTATTAATAACGGCCGTTATTTTGTGATGGAAGATAGTAACGGGTGAAATAGTGCATTTCTTTCCTTGCCACATTGTCACAATACACACATATATATATATATATATATATATATATATATATATATATATATATAGGATAAATATATATAGAATATATAAATATATAGGATAAAACGGACAGGAGCACCGAGGTCTAAGGGCTGGCACCCATTCAGAGCAGGAATTCGGAGGTGCTGCTTCAATTTGGATTGTATATATGTATACATATATATATATATATATATATATATATATATATATATGTCCATAACAGAGTTGCAACTATCTGCTTGCGCAACTCTACAAGGTTAGTGTACATCTGGTGACCAACCTCTGCAATATTTCCTCGCCCCCCCCCCCCCCCCCCTCTTTTCTTTTGTTGTTCTTATAGCAGAAAATACATACAAAACTTTTTGGGAGCGGTTGCTCAATTCTTCACTAATTCAGCAATGAATTCTACCAAAAATTTAGAAATTACATTTACACTTGGTGCGTGATTTTTTCCACAAACCACTCACACACAGAAGACGCTTGTATTGTGATTCTCCAAAATCTTATAGCGATCCTCATCCACTATAATCCATTTCGGCCAGTGTTCAACCACTCCGTGTAAGATAGGGGCAAAGAAAGCAAAAAAAAAGCAACAAAAAAAAATTGGAGAGCGGACAGGATCGATATTTAGTGCAGAAATACATGCAGTGATTCTCTTTTCCACTAACTTCACCGAGAGGTTTTTTTTTTTCGTCCAACCCCCCCCCCCCCCCCCCAAAATCCTGCAGAGGTTCAAACCAGCACCTTGGTTCCAATTCACCAGGTGAACATTCGGGAGTAGCCAGATTTTCTCCAAGGAGGAACGCAAACCACCAGTCCTCTATATTCAAGGTAACAATTTAATCATAAAACCACAATATAAAATAACGTACTAGTACATACAGATCCTGTATACTAGTACTAGATACTAGTACACAAGCTCCTGGTGCCGGCTCCAGCGTTCAGAACAGTTTGTTCCAAACACTGAGCAGTGGAGTACCCCAGGAGTATTGTGGTATACTAAAACTTATGGTACAAATAACTCTGTGCACGGATCCACACTCATGCTCCGCTGTCCAATAGTAACAGCAATAAAGGAAGGATGATCCATGACTTCAAAGAGATATGCGGCTTTACAGAAAATTCTCACAGGTTAAAATGTACATCCACTTCATATCACAGACACCATCTTGACTCATTTCGAGCGCATGCAGGGGGTCTGACTGCTGGGACCCCCGCGATCTCCTGTATGGGGACCCGGAAGTTCGCAGGAAGGGGGCATGTTTGACCACCACACAGAGCGGTGGCTGACACGCCCGCTCAGTAGAACTCTATGGGAGAGCCAGAGTGCAGCATATGGTAATCTCCGGCCCTCCGATTGTGCTGCAGTGAGGGGATGTGTTGTCCGCCGCTTTGTGGGGCTATTTGGGTAAAAATGCCAGTGCCCTGTACGGGAGATCGCAGGGGGTCCCAGCAGATAGGTGATCATTTTTTTTAAATCCCGGAGTACTCTTTTAATTGTCAGACTAGAGAATGGTGTCACCACATAACTGGTTCATGGACATGGTCAATGTAATAAATACTGATGAGTAAAGGTGAAATGACTAGATTATGGGTGTAAAGTGTCATGAATAGACAATTTTATTTTATACACAATTTACATTTTTTTGTATTTAATACGTCTTCTGATTATTCTTTATGTCATTCACAGAAAGTTCTGAGGAGTAACCAGACGATGGTTGTAGAATTCATCCTACTGGGATTTCAAAATCTTGGTCTTTTCCGTATTCCATTTTTTATCCTTATCATGTTCCTCTATATAGTGACAGTGGCTGCAAATCTGTTAATCTTCTTGACAATATCATCAAGTTCCAGCCATAAAATGAAATCCCCTATGTACGTTTTCCTTAGTCATCTCTCGCTCTCGGATATATTGATCAGCACCACAGTCGCCCCCAATGCCTTACAGGTTATTCTGTTGGGTAATACGAGTGTGTCGTTTGTTGGCTGCTTTACTCAGTTATATTTCTATGGTGCCTCCACCATAATGGAATGTTGTCTCCTCACTGTGATGTCTTATGACCGATATTTGGCCATTTGTAGACCATTGAGGTACATGTCTATAATGAACACTAAACTTCTCCATGGTCTTCTCACATACTCATGGATGGTTGGGTTCCTTCAGTCTCTCATCACTCACACATTTCTCCTACAACTAGACTTTTGTGGTCCCAATGTCATTGACCATTTCTTTTGTGATATTGCTCCTCTTCTAGAACTTTCTTGCTCTGACAAATCCTTAGTAGACATAGAAGTGTCTCTTGTGGCTTTGTTTATTGGCCTGCTCCAGATGCTATTTATCGTCATCTCTTATATTCTCATATTTTACTCCATTTTTCATATGTCCTCAAAGGCTGGTAAGGAAAAGGCCTTATCTACCTGTAGTTCACACTTGGCAGTTGTCTGTACATATTATGGGACACTCATCATATTGTACTTATCTCCATCCAGAGGATATTCCTTTAACTTAAATAAGGTGCTATCACTTATTAACACTCTGGTGACCCCGTTTTTCAATCCCATCATCTACACTCTGAGGAACCAGGAGATTAGAATGGCTCTTAAAGTCCTTCTATGCTAGATACAAAAAAGAAGTACCTGTATATGTGCATATGTGTATAAAAGTGTTTAATGTTGCTGCCCCTTAAAGGGGTACTCCGGTGTTAAGACATCTTATCCCCTATCCAAAGTATAGGGGATAAGATGCCTGATCGCGGGGGTCCCGCCGCTGGGGACCCCCGTGATCTTGCACGCAGCACCCCGTCACAATCAGTACCCGGAGCATGTTTGCTTCGGGTCTGATTACTGGTGATCACGGGTCCGGAGCACGCCCCCGTGTTATGTCACGCTCCGCACCCTCAATGCAAGCCTTTGGTAGGGGGCGTGACAGCTGCCACGCCCCCTCCCAAAGGCTTGCATTAAGGGGACTGAGTGCTGATGACACCCAACTCTATACCTCTTCCCCCGACATCACCCCTACACTGCTACAAAATACCAGTGACTGTTTCTCTGCTGTCCCAAACATCATGTCCTGCTTTTATCCAAAACTAAATCTTTCTAAAGCAGAACTCTCCATCAACTGATATTGTACCTAAACCTGACATTTCCATCTCTGTATGTGGTACTACCATAACTCCCAGGCAGCAAGCTCGCTGTCTTGGGGTTATACTAGACTCTGATCTGTCCTTCACTCCCTATATTCATTCCCTTTCACGTTCTTGTCACCTGCACCTAAAAACATTTCTAGATTCCACTATTGAAACTGCTAAAACTCTCATTATTGCTTTGATTCACTCCCGCCTCGACTATTGTAACTCTTTACTAATAGGCCTTCCCTTCTCCAAACTCTCCCCTCTCCAGTCCATCCTTAATGCCGCACCCAGACTCATCTTCCTCTTCAGCCGTTACACCGACGCCTCCTCCCTGTGCCAGTCACTTCACTGGTTACCAATTCAGTCCAGAATACAGTACATAATCTTCAGTCTCACACACAAAGCTCTCCACAGTGCTGCACCTCCCTACATCTCCTCCCTCATCTCCTTCACACGTTCTCTCCGATCTTCTAATGATCTAACACTAAAATCTTCTATAATACGAACCTCTCATTCCCATCTCCAAAACTTCATTCATGCTGCACTAGTTCTCGGGACTGCTATACTTCGATCCCTCAGACTCAACCACAACATCCACAGTTTTAAACGTGGCCTAAAAACACATCTCTTCAAGCAGGCCTATAACAATTCCATAACTTTACCCCTTTTCAGACATCTGGGTCTTGAAGGTATCCAAAGCTTCATATTTGACAGTCTTCCCCTATTCTCTATGCAGTTAGACCTTAAAAGGGTACTCCAACCCCAAGACATCTTATCCCCTATCCAAAGGATAGGGGATAAGATGTCTGATTGCGGGGGTCCCGCCACTGGGGAACCCCACAATCTTGCATGCAGCACCCACCTGTAAGCACTGCTGGAAGCGCTTGAGGCTCTCAGTGTTATGCCTCCTGACCACGGGGACGGAGTATAGTGATGTCACAGCTCCGGCCCGTGTGACGTCACGCTCTGCCCCCTCAATGCAAGTCTATGGGTCTATAGAATTGCATTGAGGGGGTGTGGCTTGACGTCCAACGAAGACAGAGTCTTGACATCATGGCCATCACGTCCCCTCCCATAGACTTGCATTGTGACGTCACACGAGGGTGGAGTCGTGACGTCACTATACTCCATCCCCGTGGTCAGGAGACATAACACTGAGAGCCTCCAGCGCTTAAAGCAGTGCTTACAGGTGGGTGCTGCATGCTAGATTGTGGGGGGTCCCCAGCGGCCGGACCCCCGCGATCAGACATCTTATCCCCTATCCTTTGGATAGGGGATAAGATGTCCCTGGGCCAGAGTACCCCTTTAAGCAATTGGCTGGCGACTGGTTCACTCTCCTGTATGTAACCCTTATTATTTATATAGTATAACTGGACCATTGTAATAACATATCTCTTTTGCCTCCTGTCTCAACCCCATTCCCTCACTCCTCCTGTTTGAATAATTATTGTGTAATATTGTTATGCCTGATACTTGTCTCTATTTGTACCCCATTATTGTTAAGTGCTGCAGAATCTTTTGGCGCTGTATAAATAAAATGATTAATTATTATTAATTAATAAAGCCCATTTTGCACAGAAGACCTGGTAAGTGCTGCCTATTTCTCCGTATACCATATGTGATTTAGCGTTTTGTGCTTTATGGGTACAGATGGTGGATTAATGTGAGTGGATTGGTGGTGCAGTGGACTGGAGGGTGCAGTGCCAAGTATATCTGTTTCTTCAACATATTACCCCATAATTACATCCTGAGGGGCTGATCAGACTACAAAACACGAGGAATGTGTGCCGAAAACTGTTTAAATTGGCACTGTCAGAACTTTTATAAGTTGTACATCTTGGCCAAACATTAACCTTTCTAATAAACTTCATAAAAAAATGTTATCTCCTTTTTATAGAAATCATCGCTTATATAAAAAAAAAAAAAAAAGAAAAAGACCACTAGTTCCTCACCTGTGATTAACCCCTTAAGGACGGAGGGTTTTTCAGTTTTTGCATTTTCATTTTTTCCTCATCACCTCCTAAAAATAATAACACTTTCAATTTTGCACCTAAAAATCCATATGAGGGCTTATATAAAAATCATTGTGCGACAAAATGGAAGAAAAAACGCCATTTTGTAACTTTGTCCATACGGTTAAAATGGTGCCCTACCTATGTAGGTTTGATTTTGTCGTACTTCTGAAAAAAATCTTGGCTACATGCAGGAAAATTTATATGCTTAAAATTGTCCTTGTCTGACCCCTATAACTTTTTTATTTCTCCATATATGAGGCGGTATGAGGGCTCATTTTTTGCGCCATAATCTGAAGTTTTTATCGGTACCATTTTTATATTGATTGGACTTTGTGATAGTTTTTTATTCCTTTTTTTATGGTATAAAAAGTGACCAAAAATTTGCTATTTTGGAATTTTGAATTTTTTTGCGCATACGCCATTGACCGTGTGGTTTAATTAACAGGTTATTTTTTATAGTTTGGACATTTACGCATGCGGTGATACCATATATGTTTATTTTTATTTACACATTTTTTTTTATTTTTTTTTTGGAAAAGGGGGGTGTTTCAAACTTTTATTAGTGAAGAGTAAAGGGGTTAAAATTTCTTTATTACTTTTTTTTTTCACTTTTTTTTGCAATTTTATAGCTCCCATAGGGGACTATAACATGCAGTACATTGATTCAATACACTGATCACTGCCATTGAATTCAATGGCAGGGATCAGTGTTATAGGCGATTGATTGCTCAAGCGTGGATTTCAGGCTTGGAGCAATCAACCGCCGATCGGACGCACAGGAGGCAGGTAAGGCACCCTTCTGCTGCGTCCTAGCTGATCGGGACATCGCAATTTTACCACGATGGTCCCAATCAGCACGACTGAGCGGCCGGGAAGATTGTACTTTCACTTTAGACGTGGCGATCAACTTTGATTGCTGTGTCTAAAGAGTTAATGACATACATCAGCCCGAACGGTGATGTCCGGCATTATCCACAGGTCCAGGTTGCTTATAGCAACCGGGACCCACCGGGTATGATGCGCGCTCACCTGCTGAGCACGTGTCATACCTCAGGAGACGCTTATGGACGAAAGTTAAACAGATTTGTAAATTACTTCTTTAAAAAAATCTTAATCCTTCCAGTACTTATTAGCAGCTGTATACTACAGAGGAAATTCATTTCTTTTTGGATTTCTCTTCTGTCACAACCACAGTGCTCTCTGCTGACATCTCTGTCCATTGTAGGAACTGTTCAGAGCAGGAGAAAATCCCCATAGAAAACATATGCTGCTCTTGACAGTTCCTAAAATGGACAGAGATGTCAGCAGAGAGCACTGTGGTCGTGACAGAAGAGAAATCCAAAAAGAAAAGCATTTCCTCTGTAGTATACAGCCCCTAAAATTACTGAAAATATTAAGATTTTTTTTTAATAGAAGTAATTTACAAATCTATTTAACTTTCTGGCACCAGTTGATTTAAAAAATAAAATTTTCCACCGGAGTACACCTTTAAGTGGAAGGCTCTAAAATGTGTTCTCAGAGGGACCTTAATGAAACATGGGGCTCGGCTAAAGAGGGAATCTGATGTGAAGTATACCTCTCTAATTTTTCTTCTTCACTCACTAGTGTCAGGAAACAGTACTGCGTGAACTCAGTCAGGTTCGCCATGAACTCTTGGCCCATCTGAATACTTTGCATTGGTACTATAGACAGTTAACTGTTCGAGTCTACTATGAGTGGGGGGAACAGATCAGGAAGACTTCTTGCCAATGTGTTTAAAGTGGTACTCCGCTGCTCAATGTTTGGAACAAACTGTTCCGAATGCTGGAGCCGGTGCCGGGAGCTTGTGGCATCATAGCCCCACCCCCTCAATGCAAGTCTATGGGAGGGAGAGTGACATGTGAACCCCTTCTAGGAGAAATGATCCTCCTTGTTTGTGCCCTCCATATGTTCTTCATCTGGCACTTTTAAACACTTGACCAAAGATATCTTAGATGCCTTCAGATCTTACTATACATCTCTCTACAACCTTCCACACCCCTCTAATTCCTCCGCCACTTCCTCTTCTTCCCCTTCCTTGCTTCAATACATTGCAGACACTGCTCTTCTCCCCTACCACCTGAGACGATAAAAATATTGGAGACCCCATTTACACTAGGAGAACTGAAATAAGCCATATCTTCCATGCCGGGGGGTGGGAGCCCTGGACCAGACGGCTACACAGCCAAATTCTTTAAAACCCTTATCACGGAACTCTCTGTCCCCCTCTTAGCAGCTTTCAATGTTGTTTCATCCCCCTCAATCATTCCTGCGTGCCTTCATCACGGTTATCCCAAAGGATGGGAAAGACCCCTCTCTTTGTCAGAGCTATTTTCCGATTATGCTGATTAATTTGTATGTGAAACTGTATGCTAAATTAATAGCTAATAAATTCTCTGATCATATGAGATCCCTAGTCCACCCTTTTCCAGTGGGATTCATCCGTCAGAGGGTGGCCATGGACAATACTCTACGGACCTTCTCTGATATAGACCATGCCCGACATCAATATATCCCACTATTCCTTCTCTCCCTCGACGCGGAAAACGCTTTTGATAGAGTGGACTGGGGATTTCTTGAAGCAACACTCACTCAAATAGGATTGGGTGCTGTGATGAGGGCACGCATAATGGCACTTTATTCCCATCCACAAGCCTACGTCCGCCTTAATGGCCAGCTCTCCCATCCTTTCACCATTTGTAATGGCACGAGGCAAGGGTGTCCCCTATCGCCTCTCCTATATGTCCTATGTATGGAGCATCTCCTCATAGACATCCACCAAGACATTAGATATAAAGGGTCTTGGCCCCGTGCCACTACAAATGTTCTGCTTTCGGAGATGACTTGCTACTTTATCTCTTCTTACCTCTCTCCCTTCATTGCTTTCTACTCTAGAGCGTTTCTCCAAATCTAACAATTATAAACGTAATCCCACAAAATATGAAGCCCTTAATATTTCCCTTCCCCAATCCCTAGTACGACAGCTGCAAGATAACTATTCCTTCAAATGGCAGCCAAATTCCCTAAAATATTTAGGGGTCCAGATACCTGCCCACTTATCCTCCACTTTCAAACTTAACTATCCTCCCCTCCTACACTCCATTAAATCAGAACTGGCCAGATGGGAGAGCAGAGACTTCTCCTGGCTGGGGAGGATTAACATCATCAAAATGAATATTCTCCCTTGACTGTTATACTTATTCTAATTCCAACACATTTACCCTGCCTTTTCTTTTGGAATCTCACTGCGCTCCAATCTGGCTTTGTTTGGTCATTTTGAGTACTTGATGCCTTTCACCATTTGACAGATAAGCAGTGGCTCTTCCTGCTTAATTCCCAAGTCACTTATTTGGCTCCTCAAGGAGGACCTCCCCAACTCCCTCCATATATCCCTTCCCCCGGTTCTGGCTTCCATTGCTCAAACGCAATTTTCTTACCTCCGGGGCCTCACCCTGATGCCTCCTGTTGGACCTCTAATGCTGATATTTGGCATAAAAGCCTTTGCCCCCGCTTAGACAGACACATCCTTTCTAGGCCATGACAGGACTGATGGTACGCCTTTTGCGTCCCTCATTACCACATTCATGCTCAAGCCTCTTATGGATATATTGGGTGACAATCCTTTTCTGCCCACCATGTCTTACCAATATGTCCATCTGCGACATTTTTATAACATGGCCAAATCCTCCCTTGACCTGCACAGGCCCCTTACGCCCTTTGAATCCCTTTGTGTCGCCAGTGACTCGTCTGTGGTCTCCTCCTCAATTGCTATTGTGACCACCCCTTGCCTTTCCGCCTTGGGTGGGAACGTGAACTTGATCGTACATTCACTGATGGGGAATGGGACATGGCCCTGACCCTTTGCCATAAGACATCAATCTCTTGAAAAGCACAAGAGACCAACTATAAAATATTTACCAGATGGTATATGTCACGATGCCGGCTGGCAGGTAGTGGATCCTCTGTGCCGGAGAGGGATTGGCGTGGACCGTGCTAGTGGATCGGTTCTAAGTCACTACTGGTTTTCACCAGAGCCCGCCGCAAAGCGGGATGGTCTTGCTGCGGCGGTAGTGACCAGGTCGTATCCACTAGCAACGGTTCACCTCTCTGGCTGCTGAAGATAGGCGCGGTACAAGGGAGTAGACAGAAGCAAGGTCGGACGTAGCAGAAGGTCGAGGCAGGCAGCAAGGATCGTAGTCAGGGGCAACGGCAGGAGGTCTGGAACACAGGCTAGGAACACACAAGGAAACGCTTTCACTGGCACAATGGCAACAAGATCCGGCAAGGGAGTGCAGGGGAAGTGAGGTGATATAGGGAAGTGCACAGGTGAACACACTAATTGGAATCACTGCGCCAATCAGCGGCGCAGTGGCCCTTTAAATCGCAAAGACCCGGCGCGCGCGCGCCCTAGGGAGCGGGGCCGCGCGCGCCGGGACAGGACCGAGGGAGAGCGAGTCAGGTACGGGAGCCGGGGTGCGCATCGCGAGCGGGCGCTACCCGCATCGCGAATCGCATCCCGGCTGGAAGCGGAATCGCAGCGCCCCGGGTCAGTGGATCTGACCGGAGCGCTGCAGTGGGGAGAGTGTAGCGAGCGCTCCGGGGAGGAGCGGGGACCCGGAGCGCTCGGCGTAACAGTACCCCCCCCCTTGGGTCTCCCCCTCTTCTTAGAGCCTGAGAACCTGAGGAGCAGACTTTTGTCTAGGATGTTGTCCTCAGGTTCCCAGGATCTCTCTTCTGGACCACAACCCTCCCAATCCACTAAAAAAAAGGTTTTCCCTCTGACCTTTTTAGATGCAAGGATCTCTTTGACGGAGAAGATGTCCGAGAAGCCGGAAACAGGAGTGGGAGGAATAGATTTGGGAGAGAAACGGTTGATGATGAGTGGTTTAAGAAGAGAAACGTGAAAGGCATTAGGGATACGAAGAGAAGGAGGAAGAAGAAGTTTGTAAGAGACAGGATTAATCTGACACAAAATTTTGAAAGGACCAAGATAGCGTGGTCCCAACTTGTAGCTAGGGACACGGAAGCGGACATATTTAGCGGAGAGCCATACCTTGTCTCCAGGGGAAAAAATGGGAGGAGCTCTTCTTTTCTTATCCGCGAACTTCTTCATGCGTGATGAAGCCTGTAAGAGAGAATTTTGGGTCTCTCTCCATATGATGGAAAGGTCACGAGAAATTTCATCCACAGCGGGCAGACCAGAGGGCAAGGGGGTAGGGAGGGGGGGAAGAGGGTGACGGCCGTACACCACGAAAAATGGGGATTTGGAGGAAGATTCAGAGACTCTGAAGTTATACGAGAATTCGGCCCATGGAAGGAGATCTGCCCAGTCATCCTGGCGGGAGGAAACAAAATGTCGTAAATAATCACCCAAGACCTGGTTAATTCTTTCTACTTGTCCATTGGATTGGGGATGATATGCAGAAGAAAAATTTAATTTAATCTTGAGTTGTTTACAGAGAGCCCTCCAGAATTTAGACACGAATTGGACGCCTCTATCCGAGACGATCTGCGTAGGCAACCCGTGAAGACGAAAAATGTGTACAAAAAATTGTTTAGCCAACTGAGGCGCTGAAGGAAGACCAGGAAGAGGGATGAAATGTGCCATTTTGGAGAATCGATCAACGACCACCCAAATAACAGTGTTGCCACGGGAAGGGGGTAAATCAGTAATAAAATCCATACCAATCAGAGACCAAGGCTGTTCGGGGACAGGCAGGGGATGAAGAAAACCAGCGGGCTTCTGGCGAGGAGTCTTATCCCGGGCACAGATAGTGCAGTCTCGCACAAAGTCCACAACATCCGTCTCCAGAGTCGGCCACCAATAGAAGCGGGAGATGAGTTGCACAGATTTCTTGATGCCCACATGACCTGCGAGATGGGAGGAGTGACCCCATTTGAGGATTCCGAGGCGTTGGCGTGGAGAAACAAAGGTCTTTCCTGGAGGAGTTTGCCTGATGGAGGCTGGAGAAGTGGAGATCAGGCAGTCAGGAGGAATGATGTGTTGCGGAGAGAGTTCAACTTCTGAGGCATCCGAGGAACGAGAGAGAGCATCGGCCCTAATGTTCTTATCGGCAGGCCGAAAGTGAATTGCAAAATTAAATCGGGCAAAGAACAGAGACCACCGGGCCTGGCGAGGATTCAGCCGTTGGGCAGACTGGAGGTAGGAGAGGTTCTTGTGATCGGTGTAAATAATAACTGGAAATCTTGATCCCTCCAGCAGATGCCTCCATTCCTCAAGTGCTAATTTGATGGCTAGAAGCTCTCGATCCCCGATGGAGTAGTTCCTCTCCGCCGGAGAGAAGGTCCTAGAAAAAAAACCACAAGTGACAGCATGCCCGGAAGAATTTTTTTGTAGAAGAACAGCTCCAGCTCCCACTGAGGAGGCATCAACCTCCAATAGGAAGGGTTTGGAAGGGTCAGGTCTGGAGAGCACGGGAGCCGAAGAAAAGGCAGTCTTGAGTCGTTTAAAGGCGTCTTCCGCTTGAGGAGGCCAAGACTTGGGATCGGCATTTTTTTTGGTTAAAGCCACGATAGGAGCCACAACGGTAGAAAAATGTGGAATAAATTGCCTGTAATAATTGGCGAACCCCAAAAAGCGTTGGATAGCACGGAGTCCGGAGGGGCGTGGCCAATCTAAGACGGCAGAGAGTTTGTCTGGATCCATTTGTAGTCCCTGGCCAGAGACCAAGTATCCTAGAAAAGGAAGAGATTGGCATTCAAACAGACATTTCTCAATTTTGGCATAGAGTTGATTGTCACGAAGTCTCTGAAGAACCATACGGACATGCTGGCGGTGTTCTTCTAGATTGGCAGAAAAAATTAGGATATCGTCCAGATATACAACAACACAGGAGTATAAAAGATCACGAAAAATTTCATTAACAAAGTCTTGGAAGACAGCAGGGGCGTTGCACAGGCCAAAGGGCATGACCAGATACTCAAAGTGTCCATCTCTGGTGTTAAATGCCGTTTTCCACTCATCCCCCTCTCTGATGCGGATGAGGTTATAAGCACCTCTTAAGTCCAGTTTAGTAAAGATGTGGGCACCTTGGAGGCGATCAAAGAGTTCAGAGATGAGGGGTAGGGGGTAGCGGTTCTTAACCGTGATTTTATTAAGACCGCGGTAGTCAATGCAAGGACGTAGGGAGCCATCTTTTTTGGACACAAAGAAAAATCCGGCTCCGGCAGGAGAGGAGGATTTACGGATAAAGCCCTTTTTTAAATTTTCCTGGACGTATTCAGACATGGCAAGAGTCTCTGGGGCAGAGAGAGGATAAATTCTGCCCCGGGGTGGAGTAGTGCCCGGGAGGAGGTCGATAGGGCAATCATAAGGCCTGTGAGGAGGTAGAGTCTCAGCTTGTTTTTTGCAGAAAACATCCGCAAAGTCCATATAGGCCTTAGGGAGACCGGTTACTGGAGGAACCACAGAGTCACGGCAAGGGTTACTGGGAACCGGTTTTAGACAGTCCTTGGAACAAGAGGGCCCCCAACTCTTGATCTCCCCAGTGGACCAATCCAGGGTTGGGGAATGAAGTTGAAGCCAGGGAAGTCCAAGGAGAATTTCAGAAGTGCAATTGGGGAGGACCAAAAGTTCAATCCTCTCGTGATGAGATCCGATGCTCATTAGAAGGGGCTCCGTGCGGAAACGTATGGTACAGTCCAATCTTTCATTGTTTACACAATTGATGTAAAGGGGTCTGGCGAGACTGGTCACTGGGATGTTGAACCTGTTGACGAGAGAGGCCAAAATAAAATTTCCTGCAGATCCAGAGTCCAAGAAGGCCATAGTAGAGAAGGAGAAGGCAGAGGCAGACATCCGCACAGGCACAGTAAGACGTGGAGAAGCAGAGTAGACATCAAGGACTGTCTCACCTTTGTGCGGAGTCAGCGTACGTTTTTCTAGGTGGGGAGGACGGATAGGACAATCCCTCAGGAAGTGTTCGGTACTAGCACAGTACAGGCAGAGGTTCTCCATGCGGCGTCGTGTCCTCTCTTGAGGTGTCAGGCGAGACCGGTCGACCTGCATAGCCTCCACGGCGGGAGGCACAGAAACGGATTGCAGGGGACCAGAGGAGAGAGGAGCCGAGGAGAAGAAACGCCTCGTGCGAACAGAGTCCATATCTTGGCGGAGCTCTTGACGCCTTTCGGAAAAACGCATGTCAATGCGAGTGGCTAGGTGAATGAGTTCATGTAGATTAGCAGGGATTTCTCGTGCGGCCAGAACATCTTTAATGTTGCTGGATAGGCCTTTTTTAAAGGTCGCGCAGAGGGCCTCATTATTCCAGGATAATTCTGAAGCAAGAGTACGGAATTGTACGGCATACTCGCCAACGGAAGAATTACCCTGGACCAGGTTCAACAGGGCAGTCTCAGCAGAAGAGGCTCGGGCAGGTTCCTCAAAGACACTTCGGATTTCCGAGAAGAAGGAGTGTACAGAGGCAGTGACGGGGTCATTGCGGTCCCAGAGCGGTGTGGCCCAAGACAGGGCTTTTCCAGACAGAAGGCTGACTACGAAAGCCACCTTAGACCTTTCAGTGGGAAACTGGTCCGACATCATCTCCAGATGCAGGGAACATTGAGAAAGAAAGCCACGGCAAAACTTAGAGTCCCCATCAAATTTATCCGGCAAGGATAGGCGTAGACCAGGAGCGGCCACTCGCTGCGGAGGAGGTGCAGGAGCTGGCGGAGGAGATGACTGCTGAAGCTGTGGTAGTAACTGCTGTAGCATAACGGTCAGTTGAGACAGCTGTTGGCCTTGTTGCGCTATCTGTTGTGACTGCTGGGCAACCACCGTGGTGAGGTCAGCGACAACTGGCAGAGGAACTTCAGCGGGATCCATGGCCGGATCTACTGTCACGATGCCGGCTGGCAGGTAGTGGATCCTCTGTGCCGGAGAGGGATTGTCGTGGACCGTGCTAGTGGATCGGTTCTAAGTCACTACTGGTTTTCACCAGAGCCCGCCGCAAAGCGGGATGGTCTTGCTGCGGCGGTAGTGACCAGGTCGTATCCACTAGCAACGGTTCACCTCTCTGGCTGCTGAAGATAGGCGCGGTACAAGGGAGTAGACAGAAGCAAGGTCGGACGTAGCAGAAGGTCGAGGCAGGCAGCAAGGATCGTAGTCAGGGGCAACGGCAGGAGGTCTGGAACACAGGCTAGGAACACACAAGGAAACGCTTTCACTGGCACAATGGCAACAAGATCCGGCAAGGGAGTGCAGGGGAAGTGAGGTGATATAGGGAAGTGCACAGGTGAACACACTAATTGGAATCACTGCGCCAATCAGCGGCGCAGTGGCCCTTTAAATCGCAAAGACCCGGCGCGCGCGCGCCCTAGGGAGCGGGGCCGCGCGCGCCGGGACAGGACCGAGGGAGAGCGAGTCAGGTACGGGAGCCGGGGTGCGCATCGCGAGCGGGCGCTACCCGCATCGCGAATCGCATCCCGGCTGGAAGCGGAATCGCAGCGCCCCGGGTCAGTGGATCTGACCGGAGCGCTGCAGTGGGGAGAGTGTAGCGAGCGCTCCGGGGAGGAGCGGGGACCCGGAGCGCTCGGCGTAACAGTATAGGGTTCTGACCATACTTACTCGTATGTACCCCTCTCTCCCGGACATGTGCTGGCGATGTGGTGTGGAAAGGGATACTATGTTACATATATAGCTTACTTGTCCTACACTATCATCCTTCTGTTTTCAGGTCCTAGATGGGATTCACCGCATAACCTTGCTGCAACTGCAACTTTACCCGAGTCCCCTCCTCCTCTCAATTCTCCCTGGTCCTATCTCTAAGTTGTCGAAATTTCTTCTACGCTTTCTTTTGTTAGCTGCAAGGTCAGTAATTCCTCGTCTCTGGAAATCCACCCTTCCTCTCTCCCTTCGTCTTGGTTTTAGGAGATTACTCATCTCCAGAGAATGGAAGAACTACTAGCTGATTACCATAAACAACTGAATAAACATCATTCCATCTGGCATCCATGGATGGAATTTGCCTCCTCCCGAGAGTTTAGAAACCTCTATTCCTTGGCCCCATCTTCTATAACGTAGCATCATCTCAAGACATCCCCCACATGATCTCCTTCGGAGTGTCAAGTTGATTAAAATGATTCTGTCTGTCCATCAATATATATATGTATATTAATACTTTAATATTTATATGTCATTTATAATGCTGAAGAAAAGATATCTGTTACCTACTCTTAAACTATGCACCATGTTCCTGAGCTTGCAATGTGCTCGTGACTAAGGAACCTTGGAATGACTCCAGAAGGCCCAAGATGAGACGTTGGAAGTCAAAACATTTGAGGAAGATGCAGATTGTATAAGAAGGGCAAAGAACTGGAATTTTCCAGTATTAGAGCGAGAGGGCTGCATAAATGAACTTTAGCCAAGAAAGAAATAAAATACTAAATATGCTAATATATACAGAGATAAAGCTCAAATAACCAATCAAAATGTAAAATGTTGATTTTTTACGTCATAACTAACCCTCCTCTTTTTTCGAATGTAAAAACCAAATGTACCTCCTGAATTAAACAGAAACTCTTTAAGAACTCTCTGGGAACATTTTCTGAGTTTCTTGCTGAGGAAAGAGTTTTAATACCAACATCCTGTCTGGTGTGAATCTCTTGCGCCGGCCCTCAGCCATATGCAGCAGCAGTCACTCACATTTTAATGCCTCACCTCGGTCGATCCTCGACAGGAGCTCTTTCTCACTCCTATTTCACCTTTTTCTTTCCATAGTTTGGTCGGTCAGGGGGTCCAGCGAGATAAGTTTTTCCTCTCATTTCCTGTCCTGTTTTCTATGGTCTACCTTCTCCTACTTGCTCCCTCCACCTCCTTCTCCCGTACTTTTTTTTCCTTCTCTTCTCCTTTTTGCTACCCATATATTTCCCACCACAATTATATTTCTTCAGATATATATATATATATATATATATATATATATATATATATATATATGCAAATCATAAAATGTTGCAGTATCTTGTAATACCTTTATTATTGGACTAACAGCATTTTGTAGAGAGAAGCTTTCGGGATTCCTCCCTTTATCAAGTCCAAAGCTTTGCTTTGAACTTGATAAAGGGAGGAATCCCGAAAGCTTGTCTCTACAAAATGATGTTAGTCCAATGAAAAAGGTATTACAAGATACTGCAACATTTTATGATTTGCATCTGCATCACTGGACTAATACGGCTACTCAAGTTTACTATATATATATATATATATATATATATATATATATATATATATATATATATATATTCCTGTATTTTTATGCTCATGTCATTATCCATATATTGTGGCGATAACGCCTCCATTCTCATTTTCATTTTTATTTTCATATTTACCTTTATTTTTGCTTCATTATATTGTTATGCTTATTTGAAAAAAAAAATAATAAACATCTTACTCTAAAAGTAGAAAAGACTACTAGGGGACTTTATACTATCCAGAACATAATCCTGTCTGGCTGCAGCATCATTTTTGTTCAAGCTGAAGCACCGGCTGGTAAAAAGTACTAGAAGTAAGGGTGGGGCTAGTACTCCTCTGTGCTCACTCCTGTCCTCAGACTGCAGCATGAAAACATAGAGTAGGGGGTAACAGAGCAGCCTGCACAGTGATATGATGAAGAAACCTAGCACAGTGCAGCAGACTCAGGGAGGAAGTGAATGCATGGTGAGTGAGGGCGGGCTCAGTGCTTACCTCAGACATGACCCTTCCTGAACATGGATGTCTGAATGAGTGAGCAGCAGAACAGATGGATTTGTGATCCAAATATAGAATACAAACACATAACAAACATGTAAAGAATCTGCATGACTTAGTAAGGAACATATAGAAGCATTATTTTTGTGATATGATGAGTATGCTTTAAATGCTTAAATTTCTCTGGATCGCAGCATTGAAACAGTTTAATGACCAGCATTCGACTGATCTTTGACGACGTTCATTACTGGCAAGTGTCATCTGCAGAGAGCAACCCGCCCACTGTTGGGTATGGAGGTGGTCTGGCTCCCAAGCATGTGCCATACTCTCATAGCTGGCCCACTTTATAAGTGTACAACATGGGACAGAAAGAGGTTAATTTGTGCCACTCCATTCTGACAGCGGGTAGTGCTGCCTGAGGCTACTAATGCAAGTGGCTACTTGGCAATATTGCCCTTACACAGGGAAGCGCATCTGTCATGAGGCCATTAGTATTAGTCGCCTAAGGAACGGGGGTGGGGTGCCTGGTGTAGCAGAGAGACTAGATTCACCCCTGCCTTTAAACTTAAAGGGGTACACTGGTGATTTTTTTTTAAATCAACTGGTGCCAGAAAGTAAAACAGACTTGTAAATTACTTCTATTACAAAATCTTAATCCTTCCAGTACTTAACAGCTGATGTATGCTCCAGAGGAAGTTGTGTGGTTCTTTCCAGTCTGACCACAGTGCTCTCTGCTGACACCTCTGTCCATGTCAGGAACTGTTCAGAGCAGGAATAATTAAAAAATCTGTTTAACTTCCTGGTACCAGTTGATTTAAAAACAATTGATTTGCACCGGTGTACCCCTTTAAGACTCTTTTGGTCTTTGTAGGCCACTATACCATTGTTGACGTCCCTAGATACCATAACTGCACTGCTGGCTTCTCTAGTTGTACATCCTGACTGCTTATAACTACCTTACAGCTCAGCTGGATTGTTCAGAAGAAGAAAGATTAACCAAGTAATGTGTTATACTGCATGTTTGATATGTCATGTGACTCAAAAAGGGATCTTTAACCGGTTACCAACAAAGGACGAGCCGGCTCATCCTGAGACAGCAAGCGGCAAGAAAGTGTATGACGCGGGCTCCCGACTCGAGATTGTGTCATACTGTGCGGCCCCCAGCTGATTCCTATAGCTGGGGGCTGGCGTTAATAGCCAACATGCGGCGATTGCCACGGCTGGCTATTAACCCTTTGGATCGCCACGTCTAAAGGGACATTTAAATGCTCTCTGGTGGTCCAGTGGGGTGGATTGCCCCTCCCGCATTCCGATCATGGGGGGGGGCAATCCACTGCTGAGGTAGCTGAAGGGGTTACCTCCCCTTCACTTAAGGCTCCTGAACTCTGAATGATAAAGCCTGGCAGAATTAGGCTTTATCAATCGAGTGCAGAGCACACAGATCAATGAGGTTTTATGAGACCATATTGATCTGTATGATTCCTCCTAAAAGTCCCCTAAGGGGACTAAAATTGTAAAAATGAAAAGTAAAAAAAATAGTTTAACCTCTTAAGGACCATGGACGTGTATACACGTCCAATGGCCCTTAACCGGGTATGACACGGGCTCCTGACTCGAGCCCGCGTCATACCGCCCGGCCCCCAGCTGATTCCTGCAGCTAGGGGCCGGCGTTAATAGCCGACATGCGGCGATCGCCGCGGGTGGCTATTAACCCTTTAGATCACCGCTGTCAAAGTTGACAGCGGCGTCTAAAGGTGCCTGTATTCAGTCCCTGGTGGTCCAGTAGGGTGGATTGCCCCCCCCCGCAGCGCGATCACGGGGAGGGCGATCCACTGCTGAGGTAGCCAGAGGGCTTACCTCTCCTTCCACGGCGGCTGCGGCTCTCTGAATGATACACCCTGGCAGGACCAGGCTTTATCATTCGAGCGCAGAGCACACTGATTACTATGGTTCTACACAACCATAGTCATCTGTATGATGAATCTAATGATTCCTCCTAAAAGTCCCATAAGGGGACTAAAAGGGTAAAAAAAAAAAAAAAAGGTAAAAAAAAGTTTAACACACACACACTTTAACCCCTTCCTTATTAAAAGTTTAAATCACCACCTTTTCCCAAATTCCATATAAATAATATATAAACATAATAAAAATAAACATATGTGGTATCGCCGCATGCGTAAATGTCCGAACTATAAAAATATATCATTAATTAAATCACACGGTAAATGGCGTACGCACAAAAAAATTCCAAAGTCCAAAATAGCGTATTTTTGGACACTTTTATATCATGAAAAAATGAATAAAAAGCGATCAAAAAGTCCAATCAATACAAAAATGGTACCGATAAAAACTTCAGACCACGTCGCAAAAGATTAGCCCTCATACCGCCCCATACGCAGAAAAATAAAAAAAGTTATAGGGGTCAGAAGATGACAATTTTAAACGTATACATTTTCCTGCATGTAGTTATGATTTTTTCCAGAAGTACGACAAAATCAAACCTATATAAGTAGGGGATCATTTTAACCGTATGGACCTACAGAATAAAGATAAGATGTCATTTTTACTGAAAAATTTACTGCATAGAAACGGAAGCCCCCAAAAGTTACAAAATTGCATTTTTTCTTCAATTTCGTCGCACAATGATTTTTTTTCCCGTTTCGCCGTAGATTTTTGGATAAAATGACTGATCTACCTGCAAAGTAGAATTGGAGGCGCAAAAAATAAGCAATCATATGGATTTTTAGGTGCAAAATTTAAGTGGTTATGATTTTTAAAAGGTGAGGAGGAAAAAATGAAAGTGCAAAAACTGAAAAACCCATGGTCCTTAAGGGGTTAAAAACACACACATTAACCTGTTCCTTATTAAAAGTTTAAATAACCCCCCTTTTCACAAATTCCATATAAAAAATATGTTACCATAATAAAAATAAACATGTGTGGTATTGCCACTTTCATAAATGTCCGAACTATAAAATTATATCATTAATTAAACTGCACGATTAATGGCGTACGCGCAAAAAATTCCAAAGTCCAAAATAGCGTATTTTTGGTCAGTTTTTAGATCATAAAAAAATGAATAAAAATGATCAAAAAGTCAGATCAACACAAAATTGGTACCGATAAAAACTTCAGAACACAGCGCAAAAAAAATGAGCCCTCATAATGCCCCATACATGGAAACATTTAAAAGTTATAGGGGTCAGAAGATGACAATTTTAAACGTATACATTTTCCTGCATGAAGTTTTTATTTTTTCCAGAAGTACGACATAATCAAACCTATATAAGTAGGGGATCATTTTAACCGTATGGACCTACAGAATAAAGAGAATGTGTCATTTTTACAAAAAAAAATGCACTGCGTAGAAATGGAATCCAGCAAAAGTTACAAAACAGCATTTTTTTTCTTCAATTTTGTTGCACAATTAATTTTTTTCCCATTTCGCGGTGGATTTTTCAGTAAAATTACTAATGTCACTGCAAAGTAAAATTGGAGGTGCAAAAAATAAGCCATCATATGGAATTTTATGTGCAAAATTGAAAGTGTTATGATTTTTAGAAGGTGATGAGGAAAAAATTAAAAGGCAAAAATGGAAAAACCCTGCGTCCTTTAGGGGTTAAAGGTACTTTGCTACTGCTAAACATTCCTCTTTAAAGGGGTACTCCGGTGAAAACCTTTTTTCTTTCAAATCAACTGGTGGCAGAAAGTTAAACATATTTGTAAATCGCTTCTATTAAAAAATCTTAATCCTTCCAGTACCTATTAGCTGCTGAATGCTACAGAGGAAATCCCTTTCTTTTTGGAACAACGATGACATCACGAACACAGTGCTGTCTGCTGACATCTCTGTCCATTTTAGCAACCATGCATAGCAGATGCATGCTAAGGGCTGCATGGTGGCTCAGTGGTTAGCACTGCTGCCTTGCAGTGCTGGGGACTTGGGTTCAAATCCCACTAAGGACAACAATAAATAAAGTGTTATTATTATTATAATAACGTCAGCAGACAGAACTGTGGTCGTGATGTCATCAGAGAGCATTCCAAAAAGAAAAGAATTTCCTCTGTAGTATTCAGCAGCTAATAAGTACAGGAAGGATTAAGATTTTTTAATAGAAGTAATATACAAATATGTTTAACTTTCTGCCACCAGTTGATTTAAAAGAAAAAAGGTTTTCACCGGATTACCCCTTTAACTAGAGACCAGACCATCTGTGCAGTGTAATACTACACTATTAAGAGTTCTATATCACATTTACACCCCATAACCCTGATTTGCACCCTCTCAGTTTCATATTCATACACTCTAAGGGAAATTCACGCTCCCTGACCCTCATATTCACTCCCCCGAAGCCGGATTAACTCTCATTTTGAAATGTTTACCCATTGACCATTTATGGAAAACCAGAAAGTAATCCAAATAGTTCTGTATAAATATGTAGATTTTATTATTATTATTTTTAATACTGACCACAGGTCCTCTTAAAATAATGGGAAGGGTGTATATATGTATATATTTTTTTCTATTTATGGATTGGTGAAGCAGTCTGATTAGTTATAGGTCTCCGAAAACTTTTTTTTTTTCTATTCATAGTTTGGATTTATATTTAAATTATAAATCAAAAGTTTTAAGTGACAAAAACCACTGGGGACCGTAGTGATAATCTCCCTGGATGTTTTACTTTACTTTCACAATTTATCTATAAAAGCGACTACAAGTAATAATGTAATGTCTTGTATATTGTACAGACCGATGATCCTCGTTCTCTGCCATCCTCAGCTGTACAATGTGTATTGTTCTTTTATCTGCTTTATATTACTACACAATTATTTAAAATCTAATTTCAACTTTTATTATTTACACTGGATATAAAATAAAGGAAAATATTTACTATATTTGGTTACAGTATTCTGAAATGTAATAAGATTTTTTATGAAGATTTGGTAAATTGCATTTACTATATGATACAATTCCGGTACTAGAGTAGAATATTTCTGCTTTATTATTCTTATGAAACAGGTGAGTAAAAAAAAAAGCTCTGAATATAATATTATCCCAATAATATACAATGTGTTTCTGAATACATTATATGGTACATTAACAGGTGAAATAAAAAAACAACAAATACATTATTAATAATAATAATAATAATAGTAATAATAATAATAATAAAATTAGTAATAATAATAAAATTAGTAATAATAATAATTATTATTATTATTTTTTTTTTTACTATAATTTTTTTTTCTTACACCTGTTAATGTACCATATAATGTCTTCAGAAACGTAACAAAAAAAACATTGTAAGGTGAAATGTAAAAAGAAGCGCAATTTAACTAATATTCCATAATATATATATATATATATATATATATATATATATATATATGTATATAATTTTTTTATTTTTTATAAATGTTAACTTTTTTATGTCTTATTCAGTCAATATGATTTAGAAATATTTTTGTATTCAAAAAAGATTTCCAAGAGACAGCAAGCAGCAAGACTGAAGCACAGCGTACACAAATCTGAGCAAGCAGATCAATCCAGGCTATCCAGGCATAAAAGCTGCCCAACCAAAATGAATAAACAAATATCCAAAAGGAAAAAGAGAAGATGGAGCACTCACCATATCTAAGAAATTCTTCATTATTTATCCATTCAAGACACATAATAAACATGTCTACCCCTCCATTTATGCCCTGTTTATCATATGTCTTAAAGGGGTTTTCCAGGAAAAAAATATGTATTTATATATATATATATATATATATATATATATATATATATAAATATATATATATTAACTGGCTCAAGAAAGTTAAATAGATTTGTAAATTACTTCTATTAAAAAATCTTAACCCTTCCAATAATTATCAGCTGCTGAAGTTGAGTTGCTGTTTTCTGTCTGGCAACAGTGCTCTCTGCTGACACCTCTGCTTATCTCGGGAACTGCACTAAGTAGAAGAGGTTTACTATGGGGATTTGCTTCTACTCTGAACAGTTCCCGAGACACGTGTCATCAGAGAGCACTTAGAAAAGAACAACTCAACTTCAGCAGCTCATAATTACTGAAAGGATAAAAAAAAATGATAGAAGTAATTTACAAATCTGTTTAACTTTCTGGAGCCAGTTGATATATATATATATATATATATATATATATATATATATATATATATATATATATATATATATTCTTTATATAAAGAATTTCTACTCCAGATATGACGAATGCTCCATCTTGACTTTTTTTCTTTTGTATATTAGCAAATCCCGATAGCAAACCTCCCCTGCTCTGGACAGTTCCTGACAGGGACAGAGGTGTCAGCAGAGAGCACTGTGGTCAGACTGAAAAGAACTACACAACTTCTTCTGGAGAATTCAGCAGTTTGTGAGTACTGGAAGGATTACAATTTTTATATAGAAGTCTGATTTACAAATCTGGAAGTCTGCAAATCTACTAATTTAACCACAAGTGGATTTTGTTGCAGATTATATACAGAAAGTGGTGAAATCAACCTGAACGCCATCACATAATGAGGGGCTGCTGCTGCAAATCTGCAGGTAAAGTTTGCAGCAGTTCTGATCCAAGGGAAAATGTGAAAATATTTATAATTTGCTTTCCACTCTTAAATGCTGCCGTGAGCTGTAGTTTATAGCAGTAATGCTTTTGCATAGTTTTGATCTTATGATCACCTTTTATATATAAATAACAAAAAAGTCAGCAATTTTGATTGCTTATATAGATCAATGTAATGCATATGCATTATATTGATCTATTACATCAGAGTTTCATTTGGAGAGCCTGCAAAAGGCAGGATGTTTTAAAGTGGCACTCCACTGGAAAACATTTTTTTTTTTTAAATCAACTGGTACCAGAAAGTTAAACAGATTTGTAAATTACTTCTATTTAAAAATCTTAATCCTTCCAGTACTTATCAGCTGCTGTATGATCCACTGGAAGTTCTTTTCTTTATGAATTTCCTTTCTGTCTGACCACAGTGCTCTCTGCTGACACCTCTGTCTATTTTAGAAAATGTCCAGCGCAAGATAAGTTTGCTATGGGGATTTGCTCCTACTCTGGACAGTTTCTAAAATGGACAGAGGTGTCAGCAGAACACTCAGGGCCGGAGGCCGTGATCATGATGTCATGACCACACCCCCTTATAATGTAATGCCACACCCCTTCTATTCATTTCTATGGGCGGACAACACGCCCCCTGTCATTGACATGAATGGAGGGGGCATGGCCGTGACATAAGGACAACTGCTGCAGGAACCTGGCTGGACCCCCACGATCAGACATCTTATCCCCTATCCTTTCGATAGCTTATAAGATGTCTAGCAGCGGAGTACCTAAGCTTCAGGCTGCTCTGACAATCAATCGGTGGCCCCAGTGGAAGTTGTCACCACCTGAAGCTACTATTTAAGTGTAATAACACCCCTGTATATATTCTGCATTTTTATTATAAATCATTAATTTGGACATTTATACATCCAGTGGTGTGTAGTGGGGTTTTTATTTTGGTGTGTAGTGAGGTATTTTATTTTGGGAGCTTTAATTTATTTTTAAAAACATTTTCAAGATATTTTTTTTACACTTGTTAAGTGCCTATAGGGGACAATTAATAGAAATCAATAGAATGCTTTGTACTGTTCAGATCTATGTAATTTCATAGTACTAATCAGTACTATTGATGATCTTCTTTTACCGCCTTGTTTTGCAGGCTATCCTGGCCATCCTGCATGAGAAGGTAAGAGACCTCTGGCGGCCATTTTGCACTCATTGGACCCCAACTATTGCACATGGGGCTCTGATGAGCCCACCCGAAGGCACTGGAACCTCCATTTTCCTTATAGATGATCAGCATTGATCACAGCATCTATAGGGTTAATGGTGGCAACCATTATAGGGGAGTCCCCATTTGCTGTGCTCACATTCTAGTTGTGTCATAAGTGTTTGGCACTGTGCCAGTAAAGCCCCATGCACTGCATTGTGGTTACCATTTTATGAAGAGAGAGCAAGGAATACTGGGGGGATTTATCATTTTCTTTAGAGCATTTTTTGTGTGTATATTTGTCTCACAGTTTGTGCTGTACAGCTCTTTTTTGTGACTTTTTGGTTTTCCCTTTTTTTGCGTGTGTGTGCACACAACAGCTGTTAACTCCACTATTCAACATTTGGAACAAACTGTTCCGAATGCTGGAGCTGGCACTGGGAGCTTGGGATGTTTTAGCCCCGCCTTCTCATGCCGCCCCGCCCCCTCAATGCAAGTCTATGGGAGGGGGTGTGACTTCTTCTGATCCTTATAACGTTTTTATTTTTCATGTACGGGAATGTATGAGAACTCATCTTTTGCGCCGCGATCTGAAGTTTTTAGCGTTACCATTTTAGTTTTGATTGGACTTTTTGATCACTTTTTATTCATTTTTTATGATATAAAAAGTGACCAAACATACACTATTTTGAACTTTGGATTTTTTTTGCGCGTACGCCATTGAACATGCAGTTTAATTAATTATATATTTTTATATTTCGGACATTTACGCACACGGCGATACCACATATGTTTATTTTTTATTTACACATTTTTTTTATGGGAAAAGGGGAGTGATTCAAACTTTTATTGGGGTTAAATCATCTTTATTAACTTGATTTTTCACTTTTTTTTTTTAATTTTATAGCCCCCATAGGGGACTATAACATGCAGTACATTGATTCAATACACTGATCAATGCCAATGCATTGCATTGCATTGATCAGTGTTATTGGTGGTTGATTGCTCAAGCCTAGATTTCAGGCTTGGAGCAATCAATCGCCGATCGAATGCGCAGGAGGCAGGTAAGGCACCCTCCTGATGCGTCGTAGCTGATCGGGACATCGCATTTTCACCGTGATGGTCCCAATCAGACCGACTGAGCTGCCGGGAAGCTTTCACTTTAGTCTAAAGAGTTAATGCCGGACATCTGCCTGAACTGCGATGTCCGGCATTAGCTACGGGTCCTGGCGGGTATGATGCGAGCTCAGCTCCTGAGCTTGCTTCATAATGCTCCTGTGTTGCAGCGCCATTTAGAAACAGTGTTTTGTGGCAAGGGGTTAAGGCTTACAGCTCATGAAAACCCCAAAGCCCCCCCCCCCCAATTACTATGATTTGGAGAGCCATGTCATCTGCTGGTGTTGGTCACTGTGCTTCTTTAAGTAAAGGGTCAACACATCCGTCTTCCAGGAGATTTTGGAGCACTTCATGCTTCCTTTCCTATTAAATTGCATTAAAGGGATACTCTGGCCCTAAGACATCTTATCCCCTATCAAAATGATAAGGGATAAGATATCTGACCGTGGGGGTCCCGACGCTGGGAACCCCCGCAATCTTGCATTCAGCACCCATCTTGGGGAGCTGCACGCCGCGCTGCAAGCTCAGAATCTGCCATGTGACAACCATGGGGCCGGAGTATCGTGACATCATGACTCCTCCCCCATGTGATGTCACGCCCCACCCTGCTATGCAAGTTTATGGGAGGTGGCATGTATACGGTGGGTGGTGAATGCAAGATTGCGGGGGTCCCCAGTGCTGGGATCCCCGCGGTCAGACATCTTATCCCCTATCCTAAGATGTCTTAGGGCCGTAGTACCCCTTAAATGATATACAATGGACTTTTGCACAACATTATCAAAGAAAGGGAGTGTGTCCTCCGAAACATCGTCAGTGTTCGACGATTGCTCAGCTGTTTGTTCTTTTGTGGGAGGAAGGAATCCTAGCTGCAGGATGCCCGTGGAAAGTGTGAAGTGAATCCGGCTGCTGAGGACTCTCAAGTGTGTCTAGTTGTGCACCATGGGTGAAAACATTTTTGTACTTTTTTTTAAACCTATTTAAAATGTCATGGATTTTGTATGCCTATGAAGAGTTACTACTAAAAAGAGCATAGGAAATATGAAGGATCGTGCTGTGTGATTATTTTACTCCTATACAGTATGCTATGGATGTGGACTGAGCTGTCATTTAAAGTCACATACACCCTGGTATTTTCTGGGTTTAATTGAACATACGGGCGAAACTCAAAAAATTAGAATATTGTGAAAAGTTCATTTATTTCAGTAATGCAACTTAAAAGGTGAAACTAATATTTGAGAGACTCATTTCAGGCCAAAAAAGATAGTTTAAACCGTGATTTGTCAAAATTGTGATCATTATGGCTTACAGCTCATGAAAACCCCAAAGCCCCCCCCCCCCCCTCAATTACTATGATTTAAGGAGCCATGTCATCTGCTGGTGTTTGTCACTGCTTCATTAAGTCCAGGGTCAATGCATCCGTCTACCAGGAGATTTTGGAGCACTTCATGCTTCCTTTCCTTTAAAGTTGAATAAAAGGGGTAATCTGGCCCTAAGACATCTTATCCCCTATCCAAAGGATAGGGGATAACATGCCTGATCGCGGGGGTCCTGCCGCTGGGGACCGCCGTGATCTTCCACGCCGCACCCCGTTAGAATCAGCCCCCGGAGCGTGCTCGCTCCGGGTCTAATTACTAGCGATCACAGGGACGGAGCATAGTGACGTCCCGGCTCCGCCCCGGTGTGACGTCACGTTCTACCCCCTCAATGCAAGCCTAGGGAGGGGCGTGTTCAACGTGGCAGACCTCATTACCTCTAAATGAATAAGACTGTCAGCCAGCAACATGGAAAACTCATATATGTTAAAATGAATCAGACATGGATCAGTGAGAAATTTTAACCTCCTGCGCCAGATGCCACGTATCAGACAGTACTACCACCACCCCTGTTGCCTGCTGCCTTCTACAACTCCCGCCAGTACGCCACTGCCTGCTTTCCTTTCCGCTGCATACTACAACTACCACTACTATTGTCTACTACTGCCTGCTGTCCTCCCACTAGTCGACCCCCCCTTTCTGCTACTGCTACTACCAATCAGACCTACACATACACAAACCAGATCCCCAAAAAAAGGGATAATTTTTTTCTGCTTTTTATTTCAAAAAGAAGGGATAATTTTTGGAATGCTTTTGAAAAGCCATGGCGTCATCCGATACCTCTATAACATCGGCAGGCCTCTACCTACAACCGGTGATACTTTATGCACCTTAATATAATTGTTAAAAACATACAAAATCCTCTAGCGCAGTGTGTTTTATAAACAAACTGTTAGTTACCATGGATTACTGCTTGTCGCCGTAACTGTGAAATTAACCCAGCCTTAAAACCACTTAAAAGCTACTTGAATACAGTCCTAGGTGACCCTAGCATTGTTATACAGGACTTTAGTGCTCTTAGGCAGTGTTTGTGGGTTATTTCATTGCCAGTTCACAGAGAACTTCTTTGCTATGAACCAAATTCTCTCGGGAAGTTAAGTCTGGCAAACGGATACTGTGGTTCATCATGCAAGTGACTGAATCCCATCTCTTTCTCTTTACTTATACCGTAGACAACATGTGGGACAAACTATTTTCTGGTTAATTATTTTCCTTCAGAACTTTGTCTTTCTAAATATGCAGTACCAAAATTCTAACATTGTTGAAATTTTCATTTTGGGCTTTCAAAATTCAGAAAGTTGGAATACTCTTTGCTTTCTACTCCTATTGGTCCTCTTCTGTGTGACCTTATGTGGGAACCTCATGATCATCGTTGTGGTGTCCTACAGCCGATCCCTCCACTCCCCCATGTACTTCTTCCTCACACAACTCTCTGCTTTAGACATTGTGCTCTCCACCACCATTGTGCCCAACATGCTCCACATTGTGTTGAATGAAGGAAGCGTTATGTCCTTTCTTGGCTGTTTGACCCAATTTTATTTCTTTACGGCCTCTGAATCTTTAGAATGTCTTCTTCTGACGGTGATGTCCTATGACCGGTATCAGGCCATCTGTAACCCTCTACATTACAACTCAGTCATGGACCTTACATTTTGTATAAAAGCAGTTCTTTTGTGTTGGGGGATGATGTTTGCTATTGTTTTGATTCTCTCAATAACAATGACCCATTTGTGGTTCTGTGGACCCAACATCATTGACCATTTCTTCTGTGATTTTGACCCTATAGTGGAACTTTCCTGCTCAGACAGTTTTTTCATAGAAATAGAAGGCACAATACTGGCCATACCGTTAGTACTTTGTCCATTTCTTGTCATTATGATTTCCTATGTGTACATAATCTTCACCATACTGAAGATACCCTCTGAGACTGGGAGGCAAAAGACCTTCTCTACCTGCAGTTCCCACCTGGCTGTTGTATCCATATATTATGGATCAATTATTAGTATCTATTTATTTCCAAGTATAAAAGGAGCAAAAAAAATTATCTCCCTATTCTACACGGTTGTCACTCCTCTACTTAATCCTATGATATACAGTCTAAATAACAGAGAGATTAAGAAAGCGTTTAGAAAACTAATGGGAAACTCGTCTTCTGCCATTTATATAAGTTGGTTCATTGATCGTTCTTCATTGCCTAAAAACGACAATACCCATTAGATGACCATTGGCCACTAGTGTTGGGCACGAATGTTCGCATTTCGATTTTTTATTGCGAATATCGCAAATTCACGAATTTTCAAATATTGCGAATATGTTCGTTATTTATTCAAAATTATGACTATTCACTTTTTTCCACATATGTGAATATTTGCATTTTCCTTCTTTTCACTTGTGGGCCAATTAGAGTGATGCAAATACACTTGTCAGAGGTTATCACCAACATCCCTAGCAACCAATAGTAAAGTTGCCCACCCCCTTTTTTTTTTTCAGCGAATACGCAAATATGCGAATATTCCCATATGCGAATATGCGAATATAACGAATACGTGAAATTCGCGAATATAGGATGAATATTTGACTATATATTCGCAAAATATCGCAAATTTGAATATGGCCAATGCCGTTCATCACTATTGGCCATTGGAAAAACTGCTGAACGACTCCTCTACTAACAGGGAAAATCTGGGGATCAAAGATTCTTCTACATAGAAGTCCGACATTTATAAACCTTGTCTCCCTTGGCTTCCTATTCTCCTTGTCCTCTTGAGCACTATACATAAAAAAAAAATAAAAAAAAAACTCGTAGAAAATAAATGCACAATTCAAAAATGTTTCAAAGATTCTTAGAGAAGCTCTCAGAGGGCAGCATGACAGCAGCATTTAAAGGGGTACTCCACTGGTCAGCATTTGGAACAAACTGTTCCGAACGTTGGAGCTGGCGCTGGGAGCTTGTGACGTCATGCCCCGCCCCCTCATGACTTCACGCCCCGTCCTCTCAATGCAAGTCAATGGGAGGGGGCGTGACAGGTGTCAAGCCCCCTTCCATAGACTTGCATTGAGGTGGCGTGGTGTGACGCCATGAGGGAGCAGGGCTATGACGTCACGAGCTCCCGACGCCGGCTCCAGCTTCAGCGTTCGGAACAGTTTGTTCCAAACGCTGAGCAGCGGAGTACCTCTTTAAACAGTTAAAAATGCAAATTTGGTGTGGTTGTAGTTGTACAAAGTCAGACCCCTTAAATAAAACTAAATTGTCAGTTATAGCATACGATAAACATTATTGCCCCCTAAAATTGTGTAATTGTTATGTTTTCACCCCACAAATAGGTGTTTTCTGATTTCATAATACATTATATGGTAAAATGAGCGTCAATTAAAAAAAAGCAAATGTTATCCTGCAAAACATAAGCCCTTATATGGTTCTGTCAGTGAAAATGCAAAAGCATTAGGGGTCTCAGAAAGTGAGGAAGGAAAAACCGTGTGCAAAAAAATTTATGAAAAAGGGGGACGGCAAGGGGTTCAACCAGATTTTGGCACCTTATTTGAACATTTTGGCCACACCCTTTTTTCAGAAGGCACACACGTTCTTCTACTAAGATCACATGCCTGAAGTCAGGCCTGTCGGAAAATGTCTAAACCTTATCATGAATGTGGCTCAAGTCATGTAAGACAGATTTTTTTTTTTAGCACAAAATGAGCCAATACTCCGGTGCATTTGCAATAGTTAATCTGGGCATATGTATATATAAATAAGCACAGAATGTACTGGAGCAAGGACTCCTGTCTTTCGACAGGAGTCCCTGCTCCTATACATATTCAACTCTAACATCAATCAAGCATTAAATTCAATAGCTGATTCAAGTGAAACAATTTGGGGAAGTTTCCTCATCTCTACTAATCTCCTGCCTCTTTGAAGAAGTCTACCAGAATACCTACAAATGGAGCCAGTCTCATCTTGGTCCCGGGTACAGTATGATATTGTCACGCTCTCCTGTAGTTGAGATAAGTTATCCTTAACATGTTACACAAACCTAAGTGTAACATTCCTTCTCAATAATTGACCCTATCCTGATCCTTGGTGCATTAGGGTATCGCAACACCACACATTGTTGTGCCGGATTATCCCACGCAAGATAACCATGGCTATAGCTAATGCACTATGCCACTTATTCCTCTCTCTACAAAACAAAATGAGAAGAAAAGAAAGTGGATATACTAAAGTGCAGTGCCCACCTATTAGTAACAACAATATTCTATATAAAAAATGAATCTTTACTAGTAAATGATATACAAAAATACATGGATACAAAAAACACACAGTACGATTAAAAGCAATTAAAATTGCTCTAACCAGAGAAACCTCCTACAAAAACATAAGGGAAGGATATAACCACCCTAAAGAGGGCACATGTATATAAATGGTGGGCAGATAATACTGCTCAGTCTGCCCAAAACCCCAACCTCATGTGTAAACCATGTATGTGGCAGATA
Source organism: Hyla sarda (assembly GCF_029499605.1). Classification (NCBI taxonomy): domain Eukaryota; kingdom Metazoa; phylum Chordata; class Amphibia; order Anura; family Hylidae; genus Hyla; species Hyla sarda. Next base: position 8,311,948 of record NC_079192.1, read on the forward strand.
AAACAATACCTTGTGTAGAGAATCAAATTACACAGTATAACATCGAAGCAAAGTACAGTGGTCCCTCAACATACGATGGTAATCCGTTCCAAATGGACCATCGTTTGTTGAAACCATCGTATATTGAGGGATCCGTGCAATATAAAGTATAGGAAAGTGGTCTACAACCTGCGGACCTCCAGATGTTGCAAAACTACAACACCCAGCATGCCCGGACAACCAACGTTGAAGGTTGAAGACCATTGGTATTGGAGGTTATACTAACGTGTCCCTGCTGCTCCGGACCCCCACCGCTCGTCAACGCTGAACTGGATGTCGCCCTCCATCGCTGTCACCGCGTCCCCGAGGTGTCCCCGACACTCCGGCAAGGCCTCTGCTTCCCCGGCATCCTCGCTCGCCGTCGCCGCCATCACGTCGCTATGCACGCCGCTCTTATTGGATGACGGGACCGCGTGCACATCAACGTGATGACGACGATGGAGAGCGCCGACGATGCAGGGGACACGCCGGAGCCCCGAGGACAGGTAAGTGATCGTCAGCGGACCACACGGGGGACCGTAAACGGCTATCCAGTGGCAGCTGAAGCAGTCTGCGCTGCCGGATAGCCGTTTGTGCGATGGCCCCGACATACAAAAGCATTGTATGTTGATTCTGCCTTCAACATGCAATGGCCTCTGAGAGGCCATCGTATGTTGAAATGATCGTATGTCGGGGCCATCGTAGGTCGGATGGTCACTTTAATGCTGCCCTATACTTTATATACAGAATGAACTGGCTATCCTATAGAGCATAAGTATATCAATAGATGTAAAAGTAAAACAAGCAAACCAGTGCAGGATACCAGATGTGGATTAGACAGATGCAGGTGTCACCACTGAGGAAGTTGCCTAACAGCAACAAAACATGTGGGGCTCTGTGGGGGCTCATGTTGTGATCTGTTCCTACCTGTATTCGTCTAATCCCCCCGTCTGGTATCCTGCACTGGTTTGCATGTCTTACTTTTACATTCATTGTTATACTTATGCTCTGTAGGGTAGCCATTTCAGCCTGTGTATAAAGTATAGGGCAGCATTACTTTGCCTTGATATTGCACTTTAGTATATCTGCTTTTTTTTTATTCTTTTGTTTTGTATATGGCTATATGAATATACTGCTTTGCACCCTGATTTGTACTCTGATATAGAGGCTGAGCTCCCATGCTTTTGTGTTGTTGTTTTTTTGTTCGTTTTTGTGTTTGGTTGGACTTATTCCTCTCTCTGTCTTACAGTTGTCTCCCAATGATCCTTACCCTTACATTATCTCCACCCATAGCCCTTCTGTTTATTGGGTGCTACAGTGGATGACGTTTCCACTCAACTGAGCCTCCGGTCCTACAATGGTGCCGTGAAAAGAATGTTACTTATTTCTGGTCATAATACAAAATATTTAATTAGAATTGAAGGCAGACAGAGGCAAAGAAAATGGAACCTTTCAAAGCACCAGAACCCCAATCAATTTCTTACTTCCGGTTACACCGGAGCCCAGCCGACAGAAGAAGCGGGCGAACTCGGTGTCACTGCAGTAACGTGACTGGGCACGCTCGTAACTACGGGCACGTGGCTGCTTGCGGAAAGCGGCAAACTTCCTCAAAGCAGTTTGATGTTGTGTTCGCAACATCAAACTGCTTTGAGGAAGTTTGCCACTTTCCACAATCAGCCACGTGACAGGAGTTACGAGCAAAGAAAATGACACCTTGTGACACCGAGTTTGCCCGCTTCTTCTGTCGGCTGGGCTCCGGTGTAATTTGAAGTAAGAAATCGATTGGGGGTCTGGCGCTTTGAAAAGTTCCATTTTCTTTGCCTCTGCCTGCCTACTCTACTACCGGACCAGAAGATACTTGGGATTGGGGGAACCAAGCCGCAAGACCCCACTGCAATTTACATGCGCTTACAGATGTTTTGCTCTCAGCACAACACTACAGGGTGAGTGTTTCTAACCAGCAATACTAAACCTGTGTCTGACATACTTCACCAGGGGTGTTTTTGTTTTCCTTTTTTCCCTTTCTTTTCTTCTTTGTAATCAGAATTACAAGAATAATTAGAATGTCATCATAGATTCATCAGGGAACATTATTTCTATTTGTAAGATTCATTATTAGAAATGTATAAAGACCAATTAATATTGTAATACCTCAATACACAATGTACCTGCCCCACCTGGGGAATCTCTATTGCTTCAATACACAACTCTAACTAATATCTTGTCTATAAAAGGAGCAGAGACATTGTCTGGTGTCTCCATTTCAGTAAGGAGGAGAAATTTAACACAAGGCAAAATCTCCTTAAAAGATCAGAGTTTCTCTTGTAAGTACGATTCATTTACATCTTAAGTTTATATATTTTTTTTTAAATGAATACAGTGACCCCCCGACTTATGATGGCCCCGACATATGATCATTTCAACATATGATGGCCTCTCAGAGCCCATCGTATGTTGAAGGCAGCATTGACATATGATGCTGCTGTGTGTCGGGTCCATCGTACAAACAGCTATCTGACAGCGCTGACAACTTCAGCAACTGACAGATAGTTGTTTAATGTCCCCGTGTGCCCCGTTCTGCCTCCTGTTACTCACATGCTGTCCTGCTAACTCACGCAGGCTTCCACTGTGAGCTCCGTGTAAGCCCCGCCCCCCCAGTGCAGCCATAGCCAATAGCCTGTAGCATCTTGCTGTAAGCATCCAATGAGCTGCTCCCCTTCCTTTCCTATAGAGCTGTAGTCGGCAGGATCGTAATGGAGGACTTTCTGTCCCCCCTGAAGGTATTTAAAGAACTGTACAGTACTGTATGCGATGTCACACATCACACACAATACATATACACACTATACACCCCATACATCAATGTTTCCCTATCAGTGTGCCTCCAGCTGTTGCAGAACTATAACTCCCAGCATGCCCAGACAGTCAATGGCTGTACATGCATGCTGGGAGTTGTAGTTGTGCAACAGCTGGAGGCACCTTGGTTTGTTAAACACTCCCCATACACTCCACATACAATGGTCATCCCAGAACCAATTAGCAGTTTCCCATAGAGATATGTATTCAACATACAATGGTTCCGAGGCCCCAGAACCAATTACCATTTTTACATAGACATATGTACTCGACATATGATGGTTTCAACATATGATGGTTCTCCTGGAACCAATTAATATCATATGTTGAGGGACCACTGTATAATTTTTATTATATCTATACAAAATATTACGTGTTCAACAGTACAAAAAACAGATATACATGATCTTATTCCCCACCCTCCCTTCAGTCGACAGAGAAAAAATTGTGTTAAATGAAATTAAAAATTAAAAATTTTGATTGAAAAATTTTGACGGCAAAGGAATCGGTGTTGAAAATAATTAAAACGGCATCAAATATTTATATTCTCATAGTAAATCTCGATGTCTATATGTGTATTAGATGTTGCACCTTATTGCAAATTAGGTGGCTATAGAGAAGGTTGGATATCCCAAAATCTAAAAAAAAAAAATATATATATATATATAAAAAGAAAAAAAATGAGGAAAGTTTTGGCAAATTGTGATATGTTTTTTACTCATACAGATAACACAAAACATCACAGTTATTAAAAGGAAACTATTATATTATGTTATATACAATTACATCTTAGGCTGGGTTCACACCGCATACAATTTAGCGCAGATTTTAATTTTCTCGAAAAATTTACCTTTAATATTTAAATTGCAACTGCATAAAATATGTAAGACCACCTTTTGCGGGATATATGCTCGTAAAATAATATACGAGCAAAAAGATTTACGTTGTGTGAACCCAGCCTTATATTATGCATTTATTAAGATCATGTCTTAAAGGGGTTATCCAGGAAAAAAAACTTTTTTATATATATATATCAACTGGCTCCAGAAAGTTAAACAGATTTGTAAATGACTTCTATTAAAAAATCTTCATCCTTTCAGTACTTATGATCTGCTGAAGTTGAGTTGCTCTTTTCTGTCTAAGTGCTCTCTGATGACACGTGTCTCGGGAACTGCCCAGTTTATAAGCAAATCCCCATAGCAAACCTCTTCTACTCTGTGCAGTTCCAGAGACAAGCAGAGATGTCAGCAGAGAGCACTGTTGCTAGATAGAAAAAAACAACTCAACTTCATCAGCTGATAATTATTGGAAGGAATAAGATTTTTTAATAGAAATAATTCACAAATCTGTTCAACTTTCTGGAGCCAGTTGATACATATACATTTTTTTTTTCCTGGATAACCCCTTTAAGTAAGTAAACCTTTCTGAATTCTAACAATATTCATACTTAAAATGGTTGTCTTTTTATACAACAGCCAAAATTTTTCTCACCGATACACATATATAGTATATTTTTCACATTTTATATTAATATGTTAGTATACGTATCCTCTATCACATTGTTTGAATATTATATATTCTGCATTGAGTCCTTGTGGCTCACATTAATTTGTTTGCACATATCCATCAATATGTTAGTATACGTACCCTCTATTATATTATATATTTTTACAGTGAGTCCTTGTAGTTCACATTAATGTGTTTGCACATATACATCAACATTTCTTCATATAGATTTTTTCATTTACACGCATATTTTTCACACATATTTCCACTTGCCACACATCTTTCTATCTTCATATATATAGTTTTTATATATTTTTTATATTTTCTATATTGTTATATTTGGCAGTCACTGCAATATATGCATTGCACCTATGTACAGCAATCTCGGCAGGGCACTTTGGTTTTGCACACTTCACTTTTGCATGTCACGGCTTTCTCTCACGTTTTGCACACACTGCACTTCTATTTGCTGTACGTTTTCCTAAGGATGTCTGCAATAGTGTTGCCAGCTTCGCTTCCCACATCTAAGATGGCCGTTGTGTGCTGTCTAAGTGTGTTACGCATGCGCGAGATTTCGCCGCGCATCACACGCCTATTCGCGAGTACGGAGCCGCGCTATGAGATTTCGGCGTGGTGACGCAGTGGACGCACTGCATCAACATCACGCCGAACATGCGCAGTGATCGCTGTAATGGCGTCCGGACGCTGGTTCACACGCGATTCTTCTCTCAGGTGCCCTTAATATCTTTTATATGTTGTGTATTCTTATTGGCTACATATGTATATAAATATCTACCTTCCTTCCATACCATATACCGTATATACTCGAGTATAAGCCGACCCGAAAATGAGCCGAGGCCCCTATTTCACCCCAAAAACCCAGGAAAAGTTATTGACTCGACTATAAGCGTAGGGTGGGAAATACATCATCCCCCCCTGTCATCATCCAGACCCCCGTCATTAACCCCCCCTCATCATCACCGCCTGTCAATCCCTTCTCAGTGGTCTTCAACCTGCGTACCTCCAGATGTTTCAAAGCTACAACTCCCAGCATGCCCGGACAGCCGTTGGCTGTCCGGGCATGCTGGGAGTTGTAGTTTTGCAACATCTGGAGGTCCGCAGGTTGAAGACCACTGACAAGGGATTGACAGGTGGACAGGCCGGGACCATCCCCTCACAGCTAAAGCCAAAAACGTTTTTTTTTGTTCACTCGAGTATAAGCCGAGGGGGGCGTTTTCAGCGCAAAAAATCGTGCTGAAAAACTAGGCTTATACTCGAGTATATACGGTACTCCCTGAGGAAGCTTGTTGCGAAACAACGTTGTAGGGATGGCGTTCGGCATTAGGGTAAGATGTCCGCTGTATGCCCTTGTGATGTGAGATGGGTGATTAATATTTGAGTTATATTTTCCAGGACCTTGGTGATTGCTGAACATTGGTGCATGGTTTAATCCCGGTTCCTGGGACTCTTTACTCTTTCACCCTTTTACCACTCTCATAATTGCATACTTTATTTTGTTCCATTGTGCGGTCATTTTTTTGTCCCTGGGCATTGTGCAATACGGGATTAACATCTATACAGTTATCCTGAGTGTATATGTTTACATATGTTGGTATTTAACTGCTAGTATATTTCTGTACAGCCTATACCTTTTACGTGTATATACACCCGGATGGGGGTCACTTCAGTATCTCCCATTTCTTATTGATGTTCTGTAGCCCAGTTTTGCTTCTGTCCCTCATCCAGACGCCTTAGTAGTCTGTCCACTGTCGTTCCTTTTAAAATTCTGTTTTGAAGTTCAGTCACTAATAATAAAGACTATATATACTTTTTCACTATTTTATGTCTCTGTGTAATTTTCTTGGGTATTATTAGTATTTCTCTGTATACCAGAGACAAGGTTGGACCATAGGTCAGTACTTTGTGCCCCTCTTTTTTGGTTATTATTTAATATTCATACTTAGAAAAAACAACTACCTGGCTCAACTAGCCGGCCCTTTAAATAGGTTTGTTTTGTTTTTTATCTTAGGATATACAGTACATATGTTTATCTCAAACAGGTTCACTTATAGTCTTACATGTATGGCAGCCATTCCATTCCACCCTTGATGACCTTATCACATATAATACTACCTCTTTTTTTGTTAGCACTTTTATCACAGATTTTAGTGTTTTTTGAAGTTTGAGTTTTTGCACTTGCATGTTCTGTAATCAGGGCTGTAGCTCCAATGAGGCAAGTGAGGCGATCGCCTCAGGTGCGCTGTTGCAAGGGGGTACAGTGGCCAGAGCTCCATTGGCACTGGCCACTGCACCTGCTTGCACAGGGGGTCCAGCACACATTACACTGAGGCATTGATTCCACACCGGGGTACCAGGACATTCTGGTGGGAACTATGGCACTAACATTTTTTGGTTTTCCTGCCCAGGCCTGCGCATCTGTGAGTCACAGGCGTGCAGGAAAGGCGGGAGGGAAGTCTGTGTGCAGTATTGGGACGGGTGATGCTGCAGCTCCAATCCTCGTATATCCTCCCTCTCCTGTGGAGCAGCTCTGGACTCTGGATTCTCTTTGGTCCTTCATCAGAATGATGTGGATGGAGGGAAGGAGCAGGGACAGCTTCAGGTACTGAACTCCCTCCCTTCTGTCACCCCTCTACACCCCTTTTCACCCCGTTCATCCCTCTTTCACCCCTGTACACCTCTCTACACCCCTTTGTCACCTTTGTCATACCTTTACACCCCCATTACCCCTGTATGCCCCTCCAACACTCCTGTACACCCCTATGACACCCATGTGCACCCCATCTGTTTCTCCTCTGTCTCCCAAGTACACCCCTCTGTTACCCCTGTGTCACCCATATACACCCCTCTGTCACTCCTGTTCCCCTCACTGTCACCCTTGTACCCCCCTGTCATTTCTCTACACCTAGTCACTACCGTACTCCTCTACACCTGTGAAAGGGGTGAAACTAGGGCCAAGCTACCTACCTACAGGGGGTCCTACATTTAGGCAACATGTAAAAAAAATATCCGGTAAGGGTGACCCTCAGGAGCAAAAGGAGCTAGCTACAGCTCCATAATGCACATCATGTAACAATGTTTAGCACTTCTCTGATCGAAGTTATAAAAGCCTTGTAGTTACCAGACTTTGTTTAAAGACGTTTTATAATTTATGAAAAGTGACTTGTACATTTTTTAAATAATATTTAATATAATTGAAATAAATGATTGCTATACATAAAAGCCAAGTAAGAAGTCCAGAATGGATGGTAACTCTTGTCACTACATTCTCATGGCATGAAGGACATGTTGCGGTGCTTGGAGAATCAACCAGACACCTACCAATCGGATGTGTTCCGGTCTCCACAATTAAAACAGGAACTGGTTGGTGATAGATCACTTTAGGTTGACACAGAGTGACAATGTGAGAAATAGCTTGTGGATGTGTCATAGTGGGCACTGGCTGCAGGCAGTGTTGTGGAGTAGACAAGTATGGAGTAATTGCTGGAGGCTCATTATCCATATTAGCTGTGCTTGGGATCTTCTGGTCACACATTTTTTTTTAACATTATCGAGTTTACATGTACATTCAGTTCCTCAAATGGAACCCTTCTAACTTGCAAGGCTTTTAGGAGGGAACAGCATAGGACAGAGGCAATGGGAGGACAGGGACTGCTCCCAGGCCATGTCAACTGAGGGTTGAGTCTGAGGAACCCACCGACTGTTGACTGGGGGTGTCAAATGTCACTTGGGATGAAATGGATGACCGAGTTAACCAATCCATGACGGCAGATGGGTTGCTGGTCGAGACACGACCGCTAGCTGATACCGGGAGCTCAGGCCTCTCGCTGTGACTGCTGCTGCCCCTTGTCCCTAGTCTGCTGCGACCTCTGCCTGCGCCTGTGCTCCTGACATACTTGTAGAACTGCTGAGTGCATATATATTTCACTTATTTGCGGATGATACGCTCCAAAAAGGTTGCATCAGAAATAAACGTAACTATCTAGTGCGTGTGTTAGTGCCTTTGCACTAACTGCAAACTATGAGCTTTAACCAGAATATGCATGGAACTGCTGAGTGCATAGATATTTCACTTATTTGTGGATTATAAGCCCCAAAAAGGTTGCACCAGCAATAAGTGTACTCTCTCTCACTCTGCACTTTCCCTGCCTGTCTGCAGTGATGCACACTTGAGGTCAATGGATTCGCTGCTGTGAAGAATAACATCTGTATTCTGTATTGTCAGTAACACACAGTCTGCTCTCTCCGAGCTACAAGTCCCAGAAATGCCTGTCTGCAGCAATGGTTGCCAAATATATAGGGCTAATAAATAATAGAAATAGAAAAAACAACATAGGGTGCACCCCTAGTGAGGACCGTTTGGGGGTGCAGATCAAGAATAAAAACTATAGGGCCCTTACCCCAGGTGTTGCACTCAGGGCACAACACCTACAGTGTCATCTGGAAAGAAAGTAGCCGGACCGCTGCCAGGAGGAACTTCCCCCAATGACATTAGTCTATCCGGTGGGGGCACAATGTAAAATATGAAAGTGGGTTCCTCTGAATGAAGGCTCTGGTCCCAATGGATATTTAATATAGTTTTATTGCAACACGTTTCAATCCCGAACTGGGATCTTCATCAGGCAGGCCTGATGAAGATCCCAGTTCAGGATTGAAACGCGTTGCAATAAAACTATATTAAATATCCATTGGGACCAGCGCCTTCATTCAGAGGAACCCACTTTCATATGAATATATAGGGCTGTGACATCACAGGGCTGGCTGGCTGCAATAGGCTGAAAGCCACCATGTGATTCAGGGTCATCCCTCCTACCCACCTTCCCAGAATTCCTTACCCCATGTCCTCACACATGTAGCCGTCGATTTAGATCCCCTGGACCGCACATAATGGAGTTTAATGAAGCATTTTTTTTATCGAATCGCAACGATATTCGGATTTGTTATGAATTTAATTTTCCAGGAAATTCGTAACAAATTCGGATTCATCTGATTTGATTTGCTTATCTCTAGTGAAAACCTGAACCAAATATAATTTAACAAGGAAAACTATAAAAAAAAAAAAAAAAAAAACTGCTAGGGTCATCATACTCTTATTAAAGGACCAGCTGTATGGCAAAAACAGTGCTAGTAGCATCTCAAAGGTAGTTTTAATAGAACAAGAACTATGACACAGCATGACAAAAGAGATGAAAAGAGAAGCATGACTGAGAGAAAAAGTGGTTAATTCTGGCATTACTGACAGAGGGATACAGTGTGCGGCAGGTCACTTCCATCCTGAAAATGTCAATTCAACAAGGTAAGTAACATAGTAACATAGTTCATAAGGTTGAAAAAAGACCAGAGTCCATCAATTTCAACCTATAAGCCTACTGAGTCCCTACTGAGTTGATCCAGAGGAGGCAAAAATAAAACTCATACTAGAGGTAAAAATTCCTTCCCAACTTCAAATATGGCATTAGAACAAATCCCTGGATCAACGTTCTGTCCCTATAAATCTAATATACATAACCAGCAATGTTATTACTCTCCAAAAATGCATACAGACCCTTTTTGAACTCTTTTACTGAGTTCACCATGACCACCTCCTCAGGCAGAGAATTCCACAGTCTCACTGCTCTTACAGTAAAGAACCCCCGTCTGTGCTGGTGTAGAAACCTTCTTTCCTCTAGACGTAGAGGATGCCCCCTTGTTATAGATACAGTCCTGGGTATAAATAGATCATGGGAGAGATCTCTGTACTGTCCCCTGATATATTTATACATAGTTATTAGGTCTCCCCTAAGCCTTCTTTTTTTCTAAAAAACCTAATTCTGATAATCTTTCTGGGTACTGTAATCCTCCCATTTCCTGTATTACCCTGGTTGCCCGTCTTTGAACCCTCTCCAGCTCCACTATATCTTTCTTGTACACTGGTGCCCAGTACTGTACACAGTATTCCATGTGTGGTCTGACCAGTACTGTACACAGTATTCCATGTGTGGTCTGACCAGTACTGTACACAGTATTCCATGTGTGGTCTGACCAGTACTGTACACAGTATTCCATGTGTGGTCTGACCAGTACTGTACACAGTATTCTATGTGTGGTCTGACCAGTACTGTACACAGTATTCTATGTGTGGTCTGACCAGTACTATACACAGTATTCTATGTGTGGTCTGACCAGTACTGTACACAGTATTCTATGTGTGGTCTGACTAGTGATTTGTACAGCGGTAGAATTATTTCCTTGTCGTGAGCATCTATGCCCCTATTGATGCCCCCCATGATTTTATTTGCCTTGGCAGCAGCTGCCCGACACTGGTCACTACAGCTAAATTTACTGTTAACTAAGACTCCTAAATCCTTTTCCATGTCAGTTGTCCCAAGTGTTCTCCCATTTAATACATAATCCCAGCCCAGAGTTTTCTTCCCCTTGTGCATTACCTTAACGACAAGCAACAGACATTGGGTACCACAAAGCTAAAGACCCGCAGATGAAAAAAATGTCAGTCCCCTGACCAAGATGACCATCAACTTCAATGTCACTCGACAACAATAGGATGACATCAATAATTTAAAAACAGATGGCAAACAGCAACTTTGGTGACATCCATGACAAGGATGGTTTGAAACAGGCTCCTTGGGGGCACGGCTAAGTTCATGTAAATCTAGAAAAAGCCCTTCATCAATGAGAAGCAAAGAAGAGCCAAGCTGAAATGGGCAAAAAAAAAAAAAAAAGAGGAATCAAGAAAGGTCTTTTTCTCTGATGAGTCTAATTTTTAGCTTTGACCAGAACCTGGTCATGTACTAGTCAGACGGAGACCTGGAGAGGCCTATAAGCCAGAGTACATCGGATCCAATGTAACATTTGGTGGAGGATCAGTGATTATCTGAGGATACCTCAGCAAGGCTGAAATCAGTCATATTTGTCTTTATGATGGACACATGAAATGATCAGAGTACTATATTGTCCGGGAACAACACCGGTTTCATTCTCCTCCGACAATGTTCTCCAACTCTGAGAATAGTTTTTTTTTTCCAGCAGGACAAAGCTCCATACCACACAGCCAGGTCAACCAAGAAATGAATGGAGGACCACCACATCAAGACCCAATCTCCAGACCTCCAGGAGTTGCATCACCCACCAGCAATGTGAGAGACTTATGGAGAACATGCAAAGACGCATAAAAGCTTTGGTGAAAAATCAGGGTTATTCCACTAAATGTTTATTTATGAAATCTTCCTTAAATCATTAGTATTTTGTTGATGAAAAATTTATATGAGTCTGTTTTCTTTGCATCATTTCAGGTCTGAAAATGATATAATAATATTCTTTTTTTTTTCTTTTTTCTTTTGACTTGTTGTTTTCTGGAAAGAGAAAATATGCATAGCAGCTCAATCACACCACCTTTTCAGGTAGAATTCCCTAAATATCTGTTTTTCACTCCAATAATGTTTTGTGACATAGTCAAATCAGTCTTTGATTATTCTGACACATTCTGACCTTAGTAGGTTCTTGCTTTATACGTTAGGCTCCATTCAGAACAGTGTCATCGCTTCTGCTATTAAAAGGGTACTTCACTGGCCAGCGTTTGGAAGTAAATGTTCCGAACGCTGTTTTTGCATTGTGGGGGGTCGGCCACGCCTCTCGTGATATCACGGCCATGCCCCCTCAATGCAAGTCTATGGGAGGGGGCGTGACAGATGTCACACCCCCTCCCATAGATTTGAATTGAGGGGGCGTGACCGTGATGTCACGAGGGGCGTGGTCATCCGCATCAGGACAAAAACAGCGTACGGCACATTTACTTCCAAACGCTGGCCAGTGGAGTACCCCTTTAACAAAGCTATTGATGTGATTATGGATCTGAAGTGAAGTAAATCCTTACAAATTGTAGATCATACAGGTTGGGGCTAATGCCATGATAGATGGGCAATGTCAGAATAGGTCTGATGTGGAAAAGTGAACACTCAAGTATGGCTGGAAAGATCTTAGTCTTAGAGGTGAAGTTCATACCTATCATATTACTGGAGTTCAGGAACGATCTACACCACAGAGAATGGATTCACCAAATAGTTTGAACTGGGGAAAAAATATAGAAAATGATAATGTTTTTCAATCAAAATGCAGCAGAAATTAAATGAAAATGAGGCAGAAAAGGAGCGGGTGCAGAGGATGGCGACCAAGATAATATTGGTATGGGAGGATTACAGGACCAGGACAGGTTATCACTTGCGTTTTTTTAGTTTAGAGAAAAGACGTCTTAGGGGGATCTGGTCACAATGTACAATTATGTTAATGGACAGAGATATTTCTAGTGATCTTTTTTTACCTTGGCCGGTAACCATGATAAGGGGCATCCTCTATGTCTAGAGGAAAGAAGGTTTCACCATCATCACAGACAGAGATTCTTTACTGTAAGAGCACAGAGACTATGGAACTCTATCCACATGAAGTTGTGATTACTATATAAGTTGGTTGACATGTCCATTTGGGGTAGTGCAAGTAGTGGACCAGGTCCAGAAACAGTGTAAATAAAGTCCCAGCACTCACCAAGTATACTCAGGAACAAGTATCTTTATTGCCTATACTTCAAACCAAACAGGGCGTGTTTCGGCAGTAGCCTTCCTCTGCTGTCTAAGATGAGTTGAGGAAGCGCCCAATGATGTTGTCACATAAGTCACCTGACGTTCACATGAAGCAGACATCAGCTCCGTGGAGCTGGCTGAGTGCTAGCACTCAGCCAGCTCCACGGAGCTGATGTCTGCTTCTCTCCCTTCCCTCCAACCTGATTTGACTGTATAGCACTTCGTATTTACGAATAAACCTGGATTTGAAAACCTCCATGCTGTGTCTTGTGGTGAGTGCAACGTTACTTTTTCTATTACCTCTATACCACATATAGCTTTTCACTTTGCTAGCACCTCCACTCCTGCCGACACACCTGGTCCCCCGCAATGTGGGCTTCGGACATTGTTCTAATTATTTCAAAGGCTTTCTGGTGCCGGTTGGCTTGTTTCTATACAGACAAAAAACTATGTTACTATGTTACTGTGACGCAGTGTACTTTGCTACCTATTACATAATGTGACTGAATATGTCTTTTTAATGTATACCTCTCAAGAATAACATATCTGAATGTAGGGCCTTATCCTAAATAGATGTGTTTGCTGTGTTATTATTCAAGACAATGAATATTCACTCTACAAACGTAAGCCTTGTGACCGAAATAATTCTCTTGGGATTTCAGAATATACAAAATTTAAGGATTTTCTTCTTTCTTCTGCTTCTGGCCATCTTCTGTGTGACTTTATGTGGGAACCTCCTGATCATCGTTGTGGTGTCCTACAGCCGATCCCTCCACTCCCCCATGTACTTCTTCCTCACACAGTTGGCATTTTCAGACATTCTTCTCTCCACATCCATTGTACCCAACCTGCTCAGCCTGATATTGTACGAAGGAAGGTCTGTGTCTTTTGTCGGCTGTTTGACTCAATTTTATTTCTTTACGGCTTCAGGTGAACTTGAATGTCTTCTCCTGGCCGTGATGTCCTATGACAGGTACCAGGCCATCTGTAACCCCCTACATTATGCTACAGTCATGGACCTTGCGTTTTGTCTAAAGGCAATTGTAGCATTCTGGATGATCATCTTGGCAATAGCGTTGATGTTTTCTATAACAATGAGTTATTTGTGGTTCTGTGGACCCAACGTCATTGACCATTTCTTCTGTGATTTTGATCCTATACTTGAACTTTCCTGCTCAGATACTTTCATAATAAAAACTGAAGGCTTGTTTTTGGTTCTGCCTCTAATAATTTTCCCCTTTACTCTTATTATGATCTCATATATCAGCATTATCGTCACCATACTGAAGATGTCCTCTGTTACAATGAGGTACAAAACTTTCTCCACAAGCGGCTCTCACCTGGCTGTGGTGTCCATGTATTATGGGTCACTTTTTAGCATGTATTCATTTAAAAACTGGGAAAGTGAAAAGAAAATTCTCTCCTTGCTCTACACTGTTGTAACGCCTCTACTTAACCCTATGATATACAGTTTAAGTAATAACGAAATGAAAAAGGTTATTAAAATCCTTTTTAGGAAGATTTCTACATTTTTTTGTCAACAGGAAAATACCATCTGGTCCATCTAGTTCTTTTTTTCCCCTTTGAATTTTTATCTTAGGCTATATCTTTGTTTAGATAAATGTTGACAGATTTATATTACATTCACTTACTGTGGACTTAACAACCACATCTGCTGGAAGTTCCAAGCAGTTACCCACTCTTTTAGTAAAATAATACTTTCTCTTGTTGCTTCTGATATTTTCCCCACTGGTAATTTAATAAAATTGCGATAGTTTAAAAATAGGAATTTTGTTTGAGATATATATATATATATATATATATATATATATATATATATATATATATATAGCGTAGATATCGAAGTTAGAGGGGTCACAGTTGAACTGTAGTCACAAAGACTCATTTATGCAGTGCTGGATGGCCAGCAAGTAGAAATGTGAAGGAGAAGTGCTGGAGGGTGTGGGGTGTTCTGGGGATTCCAGATGGAGCGCACTTACATAACATGGCTTCGCTAGGCATCTGACAGCCTGTCCCCTGCCTTTTGACTACAGTCTCAGTACATGTAGACAGAGAGGGGGAGGAAAAGTTCCCTTTACCTCCTCCTCTCCTAGTGCGTGATGCATTTGGATCCACCATGGCCACCGCCCACTATGATTGTTTAACCCCTTAAGGACGCAGCCCTTTTTCGCAATTCTGACCACAGTCGCTTTTATGCATTAATAACTCTAAAACGCTTTTTCCGAATATTCTGATTCTGAGATCGTTTTTTCGTGACATATTCTACTTTATTTTGGTGGTAAATTTTCGGCGTTACTTGCATTCTTTTTTGGTGAAAAATCCCAACATTATATGAACATTTAGAAAATGTTGCATTTTTCTAACTTTGAAGCTCTCTGCTTGTAAGGAAAATGGATATTCCCAATAAATTTTATTTTTATTTACAAATACAATATATCCACTTTATGTTGGCATCATAAAATGGACACATTTTTACTTTTTGAAAAAATAAGAGGGCTTCAAAGTAGAGCAGCAATTAAAAAAAAATCATGCAAATTGCTAAATCTGAAGGGACAGATGTTACAGAACTACAACTCCCAGCATGCCATGGCAGTCTAGGCATGCTGCGAGTTGTAGTTTGGCAACATCTGGAGGGCTACCGTTTGGGCAAACTGTGACCCTCCAGAAGTTGCAAAACTACAACTCCCAGCATGCCCAAACACCCTTTGGCTGTCTGGGCATGCTGGGAGTTGCAGTTTGGTACCCACTAGGAAGGGCAGCAGTAAATATCACTTACTGCCCTCTTCCTAACCACCCCCCCCTCCACTGTCGTTTCCCTACCTGTGCCTGTCTCCAGCGACGATCGGGGGTCCCCACGCATCCTCTGGCCAGGTACTGGCCTCCATCTTCTCCCCCCCATTCTGCCTGACATTCAGAAGTGGGCAGAATGGGGGTTGCCATGACAACCTACTGTCCTGCTCTACCATTGGTCAGAATCAGTTCTGACCAATGCCAGGGGAGAGGAGGAGATCGCAGCATTGCGACCTCGCTCCTATCCCTCAGGATGATCGGGGCTGTCACTGACAGCTCCGATCATCCCTATTTTCCGGATGATCGGGTCACCAGAGAACTGATCAGCCCTGAATAGCAGAAAATCGCATGTCTGAATTGACATGCGATTTTCTGTGATCGCCGACATGGGGGGGGGGGGGTCTCAGGACCCCCCTCGGTGATGTGCTGGGATGCCTGCTGAATGATTTCATCAGGCATCCCGGTCCGGTCCCCAAACGGCTAGGGGCGGGGACCTGAATTCCCACGGGCATATGCATACGCCCCTCGTCCTTAAAGACTCGGGATGCAGGGCGTATGCATACGTCCGGCGTCCTGAAGAGGTTAAAATGCTGATAGGGGACATGGTGTGCTTGGATGGGAACATTCTGATGGGGGGGAGGGGGTCCTGGAGTGAATGAATGGGCTCATGATGGGGGTGGCCTAGTGTGATAGATGGGGCACATTCTGGTTGGGGGCTGTTGCAGATGCATAAGACATGCTTATTGGGGTCTTAATGTTGATGTATAGGGGACATTCTGATGGGGGGCTGGTGCGAATGGATGAGGGACATGCTGTTGGGTGAGGAAGCCTGATATGTATGATTGGGGGCATGTTGATGCGAGGGCCTAGCGTGAAGGACTGAAGAATGCTGATGGTGGGGCCTGTTGTGGATGTACGAGAACATGCTGATGGGGGTCCACGTGTAAATGGATGGGGACACAAAAATGGGGCAAAAAGGGTCCTAGTAAGTATTATGATTGCCAAACCTACAAAGTATTGACTATACATATAACAATACAAAAAAAATAACTTTTATTAAATATCTAAAAGAAGACAACACTAAGATAGCCCTCTCATTAAAAATTCCCACCTTTAAATACAAACAAACTCCAAAAACAACAGGCGGGGAGCCTCCACAGGATATACAACAAAATTAATAATAAACATGCAATCCAATCCAGCTCTATGCAATATCAATGATAGTAAATACAATACCAACATAAAATAGAGCTGACGTATTACCTGACTGGGACATGCTGGTATCCTAGAAGTGTGATGTCCCAGTACAGGACATGGTCTTGCACTACACTTAGGCCCTGTCAGGTTGAGTCCCTCTGTGACCTACGGGGCTCTCCTGCAATGTCTCCCCAGCTATTATTATAGTGTTATTTAATGTAATAGGATTATAGTCAGTATGCCAATGTATAGGGGGACTCCAGTAAATGTCTGAAGGACCTGTGAAATGTCACATGTTATGTTTATGTTATCACATGTTACCCAAAGGGCACCAGTTTAACACATGACCCACAGCTGGACCTATGGGCTTCTAGTACAGACCCCCCTTTATAAGGAAGGGAGGGGCTACAATCTACCTCTTTTGCTCTTGTACCATCATCACTTTACTGAGACCAGCAAACACCAGAGATTTCAGTGCTAGTGTCCAGTACCTGGAAGGCCTCAAATCTACAGTCATTCCAGTAAGTCCAGTCTATGTCTGCTATCACTATCTACAGTCTAGTCAAGCCTCAAAACAATTACTATCTAAAGTCTATTACAAAAATAATTGGTCCCATCAAGTTGCGAGGTCCTTCTGTGTTCCTGGCCACCTCTCTGGGATTCTGGCCTAGCTGTGAGATAATAACACCTATCTGACCACAGTAAAGCCTCCGTTAAACCATAACCTGGTTGTGGACTCTCAATTTCACTGCCTAGCTATTGGAATAGCGGAGATAACGTTTTCGTGGTTCCGGAATCCAAAAACCACTCTGGCAACACGAACATTAGGGGTTAATAACACCTTGCCCCTGGGGTTAATACCATCTTGCCCCATTCATCTACACCACTACACCCCATGGTCCCGCCATCACCGTGGGTCACCACAGAAGCACCCCCACCACCACCTCAAGGGTCCTTGAAATTATTATAAGCGTTGGGGCTTTACTGTCAGTTAGGGAAACATGGTTGGGGGAAATCTGAAGAGGGTACTGGAAACGTAAGGAGCTAATATGTTTGTGGGGCAGGTTCTGCAGAGACAAGCCACAGCTGAAGGAAATGGGCATGGCAGGCTGGGCTGGATGTAGGATGTAAGGGGGTAGGTTGGGGTACATTAGAGAGCTGGCAGAGATCTTGCTGGGTGTGTCCAAATGAGAGATTCCAGTTTAGAGACACAATGAAAGTGAGAAAGTGATCGGGAAAGGAGGCAATTCATTCTACAGAGCTTACATGTAAGTATAGACACTTCGCTTTGGACAAAACAATTATTTCAGTAGGTATCTACATAAACACTTGTGGGCAGATCTGACAGACAAGTAATATGTAGGACAAGTAATCAGTAAGACAAGTAATGTACAGTATAAGACAAGTCATATGTAAGACAAGTAATGTGTAAGACAAGTAATGTGTAGGACAAGTAATATGTAAGACAAGTAATGTGTAAGACAAGTAATATGTAAGACAAGTCATGTGTAAGACAAGTAATCTGTAAGACAAGTAATCTGTAAGACAAGTAATATGTAAGACAAGTAATCTGTAAGACAAGTAATCTGTAAGACAAGTAATATGTAAGACAAGTAATCTGTAAGACGAGTAATGTGTAGGACAAGTAATATGTAAGACAAGTAATATGTAAGACAAGTCATATGTAAGACAAGTAATCTGTAAGACAAGTAATCTGTAAGACAAGTAATATGTAAGACAAGTAATGTGTAAGACAAGTAATGTGTAAGACAAGTAATATGTAAGACAAGTCATATGTAAGACAAGTAATATGTAAGACAAGTAATATGTAGGACAAGTAATATGTAAGACAAGTAATATGTAAGACAAGTCATATGTAAGAAAAGTAATATGTAAGACAAGTAATATGTAAGACAAGTCATATGTAAGACAAGTAATATGTAAGACAAGTAATATGTAAGACAAGTCATATGTAAGACAAGTCATATGTAAGACAAGTAATGTGTAAGACAAGTAATATGTAAGACAAGTAATATGTAAGACAAGTCATATGTAAGACAAGTAATATGTAAGACAAGTAATATGTAGGACAAGTAATATGTAAGACAAGTAATGTACAATATAAGACAATTAATATGTAAGACAAGTAATATGTAAGACAGGTCATATGTAAGACAAGTAATATGTAAGACAAGTAATATGTAGGACAAGTAATATGTACGACAAGTAATGTACAATATAAGACAAGTAATATGTAAGACAAGTAATATGTAAGACAAGTCAAATGTAAGACAAGTAATATGTAAGACAAGTAATGTGTAAGACAAGTAATATGTAAGACAAGTAATATGTAAGACAAGTAATGTGTAAGACGAGTAATGTACAGTATAAGACAAGTAATGTATAAGACAAGTAATATGTAAGACAAGTAATATCTAAGACAAGTAATGTACAGTATAAGACAAGTAATATGTAAGACAAGTAATATGTAAGACAAGTAATGTACAGTAAAAGACAAGTAATATGTAGGACAAGTAATGTGTAAGACGAGTAATGTACAGTATAAGACAAGTAATATGTAAGACAAGTAATATGTAAGACAAGTAATATGTAAGACAAGTCATATGTAAGACAAGTAATGTATAAGACAAGTAATATGTAAGACAAGTAATATCTAAGACAAGTAATATGTAAGACAAGTAATATGTAAGACAAGTAATGTACAGTATAAGACAAGTAATATGTAGGACAAGTAATATGTAATACAAGTAATGTACAGTATAAGACAAGTAATATGTAAGACAAGTAATATGTAAGACAAGTCATATGTAAGACAAGTAATATGTAAGACAAGTAATACGTAAGACAAGTAATATGTAAGACAAGTAATGTACAGTATAAGACAAGTAATATGTAAGACAAGTCATATGTAAGACAAGTAATATGTAAGACAAGTCATATGTAAGACAAGTAATGTGTAAGACAAGTAATATGTAAGACAAGTAATGTGTAAGACAAGTAATGTACAGTATAAGACAAGTAATATGTAAGACAGGTCATATGTAAGACAAGTAATATGTAAGACAAGTCATATGTAAGACAAGTAATGTGTAAGACAAGTAATATGTAAGACAAGTAATGTACAGTATAAGACAAGTAATATGTAAGACAAGTCAAATGTAAGACAAGTAATGTGTAGGACAAGTAATATGTAAGACAAGTAATATGTAAGACAAGTAATGTGTAAGACAAGTAATATGTAAGACAAGTAATATGTAAGACAAGTAATATGTAAGACAAGTAATGTACAGTATAAGACAAGTAATATGTAAGACAAGTCAAATGTAAGACAAGTAATATGTAGGACAAGTAATATGTAAGACAAGTAATATGTAAGACAAGTAATGTGTAAGACAAGTAATATGTAAGACAAGTAATATGTAAGACAAGTAATATGTAAGACAAGTAATATGTAGGACAAGTAATATGTAAGACAAGTAATATGTAAGACAAGTAATGTACAGTATAAGACAAGTAATATGTAAGACAAGTAATGTGTAAGACAAGTAATATGTAAGACAAGTAATATGTAAGACAAGTAATATGTAAGACAAGTAATGTACAGTATAAGACAAGTAATGTGTAAGGCAAGTAATGCACAGTATAAGACAAGTAATATGTAAGACAAGTAATGTACAGTATAAGACAAGTAATATGTAAGACAAGTAATATGTAAGACAAGTAATGTACAGTATAAGACAAGTAATGTGTAAGGCAAGTAATGTACAGTATAAGACAAGTAATGTGTAAGACAAGTAATGTACAGTATAAGACAAGTAATATGTAAGACAAGTAATGTACAGTATAAGACAAGTAATATGTAAGACAAGTAATATGTAAGACAAGTCATATGTAAGACAAGTAATATGTAAAGACAAGTAATGTGTAAGACAAGTAATATGTAAGACAAATAATGTACAGTATAAAACAAGTAATATGTAAGACAAGTAATATGTAAGACAAGTAATATGTAAGACAAGTAATGTGTAAGACAAGTAATGTACAGTATAAGACAAGTCATATCTAAGACAAGTAATATGTAAGACAAGTAATATGTAAGACAAGTAATATGTAAGACAAGTAATATGTAAGACAAGTAATATGTAAGACAAGTAATGTGTAAGACAAGTAATGTACAGTATAAGACAAGTCATATCTAAGACAAGTAATATGTAAGGCAAGTAATGTGTAAGACAAGTAATATGTAAGACAAGTAATATGTAAGACAAGTAATGTACAGTATAAGACAAGTAATATGTAAGACAAGTAATATGTAAGACAAGTAATATGTAAGACAAGTAATGTGTAGGACAAGTAATATGTAAGACAAGTAATATGTAAGACAAGTAATGTACAGTATAAGACAAGTAATATGTAAGACAAGTAATGTACAGTATAAGACAAGTAATATGTAAGACAAGTAATGTACAGTATAAGACAAGTAATCTTTAAGAGAAGTAATATGTAGGACAAGTAATATGTAAGACAAGTAATGTACAGTATAAGACAAGTCATATGTAAGACAAGTAATATGTAAGACAAGATATATATTAGACAAGTAATGTACAGTATAAGACAAGTAATATGTAGGACAAGTAATATGTAAGACAAGTAATGTACAGTATAAGACAAGTAATATGTAAGACAAGTAATATGTAAGACAAATAATGTACAGTATAAGACAAGTAATATGTAAGACAAGTAATGTGTAAGACAAGTAATATGTAAGACAAGTAATATGTAAGACAAGTAATGTGTAGGACAAGTAATATGTAAGACAAGTAATATGTAAGACAAGTAATGTACAGTATAAGACAAGTAATATTAAAGACAAGTAATGTACAGTATAAGACAAGTAATCTTTAAGAGAAGTAATATGTAGGACAAGTAATATGTAAGACAAGTAATGTACAGTATAAGACAAGTAATATGTAAGACAAGTTATATGTAAGACAAGTAATGTGTAAGACAAGTAATGTGTAAGACAAGTAATGTACAGTATAAGACAAGTAATATGTAAGACAAGTAATGTGTAAGACAAGTAATATGTAAGACAAGTAATGTGTAAGACAAGTAATATGTAAGACAAGTAATGTACAGTATAAGACAAGTAATATGCAAGACAAGTAATATGTAAGACAAGTAATATATAAGACAAGTAATGTGTAAGACAAGTAATATGTAAGACAAGTAATGTGTAAGACAAGTAATATGTAAGACAAGTAATATGTAAGAGAAGTAATATATAAGACAAGTAATGTGTAAGACAAGTAATATGTAAGACAAGTAATGTACAGTATAAGACAAGTAATATGTAAGACAAGTAATGTGTAAGACAAGTAATGTGTAAGACAAGTAATGTGTAAGACAAGTAATATGTAAGACAAGTAATGTACAGTATAAGACAAGTAATATGTAAGACAAGTAATATGTAAGACAAGTAATATATAAGACAAGTAATGTGTAAGACAAGTAATGTACAGTATAAGACAAGTCATATCTAAGACAAGTAATATGTAAGGCAAGTAATGTGTAAGACAAGTAATGTGTAAGACAAGTAATATGTAAGACAAGTAATATGTAAGACAAGTAATGTACAGTATAAGACAAGTAATATGTAAGACAAGTTATATGTAAGACAAGTAATATGTAAGACAAGTAATATGTAAGACAAGTAATGTACAGTATAAGACAAGTAATATGTAAGACAAGTAATATGTAAGACAAGTAATGTACAGTATAAGACAAGTAATATGTAAGACAAGTAATGTACAGTATAAGACAAGTAATATGTAAGACAAGTAATGTACAGTATAAGACAAGTAATCTTTAAGAGAAGTAATATGTAGGACAAGTAATATGTAAGACCAGTAATGTACAGTATAAGACAAGTCATATGTAAGACAAGTAATATGTAAGACAAGATATATATTAGACAAGTAATGTACAGTATAAGACAAGTAATATGTAGGACAAGTAATATGTAAGACAAGTAATGTACAGTATAAGACAAGTAATATGTAAGACAAGTAATATGTAAGACAAATAATGTACAGTATAAGACAAGTAATATGTAAGACAAGTAATATGTAAGACAAGTAATATGTAAGACAAGTAATATGTAAGACAAGTAATATGTAAGACAAGTAATGTGTAGGACAAGTAATATGTAAGACAAGTAATATGTAAGACAAGTAATGTACAGTATAAGACAAGTAATCTTTAAGAGAAGTAATATGTAGGACAAGTAATATGTAAGACAAGTAATGTACAGTATAAGACAAGTAATATGTAAGACAAGTTATATGTAAGACAAGTAATATGTAAGACAAGTAATGTGTAAGACAAGTAATGTACAGTATAAGACAAGTAATATGTAAGACAAGTAATGTGTAAGACAAGTAATGTGTAAGACAAGTAATATGTAAGACAAGTAATGTGTAAGACAAGTAATATGTAAGACAAGTAATGTACAGTATAAGACAAGTAATATGTAAGACAAGTAATATGTAAGACAAGTAATATATAAGACAAGTAATGTGTAAGACAAGTAATATGTAAGACAAGTAATGTGTAAGACAAGTAATATGTAAGACAAGTAATATGTAAGAGAAGTAATATATAAGACAAGTAATGTGTAAGACAAGTAATATGTAAGACAAGTAATGTACAGTATAAGACAAGTAATATGTAAGACAAGTAATGTGTAAGACAAGTAATGTGTAAGACAAGTAATGTGTAAGACAAGTAATATGTAAGACAAGTAATGTGTAAGACAAGTAATATGTAAGACAAGTAATGTACAGTATTAGACAAGTAATATGTAAGACAAGTAATATGTAAGACAAGTAATATATAAGACAAGTAATGTGTAAGACAAGTAATGTGTAAGACAAGTAATGTACAGTATAAGACAAGTAATATGTAAGACAAGTAACATGTAAGAGAAGTAATATATAAGACAAGTAATGTGTAAGACAAGTAATATGTAAGACAAGTAATATGTAAGACAAGTAATGTACAGTATAAGACAAGTAATATGTAAGACAAGTAATGTGTAAAACAAGTAATATGTAAGACAAGTCATATGTAAGACAAGTAATGTGTAAGACAAGTAATATGTAAGACAAGTCATATGTAAGACAAGTAATATGTAAGACAAGTCATATGTAAGACAAGTAATATGTAAGAGAAGTAATATATAAGACAAGTAATGTGTAAGACAAGTAATATGTAAGACAAGTAATGTGTAAGACAAGTAATGTACAGTATAAGACAAGTAATATGTAAGACAAGTAATGTGTAAAACAAGTAATATGTAAGACAAGTAATATGTAAGACAAGTAATGTGTAAGACAAGTAATGTACAGTATAAGACAAGTAATATGTAAGACAAGTAATATGTAAGAGAAGTAATATATAAGACAAGTAATGTGTAAGACAAGTAATATGTAAGACAAGTAATGTGTAAGACAAGTAATGTACAGTATAAGACAAGTAATATGTAAGACAAGTAATGTGTAAAACAAGTAATATGTAAGACAAGTAACATGTAAGACAAGTCATATGTAAGACAAGTAATGTGTAAGACAAGTAATATGTAAGACAAGTAATATGTAAGACAAGTCATATGTAAGACAAGTAATATGTAGGACAAGTAATGTCTAAAACAAGTAATATGTAAGACAAGTAATATGTAAGACAAGTAATATGTAAGACAAGTAATATGTAAGACAAGTAATGTACAGTATAAGACAAGTAATGTGTAAGGCAAGTAATGCACAGTATAAGACAAGTAATATGTAAGACAAGTAATATGTAAGACAAGTAATGTACAGTATAAGACAAGTAATATGTAAGACAAGTTATATGTAAGACAAGTAATGTGTAAGACAAGTAATGTGTAAGACAAGTAATGTACAGTATAAGACAAGTAATATGTAAGACAAGTAATGTGTAAGACAAGTAATATGTAAGACAAGTAATGTGTAAGACAAGTAATATGTAAGACAAGTAATGTACAGTATAAGACAAGTAATATGCAAGACAAGTAATATGTAAGACAAGTAATATATAAGACAAGTAATGTGTAAGACAAGTAATATGTAAGACAAGTAATGTGTAAGACAAGTAATATGTAAGACAAGTAATATGTAAGAGAAGTAATATATAAGACAAGTAATGTGTAAGACAAGTAATATGTAAGACAAGTAATGTACAGTATAAGACAAGTAATATGTAAGACAAGTAATGTGTAAGACAAGTAATGTGTAAGACAAGTAATGTGTAAGACAAGTAATATGTAAGACAAGTAATATGTAAGACAAGTAATATGTAAGACAAGTAATATGTAAGACAAGTAATGTACAGTATAAGACAAGTAATATGTAAGACAAGTTATATGTAAGACAAGTAATGTGTAAGACAAGTAATGTGTAAGACAAGTAATGTACAGTATAAGACAAGTAATATGTAAGACAAGTAATGTGTAAGACAAGTAATATGTAAGACAAGTAATGTGTAAGACAAGTAATATGTAAGACAAGTAATGTACAGTATAAGACAAGTAATATGCAAGACAAGTAATATGTAAGACAAGTAATATATAAGACAAGTAATGTGTAAGACAAGTAATATGTAAGACAAGTAATGTGTAAGACAAGTAATATGTAAGACAAGTAATATGTAAGAGAAGTAATATATAAGACAAGTAATGTGTAAGACAAGTAATATGTAAGACAAGTAATGTACAGTATAAGACAAGTAATATGTAAGACAAGTAATGTGTAAGACAAGTAATGTGTAAGACAAGTAATGTGTAAGACAAGTAATATGTAAGACAAGTAATGTACAGTATAAGACAAGTAATATGTAAGACAAGTAATATGTAAGACAAGTAATATATAAGACAAGTAATGTGTAAGACAAGTAATGTACAGTATAAGACAAGTCATATCTAAGACAAGTAATATGTAAGGCAAGTAATGTGTAAGACAAGTAATGTGTAAGACAAGTAATATGTAAGACAAGTAATATGTAAGACAAGTAATGTACAGTATAAGACAAGTAATATGTAAGACAAGTTATATGTAAGACAAGTAATATGTAAGACAAGTAATATGTAAGACAAGTAATGTACAGTATAAGACAAGTAATATGTAAGACAAGTAATATGTAAGACAAGTAATGTACAGTATAAGACAAGTAATATGTAAGACAAGTAATGTACAGTATAAGACAAGTAATATGTAAGACAAGTAATGTACAGTATAAGACAAGTAATCTTTAAGAGAAGTAATATGTAGGACAAGTAATATGTAAGACCAGTAATGTACAGTATAAGACAAGTCATATGTAAGACAAGTAATATGTAAGACAAGATATATATTAGACAAGTAATGTACAGTATAAGACAAGTAATATGTAGGACAAGTAATATGTAAGACAAGTAATGTACAGTATAAGACAAGTAATATGTAAGACAAGTAATATGTAAGACAAATAATGTACAGTATAAGACAAGTAATATGTAAGACAAGTAATATGTAAGACAAGTAATATGTAAGACAAGTAATATGTAAGACAAGTAATATGTAAGACAAGTAATGTGTAGGACAAGTAATATGTAAGACAAGTAATATGTAAGACAAGTAATGTACAGTATAAGACAAGTAATCTTTAAGAGAAGTAATATGTAGGACAAGTAATATGTAAGACAAGTAATGTACAGTATAAGACAAGTAATATGTAAGACAAGTTATATGTAAGACAAGTAATATGTAAGACAAGTAATGTGTAAGACAAGTAATGTACAGTATAAGACAAGTAATATGTAAGACAAGTAATGTGTAAGACAAGTAATGTGTAAGACAAGTAATATGTAAGACAAGTAATGTGTAAGACAAGTAATATGTAAGACAAGTAATGTACAGTATAAGACAAGTAATATGTAAGACAAGTAATATGTAAGACAAGTAATATATAAGACAAGTAATGTGTAAGACAAGTAATATGTAAGACAAGTAATGTGTAAGACAAGTAATATGTAAGACAAGTAATATGTAAGAGAAGTAATATATAAGACAAGTAATGTGTAAGACAAGTAATATGTAAGACAAGTAATGTACAGTATAAGACAAGTAATATGTAAGACAAGTAATGTGTAAGACAAGTAATGTGTAAGACAAGTAATGTGTAAGACAAGTAATATGTAAGACAAGTAATGTGTAAGACAAGTAATATGTAAGACAAGTAATGTACAGTATTAGACAAGTAATATGTAAGACAAGTAATATGTAAGACAAGTAATATATAAGACAAGTAATGTGTAAGACAAGTAATGTGTAAGACAAGTAATGTACAGTATAAGACAAGTAATATGTAAGACAAGTAACATGTAAGAGAAGTAATATATAAGACAAGTAATGTGTAAGACAAGTAATATGTAAGACAAGTAATATGTAAGACAAGTAATGTACAGTATAAGACAAGTAATATGTAAGACAAGTAATGTGTAAAACAAGTAATATGTAAGACAAGTCATATGTAAGACAAGTAATGTGTAAGACAAGTAATATGTAAGACAAGTCATATGTAAGACAAGTAATATGTAAGACAAGTCATATGTAAGACAAGTAATATGTAAGAGAAGTAATATATAAGACAAGTAATGTGTAAGACAAGTAATATGTAAGACAAGTAATGTGTAAGACAAGTAATGTACAGTATAAGACAAGTAATATGTAAGACAAGTAATGTGTAAAACAAGTAATATGTAAGACAAGTAATATGTAAGACAAGTAATGTGTAAGACAAGTAATGTACAGTATAAGACAAGTAATATGTAAGACAAGTAATATGTAAGAGAAGTAATATATAAGACAAGTAATGTGTAAGACAAGTAATATGTAAGACAAGTAATGTGTAAGACAAGTAATGTACAGTATAAGACAAGTAATATGTAAGACAAGTAATGTGTAAAACAAGTAATATGTAAGACAAGTAACATGTAAGACAAGTCATATGTAAGACAAGTAATGTGTAAGACAAGTAATATGTAAGACAAGTAATATGTAAGACAAGTCATATGTAAGACAAGTAATATGTAGGACAAGTAATGTCTAAAACAAGTAATATGTAAGACAAGTAATATGTAAGACAAGTAATATGTAAGACAAGTAATATGTAAGACAAGTAATGTACAGTATAAGACAAGTAATGTGTAAGGCAAGTAATGCACAGTATAAGACAAGTAATATGTAAGACAAGTAATGTACAGTATAAGACAAGTAATATGTAAGACAAGTAATATGTAAGACAAGTAATATGTAAGACAAGTAATGTACAGTATAAGACAAGTAATGTGTAAGGCAAGTAATGTACAGTATAAGACAAGTAATATGTAAGACAAGTAATGTACAGTATAAGACAAGTAATATGTAAGACAAGTAATATGTAAGACAAGTCATATGTAAGACAAGTAATATGTAAAGACAAGTAATGTGTAAGACAAGTAATATGTAAGACAAATAATGTACAGTATAAAACAAGTAATATGTAAGACAAGTAATATGTAAGACAAGTAATATGTAAGACAAGTAATGTGTAAGACAAGTAATGTACAGTATAAGACAAGTCATATCTAAGACAAGTAATATGTAAGGCAAGTAATGTGTAAGACAAGTAATGTACAGTATAAGACAAGTAATATGTAAGACAAGTAACATGTAAGAGAAGTAATATATAAGACAAGTAATGTGTAAGACAAGTAATATGTAAGACAAGTAATATGTAAGACAAGTAATATGTAAGACAAGTAATATGTAAGACAAGTAATGTGTAAGACAAGTAATGTACAGTATAAGACAAGTCATATCTAAGACAAGTAATATGTAAGGCAAGTAATGTGTAAGACAAGTAATATGTAAGACAAGTAATATGTAAGACAAGTAATGTACAGTATAAGACAAGTAATATGTAAGACAAGTAATATGTAAGACAAGTAATATGTAAGACAAGTAATGTACAGTATAAGACAAGTAATATGTAAGACAAGTAATGTACAGTATAAGACAAGTAATATGTAAGACAAGTAATGTACAGTATAAGACAAGTAATCTTTAAGAGAAGTAATATGTAGGACAAGTAATATGTAAGACAAGTAATGTACAGTATAAGACAAGTCATATGTAAGACAAGTAATATGTAAGAAAAGATATATATTAGACAAGTAATGTACAGTATAAGACAAGTAATATGTAAGACAAGTAATATGTAAGACAAATAATGTACAGTATAAGACAAGTAATATGTAAGACAAGTAATATGTAAGACAAATAATATGTAGGACAAGTAATATGTAAGACAAGTAATGTACAGTATAAGACAAGTAATATGTTAGACAAGTAATATGTAAGACAAGTAATATGTAGAACAAGTAATGTGTAGGACAAGTAATATGTAAGACAAGTAATATGTAAGACAAGTAATGTACAGTATAAGACAAGTAATATGTAAGACAAGTAATGTACAGTATAAGACAAGTAATCTTTAAGAGAAGTAATATGTAGGACAAGTAATATGTAAGACAAGTAATGTACAGTATAAGACAAGTAATATGTAAGACAAGTTATATGTAAGACAAGTAATATGTAAGACAAGTAATGTGTAAGACAAGTCATGTACAGTATAAGACAAGTAATATGTAAGACAAGTAATGTGTAAGACAAGTAATGTGTAAGACAAGTAATATGTAAGACAAGTAATGTACAGTATAAGACAAGTAATATGTAAGACAAGTAATATGTAAGACAAGTAATATATAAGACAAGTAATGTGTAAGACAAGTAATATGTAAGACAAGTAATGTGTAAGACAAGTAATATGTAAGACAAGTAATATGTAAGAGAAGTAATATATAAGACAAGTAATGTGTAAGACAAGTAATATGTAAGACAAGTAATGTACAGTATAAGACAAGTAATATGTAAGACAAGTAATGTGTAAGACAAGTAATGTGTAAGACAAGTAATGTACAGTATAAGACAAGTAATATGTAAGACAAGTAATATGTAAGACAAGTAATATGTAAGACAAGTAATGTGTAGGACAAGTAATATGTAAGACAAGTAATATGTAAGACAAGTAATGTACAGTATAAGACAAGTAATATGTAAGACAAGTAATGTACAGTATAAGACAAGTAATATGTAAGACAAGTAATGTACAGTATAAGACAAGTAATCTTTAAGAGAAGTAATATGTAGGACAAGTAATATGTAAGACAAGTAATGTACAGTATAAGACAAGTCATATGTAAGACAAGTAATATGTAAGACAAGATATATATTAGACAAGTAATGTACAGTATAAGACAAGTAATATGTAGGACAAGTAATATGTAAGACAAGTAATGTACAGTATAAGACAAGTAATATGTAAGACAAGTAATATGTAAGACAAATAATGTACAGTATAAGACAAGTAATATGTAAGACAAGTAATGTGTAAGACAAGTAATATGTAAGACAAGTAATATGTAAGACAAGTAATGTGTAGGACAAGTAATATGTAAGACAAGTAATATGTAAGACAAGTAATGTACAGTATAAGACAAGTAATATGTAAGACAAGTAATGTACAGTATAAGACAAGTAATCTTTAAGAGAAGTAATATGTAGGACAAGTAATATGTAAGACAAGTAATGTACAGTATAAGACAAGTAATATGTAAGACAAGTTATATGTAAGACAAGTAATGTGTAAGACAAGTAATGTGTAAGACAAGTAATGTACAGTATAAGACAAGTAATATGTAAGACAAGTAATGTGTAAGACAAGTAATATGTAAGACAAGTAATGTGTAAGACAAGTAATATGTAAGACAAGTAATGTACAGTATAAGACAAGTAATATGCAAGACAAGTAATATGTAAGACAAGTAATATATAAGACAAGTAATGTGTAAGACAAGTAATATGTAAGACAAGTAATGTGTAAGACAAGTAATATGTAAGACAAGTAATATGTAAGAGAAGTAATATATAAGACAAGTAATGTGTAAGACAAGTAATATGTAAGACAAGTAATGTACAGTATAAGACAAGTAATATGTAAGACAAGTAATGTGTAAGACAAGTAATGTGTAAGACAAGTAATGTGTAAGACAAGTAATATGTAAGACAAGTAATGTACAGTATAAGACAAGTAATATGTAAGACAAGTAATATATAAGACAAGTAATGTGTAAGACAAGTAATGTACAGTATAAGACAAGTCATATCTAAGACAAGTAATATGTAAGGCAAGTAATGTGTAAGACAAGTAATATGTAAGACAAGTAATATGTAAGACAAGTAATGTACAGTATAAGACAAGTAATATGTAAGACAAGTAATATGTAAGACAAGTAATATGTAAGACAAGTAATGTGTAGGACAAGTAATATGTAAGACAAGTAATATGTAAGACAAGTAATGTACAGTATAAGACAAGTAATATGTAAGACAAGTAATGTACAGTATAAGACAAGTAATATGTAAGACAAGTAATGTACAGTATAAGACAAGTAATCTTTAAGAGAAGTAATATGTAGGACAAGTAATATGTAAGACAAGTAATGTACAGTATAAGACAAG
Organism: Hyla sarda; assembly: GCF_029499605.1. Taxonomy (NCBI): domain Eukaryota; kingdom Metazoa; phylum Chordata; class Amphibia; order Anura; family Hylidae; genus Hyla; species Hyla sarda. Next base: position 8,343,620 of record NC_079192.1, read on the forward strand.
TCATATGTAAGACAAGTAATATGTAAGACAAGATATATATTAGACAAGTAATGTACAGTATAAGACAAGTAATATGTAGGACAAGTAATATGTAAGACAAGTAATGTACAGTATAAGACAAGTAATATGTAAGACAAGTAATATGTAAGACAAATAATGTACAGTATAAGACAAGTAATATGTAAGACAAGTAATATGTAAGACAAGTAATATGTAAGACAAGTAATATGTAAGACAAGTAATGTGTAGGACAAGTAATATGTAAGACAAGTAATATGTAAGACAAGTAATGTACAGTATAAGACAAGTAATCTTTAAGAGAAGTAATATGTAGGACAAGTAATATGTAAGACAAGTAATGTACAGTATAAGACAAGTAATATGTAAGACAAGTTATATGTAAGACAAGTAATATGTAAGACAAGTAATGTGTAAGACAAGTAATGTACAGTATAAGACAAGTAATATGTAAGACAAGTAATGTGTAAGACAAGTAATGTGTAAGACAAGTAATATGTAAGACAAGTAATGTGTAAGACAAGTAATATGTAAGACAAGTAATGTACAGTATAAGACAAGTAATATGTAAGACAAGTAATATGTAAGACAAGTAATATATAAGACAAGTAATGTGTAAGACAAGTAATATGTAAGACAAGTAATGTGTAAGACAAGTAATATGTAAGACAAGTAATATGTAAGAGAAGTAATATATAAGACAAGTAATGTGTAAGACAAGTAATATGTAAGACAAGTAATGTACAGTATAAGACAAGTAATATGTAAGACAAGTAATGTGTAAGACAAGTAATGTGTAAGACAAGTAATGTGTAAGACAAGTAATATGTAAGACAAGTAATGTGTAAGACAAGTAATATGTAAGACAAGTAATGTACAGTATTAGACAAGTAATATGTAAGACAAGTAATATGTAAGACAAGTAATATATAAGACAAGTAATGTGTAAGACAAGTAATGTGTAAGACAAGTAATGTACAGTATAAGACAAGTAATATGTAAGACAAGTAACATGTAAGAGAAGTAATATATAAGACAAGTAATGTGTAAGACAAGTAATATGTAAGACAAGTAATGTACAGTATAAGACAAGTAATATGTAAGACAAGTAATGTGTAAAACAAGTAATATGTAAGACAAGTCATATGTAAGACAAGTAATGTGTAAGACAAGTAATATGTAAGACAAGTCATATGTAAGACAAGTAATATGTAAGACAAGTCATATGTAAGACAAGTAATATGTAAGAGAAGTAATATATAAGACAAGTAATGTGTAAGACAAGTAATATGTAAGACAAGTAATGTGTAAGACAAGTAATGTACAGTATAAGACAAGTAATATGTAAGACAAGTAATGTGTAAAACAAGTAATATGTAAGACAAGTAATATGTAAGACAAGTAATGTGTAAGACAAGTAATGTACAGTATAAGACAAGTAATATGTAAGACAAGTAATATGTAAGAGAAGTAATATATAAGACAAGTAATGTGTAAGACAAGTAATATGTAAGACAAGTAATGTGTAAGACAAGTAATGTACAGTATAAGACAAGTAATATGTAAGACAAGTAATGTGTAAAACAAGTAATATGTAAGACAAGTAACATGTAAGACAAGTCATATGTAAGACAAGTAATGTGTAAGACAAGTAATATGTAAGACAAGTAATATGTAAGACAAGTCATATGTAAGACAAGTAATATGTAGGACAAGTAATGTGTAAAACAAGTAATATGTAAGACAAGTAATATGTAAGACAAGTAATATGTAAGACAAGTAATATGTAAGACAAGTAATGTACAGTATAAGACAAGTAATGTGTAAGGCAAGTAATGCACAGTATAAGACAAGTAATATGTAAGACAAGTAATGTACAGTATAAGAAAAGTAATATGTAAGACAAGTAATATGTAAGACAAGTAATATGTAAGACAAGTAATGTACAGTATAAGACAAGTAATGTGTAAGACAAGTAATGTACAGTATAAGACAAGTAATATGTAAGACAAGTAATGTACAGTATAAGACAAGTAATATGTAAGACAAGTAATATGTAAGACAAGTCATATGTAAGACAAGTAATATGTAAAGACAAGTAATGTGTAAGACAAGTAATATGTAAGACAAATAATGTACAGTATAAAACAAGTAATATGTAAGACAAGTAATATGTAAGACAAGTAATATGTAAGACAAGTAATGTGTAAGACAAGTAATGTACAGTATAAGACAAGTCATATCTAAGACAAGTAATATGTAAGGCAAGTAATGTGTAAGACAAGTAATGTACAGTATAAGACAAGTAATATGTAAGACAAGTAACATGTAAGAGAAGTAATATATAAGACAAGTAATGTGTAAGACAAGTAATATGTAAGACAAGTAATATGTAAGACAAGTAATATGTAAGACAAGTAATATGTAAGACAAGTAATGTGTAAGACAAGTAATGTACAGTATAAGACAAGTCATATCTAAGACAAGTAATATGTAAGGCAAGTAATGTGTAAGACAAGTAATATGTAAGACAAGTAATATGTAAGACAAGTAATGTACAGTATAAGACAAGTAATATGTAAGACAAGTAATATGTAAGACAAGTAATATGTAAGACAAGTAATGTACAGTATAAGACAAGTAATATGTAAGACAAGTAATGTACAGTATAAGACAAGTAATATGTAAGACAAGTAATGTACAGTATAAGACAAGTAATCTTTAAGAGAAGTAATATGTAGGACAAGTAATATGTAAGACAAGTAATGTACAGTATAAGACAAGTCATATGTAAGACAAGTAATATGTAAGAAAAGATATATATTAGACAAGTAATGTACAGTATAAGACAAGTAATATGTAAGACAAGTAATATGTAAGACAAATAATGTACAGTATAAGACAAGTAATATGTAAGACAAGTAATATGTAAGACAAATAATATGTAGGACAAGTAATATGTAAGACAAGTAATGTACAGTATAAGCCAAGTAATATGGAAGACAAGTAATATGTAAGACAAGTAATATGTAGAACAAGTAATGTGTAGGACAAGTAATATGTAAGACAAGTAATATGTAAGACAAGTAATGTACAGTATAAGACAAGTAATATGTAAGACAAGTAATGTACAGTATAAGACAAGTAATCTTTAAGAGAAGTAATATGTAGGACAAGTAATATGTAAGACAAGTAATGTACAGTATAAGACAAGTAATATGTAAGACAAGTTATATGTAAGACAAGTAATATGTAAGACAAGTAATGTGTAAGACAAGTAATGTACAGTATAAGACAAGTAATATGTAAGACAAGTAATGTGTAAGACAAGTAATGTGTAAGACAAGTAATATGTAAGACAAGTAATGTACAGTATAAGACAAGTAATATGTAAGACAAGTAATATGTAAGACAAGTAATATATAAGACAAGTAATGTGTAAGACAAGTAATATGTAAGACAAGTAATGTGTAAGACAAGTAATATGTAAGACAAGTAATATGTAAGAGAAGTAATATATAAGACAAGTAATGTGTAAGACAAGTAATATGTAAGACAAGTAATGTACAGTATAAGACAAGTAATATGTAAGACAAGTAATGTGTAAGACAAGTAATGTGTAAGACAAGTAATATGTAAGACAAGTAATATATAAGACAAGTAATGTGTAAGACAAGTAATGTACAGTATAAGACAAGTAATATGTAAGACAAGTAATATGTAAGACAAGTAATATATAAGACAAGTAATGTGTAAGACAAGTAATGTGTAAGACAAGTAATATGTAGGACAAGTAATATGTAAGACAAGTAATGTACAGTATAAGACAAGTAATATGTAAGACAAGTAACATGTAAGAGAAGTAATATATAAGACAAGTAATGTGTAAGACAAGTAATATGTAAGACAAGTAATATGTAATACAAGTAATGTGTAAGACAAGTAATGTACAGTATAAGACAAGTCATATCTAAGACAAGTAATATGTAAGGCAAGTAATGTGTAAGACAAGTAATATGTAAGACAAGTAATATGTAAGACAAGTAATGTACAGTATAAGACAAGTAATATGTAAGACAAGTAATATGTAAGACAAGTAATATGTAAGACAAGTAATGTACAGTATAAGACAAGTAATATGTAAGACAAGTAATGTACAGTATAAGACAAGTAATATGTAAGACAAGTAATGTACAGTATAAGACAAGTAATCTTTAAGAGAAGTAATATGTAGGACAAGTAATATGTAAGACAAGTAATGTACAGTATAAGACAAGTCATATGTAAGACAAGTAATATGTAAGAAAAGATATATATTAGACAAGTAATGTACAGTATAAGACAAGTAATATGTAAGACAAGTAATATGTAAGACAAATAATGTACAGTATAAGACAAGTAATATGTAAGACAAGTAATATGTAAGACAAATAATATGTAGGACAAGTAATATGTAAGACAAGTAATGTACAGTATAAGCCAAGTAATATGGAAGACAAGTAATATGTAAGACAAGTAATATGTAGAACAAGTAATGTGTAGGACAAGTAATATGTAAGACAAGTAATATGTAAGACAAGTAATGTACAGTATAAGACAAGTAATATGTAAGACAAGTAATGTACAGTATAAGACAAGTAATCTTTAAGAGAAGTAATATGTAGGACAAGTAATATGTAAGACAAGTAATGTACAGTATAAGACAAGTAATATGTAAGACAAGTTATATGTAAGACAAGTAATATGTAAGACAAGTAATGTGTAAGACAAGTAATGTACAGTATAAGACAAGTAATATGTAAGACAAGTAATGTGTAAGACAAGTAATGTGTAAGACAAGTAATATGTAAGACAAGTAATGTACAGTATAAGACAAGTAATATGTAAGACAAGTAATATGTAAGACAAGTAATATATAAGACAAGTAATGTGTAAGACAAGTAATATGTAAGACAAGTAATGTGTAAGACAAGTAATATGTAAGACAAGTAATATGTAAGAGAAGTAATATATAAGACAAGTAATGTGTAAGACAAGTAATATGTAAGACAAGTAATGTACAGTATAAGACAAGTAATATGTAAGACAAGTAATGTGTAAGACAAGTAATGTGTAAGACAAGTAATGTGTAAGACAAGTAATATGTAAGACAAGTAATATATAAGACAAGTAATGTGTAAGACAAGTAATGTACAGTATAAGACAAGTAATATGTAAGACAAGTAATATATAAGACAAGTAATGTGTAAGACAAGTAATGTACAGTATAAGACAAGTAATATGTAAGACAAGTAATGTGTAAGACAAGTAATGTGTAAGACAAGTAATATGTAGGACAAGTAATATGTAAGACAAGTAATGTACAGTATAAGACAAGTAATATGTAAGACAAGTAACATGTAAGAGAAGTAATATATAAGACAAGTAATGTGTAAGACAAGTAATATGTAAGACAAGTAATATGTAATACAAGTAATGTACAGTATAAGACAAGTAATATGTAAGACAAGTAATGTGTAAGACAAGTAATATGTAAGACAAGTAATATGTAAGAGAAGTAATATATAAGACAAGTAATGTGTAAGACAAGTAATATGTAAGACAAGTAATGTGTAAGACAAGTAATGTACAGTATAAGACAAGTAATATGTAAGACAAGTAATGTGTAAGACAAGTAATGTGTAAGACAAGTAATGTGTAAGACAAGTAATATGTAAGACAAGTAATGTACAGTATAAGACAAGTAATATGTAAGACAAGTAATATATAAGACAAGTAATGTGTAAGACAAGTAATGTACAGTATAAGACAAGTCATATCTAAGACAAGTAATATGTAAGGCAAGTAATGTGTAAGACAAGTAATATGTAAGACAAGTAATATGTAAGACAAGTAATGTACAGTATAAGACAAGTAATATGTAAGACAAGTAATATGTAAGACAAGTAATATGTAAGACAAGTAATGTGTAGGACAAGTAATATGTAAGACAAGTAATATGTAAGACAAGTAATGTACAGTATAAGACAAGTAATATGTAAGACAAGTAATGTACAGTATAAGACAAGTAATATGTAAGACAAGTAATGTACAGTATAAGACAAGTAATCTTTAAGAGAAGTAATATGTAGGACAAGTAATATGTAAGACAAGTAATGTACAGTATAAGACAAGTCATATGTAAGACAAGTAATATGTAAGACAAGATATATATTAGACAAGTAATGTACAGTATAAGACAAGTAATATGTAGGACAAGTAATATGTAAGACAAGTAATGTACAGTATAAGACAAGTAATATGTAAGACAAGTAATATGTAAGACAAATAATGTACAGTATAAGACAAGTAATATGTAAGACAAGTAATATGTAAGACAAGTAATATGTAAGACAAGTAATATGTAAGACAAGTAATGTGTAGGACAAGTAATATGTAAGACAAGTAATATGTAAGACAAGTAATGTACAGTATAAGACAAGTAATCTTTAAGAGAAGTAATATGTAGGACAAGTAATATGTAAGACAAGTAATGTACAGTATAAGACAAGTAATATGTAAGACAAGTTATATGTAAGACAAGTAATATGTAAGACAAGTAATGTGTAAGACAAGTAATGTACAGTATAAGACAAGTAATATGTAAGACAAGTAATGTGTAAGACAAGTAATGTGTAAGACAAGTAATATGTAAGACAAGTAATGTGTAAGACAAGTAATATGTAAGACAAGTAATGTACAGTATAAGACAAGTAATATGTAAGACAAGTAATATGTAAGACAAGTAATATATAAGACAAGTAATGTGTAAGACAAGTAATATGTAAGACAAGTAATGTGTAAGACAAGTAATATGTAAGACAAGTAATATGTAAGAGAAGTAATATATAAGACAAGTAATGTGTAAGACAAGTAATATGTAAGACAAGTAATGTACAGTATAAGACAAGTAATATGTAAGACAAGTAATGTGTAAGACAAGTAATGTGTAAGACAAGTAATGTGTAAGACAAGTAATATGTAAGACAAGTAATGTGTAAGACAAGTAATATGTAAGACAAGTAATGTACAGTATTAGACAAGTAATATGTAAGACAAGTAATATGTAAGACAAGTAATATATAAGACAAGTAATGTGTAAGACAAGTAATGTGTAAGACAAGTAATGTACAGTATAAGACAAGTAATATGTAAGACAAGTAACATGTAAGAGAAGTAATATATAAGACAAGTAATGTGTAAGACAAGTAATATGTAAGACAAGTAATGTACAGTATAAGACAAGTAATATGTAAGACAAGTAATGTGTAAAACAAGTAATATGTAAGACAAGTCATATGTAAGACAAGTAATGTGTAAGACAAGTAATATGTAAGACAAGTCATATGTAAGACAAGTAATATGTAAGACAAGTCATATGTAAGACAAGTAATATGTAAGAGAAGTAATATATAAGACAAGTAATGTGTAAGACAAGTAATATGTAAGACAAGTAATGTGTAAGACAAGTAATGTACAGTATAAGACAAGTAATATGTAAGACAAGTAATGTGTAAAACAAGTAATATGTAAGACAAGTAATATGTAAGACAAGTAATGTGTAAGACAAGTAATGTACAGTATAAGACAAGTAATATGTAAGACAAGTAATATGTAAGAGAAGTAATATATAAGACAAGTAATGTGTAAGACAAGTAATATGTAAGACAAGTAATGTGTAAGACAAGTAATGTACAGTATAAGACAAGTAATATGTAAGACAAGTAATGTGTAAAACAAGTAATATGTAAGACAAGTAACATGTAAGACAAGTCATATGTAAGACAAGTAATGTGTAAGACAAGTAATATGTAAGACAAGTAATATGTAAGACAAGTCATATGTAAGACAAGTAATATGTAGGACAAGTAATGTGTAAAACAAGTAATATGTAAGACAAGTAATATGTAAGACAAGTAATATGTAAGACAAGTAATATGTAAGACAAGTAATGTACAGTATAAGACAAGTAATGTGTAAGGCAAGTAATGCACAGTATAAGACAAGTAATATGTAAGACAAGTAATGTACAGTATAAGACAAGTAATATGTAAGACAAGTAATATGTAAGACAAGTAATATGTAAGACAAGTAATGTACAGTATAAGACAAGTAATGTGTAAGACAAGTAATGTACAGTATAAGACAAGTAATATGTAAGACAAGTAATGTACAGTATAAGACAAGTAATATGTAAGACAAGTAATATGTAAGACAAGTCATATGTAAGACAAGTAATATGTAAAGACAAGTAATGTGTAAGACAAGTAATATGTAAGACAAATAATGTACAGTATAAAACAAGTAATATGTAAGACAAGTAATATGTAAGACAAGTAATATGTAAGACAAGTAATGTGTAAGACAAGTAATGTACAGTATAAGACAAGTCATATCTAAGACAAGTAATATGTAAGGCAAGTAATGTGTAAGACAAGTAATGTACAGTATAAGACAAGTAATATGTAAGACAAGTAACATGTAAGAGAAGTAATATATAAGACAAGTAATGTGTAAGACAAGTAATATGTAAGACAAGTAATATGTAAGACAAGTAATATGTAAGACAAGTAATATGTAAGACAAGTAATGTGTAAGACAAGTAATGTACAGTATAAGACAAGTCATATCTAAGACAAGTAATATGTAAGGCAAGTAATGTGTAAGACAAGTAATATGTAAGACAAGTAATATGTAAGACAAGTAATGTACAGTATAAGACAAGTAATATGTAAGACAAGTAATATGTAAGACAAGTAATATGTAAGACAAGTAATGTACAGTATAAGACAAGTAATATGTAAGACAAGTAATGTACAGTATAAGACAAGTAATATGTAAGACAAGTAATGTACAGTATAAGACAAGTAATCTTTAAGAGAAGTAATATGTAGGACAAGTAATATGTAAGACAAGTAATGTACAGTATAAGACAAGTCATATGTAAGACAAGTAATATGTAAGAAAAGATATATATTAGACAAGTAATGTACAGTATAAGACAAGTAATATGTAAGACAAGTAATATGTAAGACAAATAATGTACAGTATAAGACAAGTAATATGTAAGACAAGTAATATGTAAGACAAATAATATGTAGGACAAGTAATATGTAAGACAAGTAATGTACAGTATAAGCCAAGTAATATGGAAGACAAGTAATATGTAAGACAAGTAATATGTAGAACAAGTAATGTGTAGGACAAGTAATATGTAAGACAAGTAATATGTAAGACAAGTAATGTACAGTATAAGACAAGTAATATGTAAGACAAGTAATGTACAGTATAAGACAAGTAATCTTTAAGAGAAGTAATATGTAGGACAAGTAATATGTAAGACAAGTAATGTACAGTATAAGACAAGTAATATGTAAGACAAGTTATATGTAAGACAAGTAATATGTAAGACAAGTAATGTGTAAGACAAGTAATGTACAGTATAAGACAAGTAATATGTAAGACAAGTAATGTGTAAGACAAGTAATGTGTAAGACAAGTAATATGTAAGACAAGTAATGTGTAAGACAAGTAATATATAAGACAAGTAATGTACAGTATAAGACAAGTAATATGTAAGACAAGTAATATGTAAGACAAGTAATATATAAGACAAGTAATGTGTAAGACAAGTAATATGTAAGACAAGTAATGTGTAAGACAAGTAATATGTAAGACAAGTAATATGTAAGAGAAGTAATATATAAGACAAGTAATGTGTAAGACAAGTAATATGTAAGACAAGTAATGTACAGTATAAGACAAGTAATATGTAAGACAAGTAATGTGTAAGACAAGTAATGTGTAAGACAAGTAATATGTAAGACAAGTAATATATAAGACAAGTAATGTGTAAGACAAGTAATGTACAGTATAAGACAAGTAATATGTAAGACAAGTAATATGTAAGACAAGTAATATATAAGACAAGTAATGTGTAAGACAAGTAATGTGTAAGACAAGTAATATGTAGGACAAGTAATATGTAAGACAAGTAATGTACAGTATAAGACAAGTAATATGTAAGACAAGTAACATGTAAGAGAAGTAATATATAAGACAAGTAATGTGTAAGACAAGTAATATGTAAGACAAGTAATATGTAATACAAGTAATGTGTAAGACAAGTAATGTACAGTATAAGACAAGTCATATCTAAGACAAGTAATATGTAAGGCAAGTAATGTGTAAGACAAGTAATATGTAAGACAAGTAATATGTAAGACAAGTAATGTACAGTATAAGACAAGTAATATGTAAGACAAGTAATATGTAAGACAAGTAATATGTAAGACAAGTAATGTACAGTATAAGACAAGTAATATGTAAGACAAGTAATGTACAGTATAAGACAAGTAATATGTAAGACAAGTAATGTACAGTATAAGACAAGTAATCTTTAAGAGAAGTAATATGTAGGACAAGTAATATGTAAGACAAGTAATGTACAGTATAAGACAAGTCATATGTAAGACAAGTAATATGTAAGAAAAGATATATATTAGACAAGTAATGTACAGTATAAGACAAGTAATATGTAAGACAAGTAATATGTAAGACAAATAATGTACAGTATAAGACAAGTAATATGTAAGACAAGTAATATGTAAGACAAATAATATGTAGGACAAGTAATATGTAAGACAAGTAATGTACAGTATAAGCCAAGTAATATGGAAGACAAGTAATATGTAAGACAAGTAATATGTAGAACAAGTAATGTGTAGGACAAGTAATATGTAAGACAAGTAATATGTAAGACAAGTAATGTACAGTATAAGACAAGTAATATGTAAGACAAGTAATGTACAGTATAAGACAAGTAATCTTTAAGAGAAGTAATATGTAGGACAAGTAATATGTAAGACAAGTAATGTACAGTATAAGACAAGTAATATGTAAGACAAGTTATATGTAAGACAAGTAATATGTAAGACAAGTAATGTGTAAGACAAGTAATGTACAGTATAAGACAAGTAATATGTAAGACAAGTAATGTGTAAGACAAGTAATGTGTAAGACAAGTAATATGTAAGACAAGTAATGTACAGTATAAGACAAGTAATATGTAAGACAAGTAATATGTAAGACAAGTAATATATAAGACAAGTAATGTGTAAGACAAGTAATATGTAAGACAAGTAATGTGTAAGACAAGTAATATGTAAGACAAGTAATATGTAAGAGAAGTAATATATAAGACAAGTAATGTGTAAGACAAGTAATATGTAAGACAAGTAATATGTAAGACAAGTAATATGTAAGACAAGTAATATGTAAGACAAGTAATGTACAGTATAAGACAAGTAATATGTAAGACAAGTAATGTGTAAGACAAGTAATGTGTAAGACAAGTAATGTGTAAGACAAGTAATATGTAAGACAAGTAATATATAAGACAAGTAATGTGTAAGACAAGTAATGTACAGTATAAGACAAGTAATATGTAAGACAAGTAATATATAAGACAAGTAATGTGTAAGACAAGTAATGTACAGTATAAGACAAGTAATATGTAAGACAAGTAATGTGTAAGACAAGTAATGTGTAAGACAAGTAATATGTAGGACAAGTAATATGTAAGACAAGTAATGTACAGTATAAGACAAGTAATATGTAAGACAAGTAACATGTAAGAGAAGTAATATATAAGACAAGTAATGTGTAAGACAAGTAATATGTAAGACAAGTAATATGTAATACAAGTAATGTACAGTATAAGACAAGTAATATGTAAGACAAGTAATGTGTAAGACAAGTAATATGTAAGACAAGTAATATGTAAGAGAAGTAATATATAAGACAAGTAATGTGTAAGACAAGTAATATGTAAGACAAGTAATGTGTAAGACAAGTAATGTACAGTATAAGACAAGTAATATGTAAGACAAGTCATATGTAAGACAAGTAATATGTAAGAGAAGTAATATATAAGACAAGTAATGTGTAAGACAAGTAATATGTAAGACAAGTAATGTGTAAGACAAGTAATGTACAGTATAAGACAAGTAATATGTAAGACAAGTAATGTGTAAAACAAGTAATATGTAAGACAAGTAATGTGTAAGACAAGTAATGTACAGTATAAGACAAGTAATATGTAAGACAAGTAATATGTGAGAGAAGTAATATGTAAGACAAGTAATGTGTAAGACAAGTAATATGTAAGACAAGTAATGTGTAAGACAAGTAATGTACAGTATAAGACAAGTCATATGTAGGACAAGTAATGTGTAAAACAAGTAATATGTAAGACAAGTAATATGTAAGACAAGTAATATGTAAGACAAGTAGTGTTGCTCGCGAATATTCGCAATACGAATTTTATTCGCGAATATCGCATATTCGCAAATTCGCGAATATTCGCGAATATAGCACTATATATTCGTAATTACGAATATTCTTTTTATTTTTTTTTTATTTTTTTCACAGTACACATCACAGTGATCCTCCCTCTCTGCTTCCAGCTTGTGTGGTGTAAAGAAGGCTCTAATACTACTGTGTGAGACTGGTGTGCGAATTTTCGCATATGTGAAAATTTGAATATGTTAATTTTCGCATATGCGATTTTTTGCGTGGTAGGTTTTCGTATATACAAATTTTCGCATATGTTAATTTTCGCATCCGCGAATATTTGCATATGCGAAAATAAACCGCGAATATTCGCGAATATATGACGGATATTCGTCCATATATTCGCGAATTCGAATATGGCCTATGCCGCTCAACACTAAAGACAAGTAATGTGTAAAACAAGTAATGTGTAACTTTACTCAGCTATCAACCTCCGCATCGTCTGTGTCCTTTAAAGCCCTAATATTTTTACTATGGTTTCTCTGGAGTCCAAGAGTCTCAATCTCTCTCATAATTTCTTTGTGACATAACACAGGATTTATTCTGCTTATCTAATTCTATATAAGCAAAACGATAGAACAGCAAGTTGTGAAACGATGAAAGCTTTATTAGAACCAGATAAAACCCGCAATGCAAGCGGTACAGCCAATGTAAAAGCAACAGCAGGAGAAACAGCGTGGACATATTTCGGGTAGGACCCTTCGTCAATGCACACAAATTCTTAGATACAGCCAGGTACCGTCATGTCCGTAAATGTTGGCACCCCTGAAATTTTTCAAGAAAATTAAGTATTTCTCACAGAAAAGGATTGCAGTAACACACATTTTGCTATACACATGTTTATTCCCTTTGTGTGTATTGGAACTAAACCAAAAAAGGAGGAAAAAAAGCAAATTGGACATAATGTCACCAAACTCCAAAAATGGCCTGGACAAAATTATTGGCCCCCTTTCAAAATTGTGGAAAAATAAGATTGTTTCAAGCATACGTTGCTCCTTTAAACTCACATGGGGCAAGTAACATGTGTGGGCAATATAAAAATCACACCTGAAAGCAGATAAAAAGGAGAGAAGTTCACTTAGTCTTTGCATTGTGTGTCTGTGTGTGCCGCACTAAGCATGCACAACAGAAAGTGGAGAAGAGAAAACTGTCTGAGGACTTGAGGACCAGAATTGTGGAAAAATATCACCAATCTCAAGGAAGGTTACAAATCCATCTCCAGAGATCTAGATTTGCCTTTGTCCACAGTGCACAACATTATCAAGAAGATTGCAACCCATGACACTGTAGATAATCTCCCTTGGCGTTGACGGAACACAAAAATTGATGAAAGGTGTCAATGCAGGATAATCCGGATGGCGGATAAGCAGCCCCAAACAAGTTCCAAAGATATTCAAGCGGTCCTGCAGGCTCAGGGAGCATCAGTGTCAGCGTGATCCATCGACATTTAGATTAAATTAAATGCTATGGCAGGAGACTCAGGAGGACCCCAATGCTGAAACAGAGACATAAAAAAGCAAGACTACATCTGGCCAAAATTAACTTGAGTAAGCCAAAATCCTTCTGGGAAGACATCTTGTGGACAGATGAGACCAAGATAGAGCTTTTTTTGGTAAAGCACATCATTCTACTGTTTACCGAAAACTGAATGAGGCCTACAAAGAAAAGAACACAGTACCTACAGTGAAATATGGTGGAGGTCAGTGATGTTTTGGGTTGTTTCGCTGCCTCTCGCACTGGGTGCCTTGAATGCGTACAAGGCATCATGAAATCTGAGGATTACCAATGGATTTTGGGTCGCACTGTACAGCCCAGTGTCAGAAAGCTGGGTTTGCATCTGAGATCTTGGGTCCTCCAGCATGACAATGACCCAAAACATACATCAAAAAGCCCCCAGAAATGGATGACAACAAAGGGTTGGAGAGTTCTGAAGTGGCAGCAATGAATCCAGATCTAAATCCCATTGATCACCTGTGGAGAGATCTTAAAATTGCTGTTGGGAAAAGGCGCCTCCCAATAAGAGAGACCTGGAGCAGTTTGCAAAGGAAGAGTGGTCCAACATTCCGGCTGAGAGGTGTAAGAAGCTTATTGATGGTTATAGAAAGCGACTGATTTCAGTTATTTTTCCAAAGGGTGTGTGACCAAATATTAAGTTAAGGGTGCCAGCACATTTTTGGAGTTTGGTGACATTATGTCCAATTTGCTTTTTTTCCTCCTTTTTTTAGTTTAGTTCCAATACACACAAAGGGAATAAACATGTGTATAGCAAAACATGGATGTGTATAGCAAAACACGGATCTTGGGATAGCATAAATAAGTATTTTTTTATGATTTTAACTATCTCATGATATTCAGTGCTAAAAGTGGTGACAAATGTAACATGTGTCATGTGGGAAAAAACATGTTGCTTTTTAAATTTATTTTTCAAATTGGCAAGTAAAGTGTTTCTGTCTCTGTTTAACACTTTGGAGTTAGCTCTATTGATTAGTTGAGAAGAGTAGCCCCTATGTGCAAGATGTTACCTCACCACAGACGACTCTTTTTTAAAAAGCTCCTCTGAGGATCAGTTACGTTTGGCACATATGAATTCACCCAGAAACTGTATCTGGGGTGGCATGATTCAGCCCTTCGTAAGGAGTTACCGGCACTTGGTTTACGGTAAGTGGAAGTTCAGCAACCAACAGGATGTCCAGAGAGGGAGTTTGAATTGGATGCCAAGAATAGGTAAACCATAGAGTCTACAGATTGTTATTGATGTAATCTACAAATTGCACCGCTCTATTTTCATCAGATGACTAAACATGACAATATCATCCACATATCTTTAAAAATAAACAATATCTTTTTGAAAGGGATTGATATCACAAAAGATATAATATATCTCCCACTAGAAAACAAAAATGTTGGCTATGGATGGTGAGGACTTTGTGCCCATAGACGCTCCCGTTCTTTGGATAAAAAAAAAATCCCCATCAAAAGAAAAAAAAATGTGTGAGAGTAAATACATAAGCGCCTCTAACACAAAAGATTGTAAATTAGTACTGTATGTAGAAAAATTGGACATGATATCTGAAACTGCTTGAATAGAAAGGGTGTGAGGTAGAAAGGAGTACAGAGCTTCAATGTCTAGAGTGAGCCCAGAAAAGGAAGAATCCAAATTGAATTGATCCATAATGTACAAGAGGTGTTGTGAGTGGTACCAAAGGTTTTAGAATCAAATCCACCCAATGACTAAGGCGCTCATTAAGGGAACAGATCCCCGATACTATTGGCCATATCGGAGGTGGAAATCGGCACTTGTGCACCTTGCGCAATGTTTGGAAAATGGGTGTAGTGGGGTTAGACTTAAATTGCTTTTGTGAAATGATACCTTGCTTAATGCCTAAATTGAGTTCCTCCCTCACATCCTCCCTGAATTGAGGTGTAGGTTCTTTGGGTAAGGCACCATAAGTGCCCTGGTCACTTAGCATTAGAGATGAGCGATTTTTTTAAATTTTTTTTATTTAGCCGATTAGCCTATTAAAAATGGCTATTTCTGGCCTACGTAGAGCCTCAATAGGGGTGTAGAACACTTTGCCTTGCTGTAACACGCATAGGGTGTGTCCAGGGTTAGTGAAATAATACTTTTATTCAGTACAACATGCAGATCAGATGCGTTGCTATTAGAATCACTGTTGCAGAATGGCACAATGACAGAGCCTGGAGGTGGCATCAGTATGAGGAGACCATATAGTGGCTGAATGACACAGGGTGGAGGAGTCGGCAGCATGAGGAGAGCATATAGCTGCTGAATGACACAGCCTGGAGATGGCGACAGGCTCAAGGACTGGCCCACCTTCTCTTCCACAAAATTGTGCAGAGCTGGTACTGACTTCTTCACAAAGAAATGGCGGCTTGGGACTCTCCACCTCGGCTCAGCACAAGCCATCAGTTATCTGAAAGGTGCAGAGTCCACCACTTGAAAAGGGAAGGACTGCAGCACCAGCAACTTGGACAGCAGCACATTCAGCTTCTGCGCCGTTAGATGAGTGGGTGCATACTGTTGTCTCTTGGACATGGTTTTGCCAGTGGAATGCTGTTGGAATGACTAACTTGAAGTATGAGGAGCAGGAGCATCTGAAGTGACAGAAGGAGGGTATGACACACAGCTCCCTTCGGCTGAGGTGGTGGAGCTTTGGCTGGCTGAAACAGGGAGCGGCATGGCACTTGGTGATGCAGCAGGCTGGACCACCACATCTCAGCATAAGATACTACTGTGGGGGAGGGAACAGCATAGGACAGAGGCAATGCGAGGACAGGGACTGCTCCCGGGCCATGCCAACTGAGGGTTGTGTCTGAGGAACCCACCAACTGTTGACTAGGGGTGTCAGATGTCATTTGTGATGAAGTGGATGACCATGTTAACCAATCGATGACGGCAGATTTGTTGCTGGTCAAGACAGGACTGCTAGCTGACAAAGGGAGCTCAGGCCTCTCTCTGCGACTCCTTCTGCCACTCAACCCTAGTCTGTTTCGACCTCTGCCTGATGAATTTAGGCATCTGCCACTCCTCTGTGCATGTTCTGTCATTTCTCTGCCTGACATACTTAGTGCATTTATCAGGGGAATACAATACGCTCCAGTACGCTTAAAACAGTATTTGTCTACAACACCAGCAGGTGTGTACATTTGGCTGTCCTTTCACAGTATGTAGGCCCTTAAGACTTTAACAGGAACAACATGGTACACCACATAGATGTACGTACGTGGTATGCACTCATGAGGGGAGGACAATGCGCTCCAGTACTGTTATAACAGTATTTGTCTACAACACCAACAGGTGTTTACTTTTTCCTGGCCTTTCACATTATCTAGGCCCTTAAGACTTTAACAGGAACTAAATGGTACACTAATTAGATTTATGCACAGGTTACACTTTGTAGAGGACAATGTGCTTTTAGTGCTCTGCTCACCCTAACTGGCTGGCTACTATTAGCTTTTCAGTTGTTGTACACACCAGTGCTGCAGCACACAGTCGCTGTGTACTACACCCACAATTGCACTTTCTCTCTCAATCTCACTCCCTTCCCTATCAGTGCTTTTAGGCTGGATTTGGGCTTGAGGTGAATCGCTGCTGTAAAAATGCTTTTCTGTGCAACACACACTGCTGTCTGTCCCTCTCTATCTCTCTGCAATTAAAGGCTGAAGTGACTGGCCACAACATGGCTGCCGATTATATAGGGCTGTGACATCACAGGGGTGGCTGGCTGCTGATGGGCTGCATGCTGCATGTGATTCAAGGTCATCCCACCTACCTTTGTCCCCGCCTTCCCAGGATTCCTTTCTCCTGTCCTCACATGTGAATCCACCATTTTAGATGCCCTGGAGCCTGGATCGCACTAAATAGAGTTTAATGAAGTGATTTGCGCGATCATATCGCGACGATATTAGCATTCGTTGTGAATCAATTTTTTCCTGAAATTCGTAACATATTTGGATTATTCAGATTCCATTCGATCATACCTAATAATAATCTAAAAATCTTTTATAAAAATAAAAAAAATATGTCTGGCAAATGTTGGACGGGGTACAGAACAAAACATCAATGCCAAGACCTCCACCAATAAGAATGTGGATGGCAGTACCAGCACCCAAAATTATTAAAAGAGCTTAGTGGTGAGCTAGCAAAACCGTTAACAGATTTATTTAACCCCCATGTCGGCGATCGCAGAAAATCACATGTCAATTCAGACATGCTATTTTCTGCTATTCCGGGCTGATCGGGTCTCTGGTGACCCAATCACCCGGAAAATAGGAATGATCGGAGCTGTCAGTGACAGCCCCGATCATCCTGAGGGATAGGAGCGAGGTCGCAGTGCTGCAATCTCCTCCTATCCCCTGCCATTAGTCAGAACTGAATTCTGACCAATGGCAGCGCAGGACAGTGGATCGTCATGGCTACCCCCCGTTCTGCCCACCCCTGGATGTAGGGCAGAACGGGGGAAGAAGATGGAGGACGATACCTGGAGGAGAAGATGCGTAGGGACAGCCAATCGTCGCTGGAGACTGCGGAGATCACGGCGCAGGTAGGAAACTGATGGTGGGGGGGGGGGGGGGGTTGGAGGAAGGGGCCAGTAAAGTGATCTTTACTGCTGCCCTTCTAGTGGATGCCAAACTACAACTCCCAGCATGCCCAGACAGCCAAAGGCTGACATCTGTCCCTTCAGATTTTGCAATTTTCATGATACTTTGAAGCCCTCTAATTTTTTCAAAAAGTAGAAATATGCCATTTTAGGATGCCAACATAAAGTGGACATATTGTATTTGTGAATAAAAATAAAATTTATTTGGAATATCCATTTTCCTTACAAGCAGAGAGCTTCAAAGTTAGAAAAATTTCAAATTTCAAAATTTTCAGGACATTTTGGGATTTTCCCCCCAAAAAAGATGCAAGTAACGATGAAAATTTACCACCAAAATAAAGTAGAATATGTCACGAAAAAACAATCTCAGAATCAGGATATGCGGTAAAAGCGTTTTAGAGTTATTAATGCGTAAAGTGACGGTGGTCAGAATTGCGAAAAATGGCTCAGTCCTTAAGGTGAAAAAGGGCTGCGTCCTTAAGGGGTTAAAGAAACATACAAGGGCAATAAAAAGTAAATACCAAGTATCTAATTAGAAACATTTGCTAGGAGGAACTGTAAAGGAGACATATCCACTTTATCATTGAACCCAAGCGGGACCTGTGCATCGAAGTGCAGGATCCAGTAAGTCTCCGCTTATAAAAGTTATGCATCCCTATCATAGCCAGACTTAGGGTTCATTCACACCACGTTTTTGCAATACAGTTCCCGTATCAGGTTTTTGAGGAAAAATGGATTCCTCAAAACCTGACTAAATTGTATCAAAACGTGTGTACAAATTTGAACCCGTATACAGTTAAAAACCGTTTACGGTTTGAAAACTGACATCCGGTTGCATCCGTTTTTTAAGAAAAAAGCGTATACGTTTTTAACTTTTCACTCCATTTTGAATAAAGTTTTACTTGTTTGATTGAAATTCCCCCCAAAAAAACTGTGCAAAGTCAAAAACCGTATGGTGAAAACCGGATGGAACTATATGCACATACAGTTCTGTACGGTTCCCATTGACTCCCATGTTAAAAAAAAAAAAACGTATACGGTTTAATACAGTTTTTCAACTGGACCTAAAACCGTGGTAGACTACGGTTTTGGGGACAGGAAAAAAAACTGACAAAACCGTACAGAATGCAAAACGGACACAACCTGATGCATCTTTTGGCGTACGGTTTTCAATGGAGAGTCAATGCATACGGTTTTCAATAAGGTTCTGTACGGTTTTCACATAGAAAACATATAAGGGAACTATATTGGAAAAACGTGGTGTGAACGCACCCTTAGATTTCCTGATCACTTCAAGACCCACAAATTTTAAACCATGAACATCGCCTCCATTTACTTCTCTAATGTGTCCAATTAATGGTGGGGCCCCATGTCCAGTCTTGATTGAATGTATATGCTCACAAATTCTAATACTCAACTGTCTAATGGTTTTACCTATATAGAATCTGAGACAACTGCAGAGAATAACAAAAACTACATAAGAAGTACGACAGGTGACTAGATCTTTAATTATATAATATACCCCCCCCCCCCCAAGCAGTTGGAACTGGTGGTAATATTATTGTTACACTGAAGACAGCTACCACATTTTTTATTTCCTATAGGAGCAGTTTGAGCCAGTTTTCTTGGTGCTTCTCCTGTTTAACTCTTTGTTCACAGTTGAGTAATTCTCCTAGAGATTTATTCTTACGGTAAGTCACTATAGGTCTCCTAGATGCAACCTCTGCCAACGCAAGGCCACTCTCTAATAGGTTCCAGTAATATTTTATTTTTATTTCTTTCATGCCTGCTTCTCCAACAACAGATCCTCTATATTCTTCTCCTCTGCTTTAATATACACGGCTTAAAAAATAAAGGGAACACCTAAACAACACAATGTAACTCCAAGTCAATGACACTTGTGTGAAATCACACTGTCCACTCAGGAAGCAACGCTGATTGACAATCAATTTCACATGCTGTTGTGCAGATGGAACAGACAACAGATGGAAATTAGCAAGACAATCCCAAAAAAGGAGTGGTTCTACAGGTGGTGACCACAGACCACTTATCAGTTCCTATGCTTCCTGGCTGATGTTTTGGTCACTTTTGAATGCTGGCGGTGCTTTCACTCTAGTGGTAGCATGAGACAGAGTCTACAACCCACACAAGTGGCTCAGGTATTACAGCTCATCCAGGATGGCACATTAATGCGAGCTGTGGCAAGAAGGTTTGCTGTGTCTGTCAGCATAGTGTCCAGAGAATTGAGGTGCTACCAGAACACAGGCCAGTACATCTGGAGATGTGGAGGAGGCCGTAGGAGGGCAACAACCCAGCAGCAGGACCGATGCCTCCGTCTTTGTGCAAGAAGGAGCAGGAGGAGCACTGCCTGAGCCCTGCAAAATGACCTCCAGCAGGCCACAAATGTGCATGTGTCCACTCAAACGGTTAGAAGCAGACTCCATGAAGATGGTATAAGGGCCGACATCCACAGGTGGGGGTTATGCTTACAGCCCAACACCGTGCAGGACGTTTGGCATTTGCCAGAGAACACCAAGATTAGCAAATAGCACTGGTGCCCTGTGCTCTTCACAGATGAAAGCAGGTTCCCACTGAGCTCATGTGACAGATGTGACAGAGTCTGGAGACGCTGTGGAGAATGCTCTGCTGCCTGCAACATCCTCCAGCATGACCGGTTTGGTGGTGGGTCAGTAATGGTGTGGGGTGGCATTTCTTTGGGGGGCCGCACAGCTCTCCATGTGCTTGCCAGAGATAGCCTGACTGCCATTAGGTACCGATATAAGATCCTCAGACCCCTTGTGAGACCATATGCTGGTGTGGTTGGCCCTGGGTTCCTCCTAAAGCAAGATAATGCTAGACCTCATGTAGCTGGACTGTGTCAGCAGTTCCTGCAATATGAAGGCATTGATGCTATCACTGTCCCGCCCGTTCCCCAGACCTGAATCCGATTGAGCACATCTGGGACATCATGTCTCGCTCCATCCACCAATGCCACATTGCACCACAGACTGTCCAGGAGTTGGTGGATGCTTTAGTCCAGGTCTGGGAGGACATCCCTCAGGTGACCTCAGGAGGTCATACTGCCACGTTGAGGCCACACACACTACTGAGCCTCATTGTGACTTGTATTAAGGACATTACATAAAGTTGGATCAGCCTGTAGTGCGGTTTTCCACTTTGATTTTGAGTGTGGCTCCATATCCAGACCTCCATGGGTTAATAAATTTGATTTCCATTGATAATTTTTGTGTAATTTTGTTGTCAGCACATTCAACTATGTAAAGACGAAAGTATTTCATACGATTAGTTAATTAATTCAGATCTAGGATGTGTTATCTTAGTGTTCCTTTTCTTTTTTTGAGCAGTATATATGCTTATTGGACAACATGGTGGGGGTAGTCTCTCCTCATTCAGGATGACAATGCTTTAGCTTGTTCTCGAACCTCACTGTTATTCCTCTTGAGACGGAGAAATTGACTATATGGAATACCGTCTCTTACATGTGCAGGATCAAAACTCCCATAGTGTAATGAGCTTTTTGCAATATTTTTCCTGTATCCTTTAGTCAATAACTGTTCAGTTTCAGCAGATCCAAAAATTCAAGACTTAGCTTACCAAATTGGCTGGTAAACTTCATGTTTATCTGTTTCTCCATATTCAGGTAGGTGATAAACTCATTAACCTGTTAAGGACGCAGGGCGTACCTATATGCCCTGTGCCCTCTCCTCCATTATATCATATCATATCAGGTGGGTCCCAATCACGGTGATATCTGGTATTAACCACCTTGATCGCTGTGTCTAAAATGTAATAAAATGCTTCCTGGCAGCTGAGTTGGGCTGATCGGTCCCGATCAGCTGAGGACTCACGAGGAGCATCCCTACCTTCCTCCTCGGCGTCCGATCGCCGATTGATTGCTCCATGCCTGAGATCCAGGCTGGAGCAATTGAGCGCCGAAAACACTGATCAATGCAATGCTATGGCATAGCATTGATGAATGTATGCAATAAATGTATTGATAGTCCTCTATGAGGATTATAGTCCTCTATGAGGGCTATGACAGTGTAAAAAAAAAGTTAATAAATGTGATTTTTCCCCTTCCCTATTAAAAGTTTGAATCACCCCCCTGGGTGTACAGGCTCTCCGCATCTATCTCAGCAAGGGAATAAGATCCTTGGCACTGGAAATCACCAACAAATCGCAGTGCATTGCCAGTATCATTTAAATATGATGGCATGTCAGGCAACAATGGCCTAAGGGACCAATCCACAAACTTGAACAAATATTGTGTGACGGAATCCCTCCCGGCCACTATAGGGTGGCCGGAAGGGGATGCCACAGACTTGTGGACTTTTGGAAGTAGATACCATTTTGGTCTGGTAAAATGGAGGGGCAAATGGCGTTTAGCCAATTTTGCATCCACTGCTCCTTCTCAAAAAAGTCCTCAATTGATCCAATATCTTGGGAGTAGGATCTCCAATAATGTGTTCATAGATGGTGATATCTTGCAACTGGTGGTGACCTTTGGCTTCATACTTGACAGTGGACCAGACCACTACACTTCCCCTCTTCCGCTCTCAACACAATCAGATCACAATCATGATCACAATCATGACATATTAATTCCACAGCTGGTGTACATGAGGGCACACCCTTCTTTACTTACTGCTTTGGAGAAGAGATTAAATTAGAGGTGGAAAAGTGGAAGTGGAAAGTTTTCCACCTGTGAACCAACTATCCCTCTTGATATTATCACTCTCATTCATCATATTTTCAGTGGCTAGGGGACAAGAAACCTACAGAAGGTGACAGAAATGATGATGATGCGGATCATGACCAACCTTGGCAGTACAAGCTGGGCCCTCAGAAAAGCTGGCAAGGATGGTGAGCTGGGCCCTCAGAAAGCTGCACAGTGACAGGCATATTGCAATTTTTTTTCACCTTTTGAGAAGGCTAAATTAGATGTTTTATAGGGAGAAGCTATGAAGCCAGCTTGCCACGGTTTTCAAGCACCAAACACCTGCCAATCGGGGGACCAGTCTCTGCTCCCTGCTGATTCAGCACTCCACTCCCTCTGCCAGTAGCATCTTCACAATAGAGAACATGGTGACAAAGTTATTACATTCGGTATTCCCCAGTGACAGGAATTGTCCTGAAAGGGATGTGAACCACCACCTGAATAACCAGGTTGAAGCCTACCTCAGCTGTGCATTTCTCTGACAGCCACCTTGAGCCCAGACCCAATGGACTTCTGGGTCACCAGATAAAACTATTGGCCAGAACTTGCCCAGTTTGCCATGGGTGTTCTGTCTTGTCCACCCTCCAGTGTAACATCAGAGGGCATGTTCAGCACAGCTTGCATTTATTAAAATGAATCAGGCACGGATCAGCGGTGGATTTAATCCTCCTGTTCCAGATGTCACTGATTAGACAGTACTACCACCACCCCAGCTGCCTGCTGGATACTACAAATCCCACCAGTCTTCTACCTACTGCTGTCTGCTGGGTACTACTATCCTACCTGTTCACTCCTTTCTGCTGTCCGCTGACTACTACAACTTTCATCAGTCTGCCACCTCCTTTTGTATGTTGGATACTACAATTCCCTCCAGTCTATCACCGCCTGCAGTAGACTTGATATTACAACACCCACCAATCCATCATCTCCTGCTGTATGCTGGCTACTACAACACCCACTAGTCCACCACCTCTTGCTTTACACTGGCTACTACAGGAAAGCACATGAAGAGGCATAACAAGGCCTGGCTACAAGTATCACTAGTTCATCAATGCCTGCTGTCTGGTGGCTACAGCTACCACTACTTCATCACTGCTTACTGTCCACTGGCTACAGTAACCATTAGTCCCTGCTGTGTACATTCATGTGGCCATTCAGAGGGTGGGCCACTCCATGCAGTTATCAGTGTGCAGCACAATGCATGTAGGGCAAAATTTGAAAAAACAAAATTTTTAAACCTCCTGCTGTCCGCTGGCTACCATAAGGCCCTGTAGTCTGGCTTCACTCTTGCTGCTGCTACCCTAAGCCAGGCCTTGAAAAATTTGACAAACCCTGTTTAAAAACAATACTATTTCAAAAACTTTAGTTTTTAAACCTCCTGCTGTCTGCTGGCTACTATCCTCTTACCAGTCTGCTTCCTCCTGCTGTACTCAGCTACTATCAGTCCCTCTAGTTCGACAGCACCCTTGCTGCTGTTACCTTCAGCCAGGCCTCAAAACATTTTTTAAACACTACATTTTTAAACATCTTGCTGTGTGCTGGCAATTCTTACCATTCCCCCTCCTCTTGCTAAACGCTGGCCTCTAGCGTATCTATAGGGGGTAGCAGTTGCGCCTGGGCCCTGTGACTGAAAGGGCCCCAAGGCATCTTTGCTCCATATGAAGACACCAGTACTGTAAACATGGTAGACATGGGGCCTTTTTACAGAATTTGCATTTGGGCCCACAATCTCAAAGTTGTGCCTCTGATGCTGGCTACTACAAGTCCCTATAGTCTGCCATCACCCTTGTGGCTGCTGTAACCATCAGCCAAGCCTTGAAAAATTGGAAAACCCTAATTATGAATTTTCTTGAAGAAATTTTTTTAAACACTGTATGCTTGTAAAACTAGTCTTCCTCCACCTGTTTTACACTGGATACTACAAGCCACCTCCTCCTGCTGAACTCTGCCTACGACTAGTCTCTGTAGTCCGCCATCACCCTTGCTACAGTTGCTGCCTTCAACCAGGCCTTGATAAATTTGAAAAGCCTCATTTTTTTAAAACTCATGCTGTACGTTGGTTAATATCAGACCAACCAATCCAACATCACACTTGCTGCTGCTACTTTCAACTAGGCCTACACATATACAAACCATGATCTCCAAAAAAGGAATAATTTTTTTTTCACCTTTTTATACAAAAACTTATTCTTCAATCAATCCTGTTTCAACTCCCAAAAAGGGATCATTTTTGGAACACTTGGAAAAAGTCACAGTGTCTTCCGATACCTCCTTGTGCATTTTTCACCGGCAGGTATCTACCAACAACCAGGGATGGCTAATTATGCATTATTTAAGTGTTAATAACGCTAAAAAATCCACTTTGGCATTAAGCAAGCTTTTAGTTACCATCGGTCACCGCATGTCGCCTTAGCCTTAGAACAACTTTAATACTACTTGAATACATTCCTTACAATGTTTATGGGGCGTTAGAGTTCTTAGCCAGTGTTATGCACGTTTTTATGGGCCTATTTAATTGCCGGTCGAGAAAAACTAATTTGACCAGAACCGAAAATTTTGCGAAAGTTCGGGGAAGCCGTCAAATCAAACATTTCAACATTTTCTAATTCTAGTTGCTATGTATGGTGCTATTATTAATTTTTTGTGTGGTGGCATAATTTGTTTAATCTGTAATAGTATAATTGGTAATATTGGTTTCAGTATACAGGATTTGAGCAGTAACATTATCATAGAGATATGTATGGTGATAATATTCTTCCTTGTATACTGGTATCATTGGTGATATTGGTCTCAGTATACAGGATTTGAACAGTATGATGGTAATATGCATGGTACTAATATTCCTCCTTTTATACTGGTATTATTGGTAATATTGGTCTCAGTATACAGGATTTGGTCAGTAACAGTCTGATGGTAATATTTTTTGTGATAACCCTAATGAGTCCCTACTGAGTTGATCCAGAGGAAGGCAAAAAACCCTCATACTATAGGTAAAAATTCCTTCCCGACTCCAAATATGGCATCAGAATAAATCCCTGGATCAACCTTCTGTCCCTATAAATCTAATATACATAACCTATAATGTTATTATTCTCCAAAAATGCATCCAGACCCCTTTTAAATTCTTTTACTGAGTTCACCATGAGCACCTCCTCCGGGAGAGAATTCCACAGTCTCACTGCTCTTACAGTAAAGAACCCCCGTCTGTGCTAGTGTAGAAACCTTCTTTCCTCTAGACGTAGAGGATGCCCCTTGTTATATATACAGTCCTGGGTATAAAAAGATCATGGGAGAGATCTCTGTACTGTCCCTGATATATTTATACAGAGTTATTAGGTCTCCCCTAGGCCTTCTTTTTTCTAAACTAAATAACCCTAATTCTGATAATCTTTCTGGGTACTGTAGTCCTCCCATTCCCCGTATTACTCTGGTTGCCCGTCTTTGAACCCTCTCCAGCTCCACTATATCTTTCTTGTACACTGGTGCCCAGGACTGTACACAGTATTCTATGTGTGGTCTGACCAGTACTGTACACAGTATTCCATGTGTGGTCTGACCAGTACTGTACACAGTATTCCATGTGTGGTCTGACCAGTACTGTACACAGTATTCTATGTGTGGTCTGACCAGTACTGAGCACAGTATTCTATGTGTGGTCTGACTAGTGATTTGTACAGCGATAGAATTATTTCCTTGTCGTGGGCATCTATGCCCCTATTGATGCCCCCCATGATTTTATTTGCCTTGGCAGCAGCTGCCCGACACTGGTCACTACAGCTAAATTTACTATTAACTAAGACCCCTAAGTCCTTTTCCACGTCAGTCATCCCAAGTGTTCTCCCATTTAATACATAATCCCAACCCGGATTGTTCTTCCCCATGTGCATTACCTTACATTTATCAGTGTTGAACCTCATCTTGCACTTCTCAGCCCAAACCTCCAACCTATACAGATTAATTTGTAACAGTGCACTGTCCTCTATAGCGTTTATCGCTTTACAGAGTTTAGTCTCATCTGCAAAGATTGCTACTTTACTACTCAACCCCTCTACAAGGTCATTCATAAAAATATTAAATAGAACAGGACCCAACACTGGCCCCTGTGGTCCACACTAGTAACAGTCACCCAATCAGAATAAGTACCATTAATAACCACCCTCTGTTTCCTATAATTGAGCCAGTTACTAACCCACTTGCACACATTCTCCCCCATATTTAATTTAACAATATGCACATCATTCCCTACATTATCCAAATTTCACTAACGTCGTACTATATAATTTGAACATTTCCATGCATGATTAATGATTATATTTCAATTTACATTAACTATATTAATGTTACATTTAAAAAAAAAATATTTGAATTATAATTAGGGAAGAGGCTTATTTACATTCATATTTTTTTAAAATATTTTGTTCTCTTTTTTTTGTCCTTATAGAGATCTATTACATTCAATCTTTCGATGGCACACACTGTTTAATGCTGTGTCATAGGCATAGCATTGATCAGTGTTATTTGTTCTCCACTTATACAGGCTGCCAGGGCTTCTTATGCTCCTGGAGCACTGATTGGATGGCAGCTAGAAGGTTGGGACCCCACAATTACTCCACAGAAGTCCCGATAAGCACCCCCCCCCCATCCCCAGTAATTTCACCTTTTACATCCCACAATCAACTTTGATCTAAAGAATAAATGCCGGGCATTGGATCCTCTTGACTTCCACTTCTCACCATCCATGAAGTGATTAACCCTTTCACAGAGGGTTAAAACATTAGGGCATGAATATATGTCCTGTAGCGTTCTCACATTCATGCCTATGACATAAATAGATATCCTAGAGAGGGAAGGGGTTAAACTGTTTTATTAAATCATATAAGATGCCCTTCCACTTAGAAGATCTAGTTTAGTTTGGCCAAAAGTAAAACAATCAAGGGAGCCCCATGAGAGATCCATACGTGAAGTCTGGATTTATTAACCACAGCAGGTAAGATTTTGGGAACAGGTCAGAGGCAATGAATCCGATCTGTGCCCCATTTGGGAATCCAAAATTAATTCACTATTCTACGCACAAATTAAGTGTTCAAATATTTTTTTATTAATTTTAACAATTCTATACAATCATAAATTCTCCTGTTATATTTTTTCTCTTTCTCTTTTGGTTGAAATTAGTGTACAAAAATATGGGCGAAATCTGAGGACGAACACACAAAATGTAAACACAGGCTAATGCAATAAAACCCCAAAACAACTTTGAAAAATGTTTCTCTATTTAAATTATTTAAAACAAAAACTATTCAATTTGAGAAATAAAATTACAGCTAAAATGTCTTTAACACTTGAATTGATTCTTGCCTCTATATTTTTTTTTCTTCCATCCAAACTATATTTTGCTCAAAAAGAAATGATAGGCAGCTCCAATCTTAACTCCTTCACCTGTGCACCGGCTATTAGGTCCGCCCCCCACCGGAAACAGGTAAAACAAGAACAATTAATGTCCGACATTAAGTTTCATTAACATTTAGCAAGTCTTTATAAAAGATAATACATGAGGTACAGAGCGTAACAACCTACGCATTTCGGTACTATGGCCCTTAGTCATGACTAGTGTTGCGCACGAATGTTCGTAATGCAAATTTTTATCGCAAATATCGTCAATTAACAATTTTGCTAATATTTTTCTTCTTGTTTTTTTTCACATGCAGATTTCTATGCAAATGTTATGCAAATTTGTCATGCAAATTTTGTCATGGAAAAAAAGTGAATGAACATAGCGAATATGCGAATTTCGGGAACATAGCACGAATAATTGTCAATATATATGCAAAATATTGTAAATTTGAATAGGGCCCTTGCTGCTCACTATTCATGACAGAAAAACATTAAAGAAAAAAAAATGATAGGGGATAAGTGTCAGATCGTGGAACCCCCAGCGATCTCCCGCATTGCACCCCTGCTCTCTGGAGGAAAAGAGCTGTGTCAATCACATCATGAAGCTGCTGTGACATACCCCCTCCATGCAGCTCTATGGCAGAGCCGGAGATTGCAGAATGCAGCGCTTCGGCTCTCCCATAGAGCTGCATGGAGGGGCTGTGTCGACCGCAGCTTTGTGCTGTAATCGACACGCCCCATTCAGGAGGTGTGTTATGGTTCACGCCATGTTATATAATGTGTTCTTGTATTAAAGGAGAACGCCTGTTTATAAAAACTTAAGATAGGGGATAAGTGTCAGATCTCGGGGGATCTGACCGTTGGGACCCCCTGCGATCTGACATTTATCCCCTATCCTAAAGAACACATTATATAATATGTGAACCATAACATGTGATGGTAAATTCCAACAAAATTAATAACACAATAAACAACAATCATAACACAAACAAGGGCAACATATTGGTACTCTTTCTTCCACATAGAAAGGGTAGTTCCCTAACATTTTTATCTAGATTCCATATACTGTCATGTATGCTACTGAGAAGTCACTGAGCTGTGTGATCACATGTTACGATTCACACACTATACAATGTGTTCTTGTATTAATGTTTTTATATCATGACTAAGGGTCTAGCTATTCAAAAATCATTGGCTGTTATTCTCTGTTCCACATGTACTTTCTTTAATAAAAACGAACCAATTTTAAACACAACCTAGTGCTGGGCATCACCTGTTCTTGTTATATGTTTTTTTTCCCGTAACACAGAGGATGCTAACAAAAAATTATAACTGAATATTTATTTTTATAATTCTGACGTATTTCTAAATATCCCACATGTGTCCCTAGAGCGCTACATGTCTCACACAGGCCTTGGACATGATGAAGCACGTGTAGATTTCAAAGCCTCCTTTCAGGTAGGATATTTTATCGGCATCATATCAAGTTGAAGAGGCTTTTGGGACGCAAGTTCATGTTTTCATTGGTACTAATCTGGGGTGTGTGTGACTCTCTGATTTTTTTATTCTATTTTTTGTGAGGGGGGGGGGGGGGGGAATTCTATTCTGTGTTTACTTTTCATTAATTTGTTTTTGACCCCAAAAAGA
Organism: Hyla sarda; assembly: GCF_029499605.1. Lineage (NCBI taxonomy): Eukaryota > Metazoa > Chordata > Amphibia > Anura > Hylidae > Hyla > Hyla sarda. Next base: position 8,373,929 of record NC_079192.1, read on the forward strand.
TGCAGGGCATAAACTTATGAGTGTAGAAGCGGCGCTCGCTTCATAGCTTGCATCTCAAAGCAGCCAAGGACCCGCCACTAATGGTGGACATCAGTGATCATGCTGATGCCCACCATTAACCCTTCAGATGCCGTGATCAATAATGACTCATAGAGACTCATTGGAATCGTGGGGGCCCGAAGAGTCAAGATGGAGGTCGGAGGTCTCCTAACCGCCCTCCAGGGCCGCTCTGACAATTTCCTCCTCCGGTCTGCCTTCTGGAAGACCTAAGAAGAAGATCAGTGATATCACTAATTAGACAAAAAAAATGGTCCTTGCTTACCCTGGTAACGTCAGGCTGTTGGTGCTTGGTTGGTCTCTGGCTAACAATGAAAGTATGGAAAACATTATGTGGGTTTGTTTGTTAATTAATAAATTTTTTTATGAAAAGAACTTGTGAGGTTCTCCGTGTTTTCATTTTTAGCCAGATACCAACCAAACAACAACAGCCTGACATTTCCAGGGTGGGCGAGGACTACTTTTATGGGCAATCCCAAGCCCATCAGCCTGGTACCGCATAGGCCAGTGTCACGATGCCGGCTGGCAGGTAGTGGATCCTCTGTGCCAGAGAGGGATTGGCGTGGACCGTGCTAGTGGACCGGTTCTAAGCCACTACTGGTTTTCACCAGAGCCCGCCGCAAAGCGGGATGGTCTTGCTGCGGCGGTAGTGACCAGGTCGTATCCACTAGCAACGGCTCACCTCTCTGGCTGCTGAAGATAGGCGCGGTACAAGGGAGTAGGCAGAAGCAAGGTCGGACGTAGCAGAAGGTCGGGGCAGGCAGCAAGGATCGTAGTCAGGGGCAACGGCAGAAGGTCTGGAACACAGGCTAGGAACACACAAGGAACGCTTTCACTGGCACAATGGCAACAAGATCCGGCAAGGGAGTGCAGGGGAAGTGAGGTGATATAGGGAAGTGCACAGGTGAACAACTAATTGGAACCACTGCGCCAATCAGCGGCGCAGTGGCCCTTTAAATCGCAGAGACCCGGCGCGCGCGCGCCCTAGGGAGCGGGGCCGCGCGCGCCGGGACAGAACAGACGGAGAGCGAGTCAGGTACGGGAGCCGGGGTGCGCATCGCGAGCGGGCGCCACCCGCATCGCGAATCGCATCCCGGCTGGCAGCGGAATCGCAGCGCCCCGGGTCAGAGGATGTGACCGGGGCGCTGCAGCGGGGAGAGTGAAGCGAGCGCTCCGGGGAGGAGCGGGGACCCGGAGCGCTCGGCGTAACAGTACCCCCCCCCTTGGGTCTCCCCCTCTTCTTAGAGCCTGAGAACCTGAGGAGCAGACTTTTGTCTAGGATGTTGTCCTCAGGTTCCCAGGATCTCTCTTCAGGACCACAACCCTCCCAGTCCACCAAAAAAAAAGTTTTCCCTCTGACCTTCTTGGAAGCCAAGATCTCCTTGACAGAGAAGATGTCCGAAGAGCCGGAAACAGGAGTGGGAGGAACAGATTTGGGAGAAAAACGGTTGAGGACGAGTGGTTTGAGAAGAGAGACGTGAAAGGCATTAGGGATACGAAGAGAAGGAGGAAGAAGAAGTTTATAAGAGACAGGATTAATTTGACACAAAATTTTGAAAGGACCAAGATAGCGTGGTCCCAACTTGTAGCTAGGGACACGGAAGCGGACATATTTAGCGGAGAGCCATACCTTGTCTCCAGGGGAAAAAACGGGAGGAGCTCTTCTTTTCTTATCCGCGAACTTCTTCATGCGTGATGAAGCCTGTAAGAGAGAATTTTGGGTCTCTCTCCATATGATGGAAAGGTCACGAGAAATTTCATCCACAGCGGGCAGACCAGAGGGCAAGGGAGTAGGGAGGGGGGGAAGAGGGTGACGGCCGTACACCACGAAAAATGGGGATTTGGAGGAAGATTCAGAGACCCTGAAGTTATACGAGAATTCGGCCCATGGGAGGAGATCTGCCCAGTCATCCTGGCGGGAGGAAACAAAATGTCGCAAATAATCACCCAAGATCTGGTTAATTCTTTCTACTTGTCCATTGGACTGGGGATGATATGCAGAAGAAAAATTTAATTTAATCTTGAGTTGTTTACAGAGAGCCCTCCAGAATTTAGACACGAATTGGACGCCTCTATCCGAGACAATCTGCGTAGGCAACCCGTGAAGACGAAAAATGTGTACAAAAAATTGTTTAGCCAACTGAGGCGCAGAAGGAAGACCAGGAAGAGGGATGAAATGTGCCATTTTGGAGAATCGATCAACGACCACCCAAATAACAGTGTTGCCACGGGAAGGGGGTAAATCAGTAATAAAATCCATACCAATCAGAGACCAAGGCTGTTCGGGGACAGGCAGAGGATGAAGAAAACCAGCGGGCTTCTGGCGAGGAGTCTTATCCCGGGCACAGATAGTGCAGTCTCGCACAAAGTCCACAACATCCGTCTCCAGAGTCGGCCACCAATAGAAGCGGGAGATGAGTTGCACAGATTTCTTGATGCCCGCATGACCTGCGAGATGGGAGGAGTGACCCCATTTGAGGATTCCGAGGCGTTGGCGTGGAGAAACAAAGGTCTTTCCTGGAGGAGTCTGCCTGATGGAGGCAGGAGAAGTGGAGATCAGGCAGTCAGGTGGAATGATGTGTTGCGGAGAGAGTTCAACTTCTGAGGCATCCGAGGAACGAGAGAGAGCATCGGCCCTAATGTTCTTATCGGCAGGACGAAAGTGAATCTCAAAATTAAATCGGGCAAAGAACAGAGACCACCGGGCCTGGCGAGGATTCAGCCGTTGGGCAGACTGGAGGTAGGAGAGGTTCTTGTGGTCGGTGTAGATAATAACAGGAAAACTTGATCCCTCCAGCAGATGCCTCCATTCCTCAAGTGCTAATTTAATGGCTAGAAGCTCTCGATCCCCGATGGAGTAGTTCCTCTCCGCTGGAGAGAAGGTCCTAGAGAAAAAACCACAAGTGACAGCATGCCCGGAGGAATTTTTTTGTAGAAGAACAGCTCCAGCTCCCACTGAGGAGGCATCAACCTCCAATAGGAAGGGTTTGGAAGGGTCAGGTCTGGAGAGGACGGGAGCCGAAGAAAAGGCAGACTTGAGTCGTTTAAAGGCGTCTTCTGCTTGAGGAGGCCAGGACTTGGGATCAGCATTTTTTTTGGTTAAAGCCACGATAGGAGCCACAATGGTAGAAAAATGTGGAATAAATTGCCTGTAATAATTGGCGAACCCCAAAAAGCGTTGGATAGCACGGAGTCCGGAGGGGCGTGGCCAATCTAAGACGGCAGAGAGTTTGTCTGGATCCATCTGTAGTCCCTGGCCAGAGACCAAATATCCTAAAAAAGGAAGAGATTGGCATTCAAACAGACATTTCTCAATTTTGGCATAGAGTTGATTGTCACGAAGTCTCTGAAGAACCATACGGACATGCTGGCGGTGTTCTTCTAGATTGGCAGAAAAAATTAGGATATCGTCCAGATATACAACAACACAGGAGTATAACAGATCACGAAAAATTTCATTGACAAAGTCTTGGAAGACGGCAGGGGCGTTGCACAGGCCAAAGGGCATGACCAGATACTCAAAGTGTCCATCTCTGGTGTTAAATGCCGTTTTCCACTCATCCCCCTCTCTGATGCGGATGAGGTTATAGGCGCCTCTTAAGTCCAATTTAGTAAAGATTTGGGCACCTTGGAGGCGATCAAAGAGTTCAGAGATGAGGGGTAAGGGGTAGCGGTTCTTAACCGTGATTTTATTAAGACCGCGGTAGTCAATGCAAGGACGTAGGGAGCCATCTTTTTTGGACACAAAGAAAAATCCGGCTCCGGCAGGAGAGGAGGATTTACGGATAAAGCCCTTTTTTAGATTCTCCTGGACGTATTCAGACATGGCAAGAGTCTCTGGGGCAGAGAGAGGATAAATTCTGCCCCGGGGTGGAGTAGTGCCCGGGAGGAGGTCGATAGGACAATCATAAGGCCTGTGAGGAGGTAGAGTCTCAGCTTGTTTTTTGCAGAAAACATCCGCGAAGTCCATATAGGCCTTAGGGAGACCGGTTACTGGAGGAACCACAGAGTTACGGCAAGGGTTACTGGGAACCGGTTTTAGACAGTTCTTGGAACAAGAGGACCCCCAACTCTTGATCTCCCCAGTGGACCAATCCAGGGTTGGGGAATGAAGTTGAAGCCAGGGAAGTCCAAGGAGAATTTCCGAGGTGCAATTGGGGAGGACCAAAAGTTCAATCCTCTCGTGATGAGATCCGATGCTCATAAGAAGGGGCTCCGTGCGGAAACGTATGGTACAGTCCAATCTTTCATTATTTACACAATTGATGTAGAGGGGTCTGGCGAGACTGGTCACCGGGATGTTGAACCTGTTGACGAGAGAGGCCAAAATAAAATTTCCTGCAGATCCAGAGTCCAAGAAGGCCACAGTAGAGAAGGAGAAGGCAGAGGCAGACATCCGCACAGGCACAGTAAGACGTGGAGAAGCAGAGTAGACATCAAGGACTGTCTCACTTTTGTGCGGAGTCAGCGTACGTCTTTCCAGGCGGGGAGGACGGATAGGACAATCCCTCAGGAAGTGTTCGGTACTAGCACAGTACAGGCAGAGGTTCTCCATACGGCGTCGTGTCCTCTCTTGAGGTGTCAGACGAGACCGGTCGACCTGCATAGCCTCCACGGCGGGAGGCACAGGAACAGATTGCAGGGGACCAGAGGAGAGAGGAGCCGAGGAGAAGAAACGCCTCGTGCGAACAGAGTCCATATCTTGGCGGAGTTCCTGACGCCTTTCGGAAAAACGCATGTCAATGCGAGTGGCTAGGTGAATAAGTTCATGTAGATTAGCAGGAATTTCTCGTGCGGCCAGAACATCTTTAATGTTGCTGGATAGGCCTTTTTTGAAGGTCGCGCAGAGGGCCTCGTTATTCCAGGACAATTCTGAAGCAAGAGTACGGAATTGTACGGCATACTCGCCAACGGAAGAATTACCCTGGACCAGGTTCAACAGGGCAGTCTCAGCAGAAGAGGCTCGGGCAGGTTCCTCAAAGACACTTCGGATTTCCGAGAAGAAGGAGTGTACAGAGGCAGTGACGGGGTCATTGCGGTCCCAGAGCGGTGTGGCCCATGACAGGGCTTTTCCGGACAGAAGGCTGACTACGAAAGCCACCTTAGACCTTTCAGTGGGAAACAGGTCCGACATCATCTCCAGATGCAGGGAACATTGGGAAAGAAAGCCACGGCAAAACTTAGAGTCCCCATCAAATTTATCCGGCAAGGATAGGCGTAGCCCAGGAGCGGCCACTCGCTGCGGAGGAGGTGCAGGAGCTGGCGGAGGAGATGACTGCTGAAGCTGTGGTAATAACTGTTGTAGCATAACGGTCAGTTGAGACAGCTGTTGGCCTTGTTGCGCTATCTGTTGTGACTGCTGGGCGACCACCGTGGTGAGGTCAGCGACAACTGGCAGAGGAACTTCAGCGGGATCCATGGCCGGATCTACTGTCACGATGCCGGCTGGCAGGTAGTGGATCCTCTGTGCCAGAGAGGGATTGGCGTGGACCGTGCTAGTGGACCGGTTCTAAGCCACTACTGGTTTTCACCAGAGCCCGCCGCAAAGCGGGATGGTCTTGCTGCGGCGGTAGTGACCAGGTCGTATCCACTAGCAACGGCTCACCTCTCTGGCTGCTGAAGATAGGCGCGGTACAAGGGAGTAGGCAGAAGCAAGGTCGGACGTAGCAGAAGGTCGGGGCAGGCAGCAAGGATCGTAGTCAGGGGCAACGGCAGAAGGTCTGGAACACAGGCTAGGAACACACAAGGAACGCTTTCACTGGCACAATGGCAACAAGATCCGGCAAGGGAGTGCAGGGGAAGTGAGGTGATATAGGGAAGTGCACAGGTGAACAACTAATTGGAACCACTGCGCCAATCAGCGGCGCAGTGGCCCTTTAAATCGCAGAGACCCGGCGCGCGCGCGCCCTAGGGAGCGGGGCCGCGCGCGCCGGGACAGAACAGACGGAGAGCGAGTCAGGTACGGGAGCCGGGGTGCGCATCGCGAGCGGGCGCCACCCGCATCGCGAATCGCATCCCGGCTGGCAGCGGAATCGCAGCGCCCCGGGTCAGAGGATGTGACCGGGGCGCTGCAGCGGGGAGAGTGAAGCGAGCGCTCCGGGGAGGAGCGGGGACCCGGAGCGCTCGGCGTAACAGCCAGGAGCAGCATTTTTGATGCTCTGGGCCTGTTGGTATAAACTCTTCTCAGTACCACTGGGGCGGTGGGTATCAGGCTAATAATTGGTGGTTAGCATCACTAATAAAACTCCTTCATTGCTGATAGCTCCTTCACTGATCACTCCAGTACAAGAAAACATATGCCCTATCCAAAGCATAGGGGTTGTTGCGGTTCTAGGGTGATAATCCTGTCTGCAGCTCCACTTATTGTGGAAAATCCCACATACTACACCAATTGTGATTTTAGAATTAGAGTAAGACAAACATTCCCCTTCCCCCACCATGTGCTCTCTTTGTTGGAGTCAAAATGGCACCAACTATATGAAAACGGAAGCAGGAAGTTCAGGCTAAATTTATAGGTCCTAAATATGTTTGTAAAACACCCAGAAACACTGATTAAGTTTTGTACAACTATGAAATAATTGTACAAGGTATTTTGGCAGAAATGTCTTGTACCAGCAGTGTATATCACCAAATTAACTACCACTCGGTAACCAGCAAAGTTAACATTTAATAAAAACATTAATTAGCTAAACCAAAAAAGACATACCGTATTTTTCGCCCTATAGGACGCATCGGCGTAGAAGACTCACCCAATTTATAGGTGCAAAATCTAAATAAAGATTTTGAACCCAATAGTGGTCTTCAACCTGCGGACCTCCAGATGTTGCAAAACTACAACTCCCAGCATGCCCGGACAGCCGTTGGCTGTCCTGGCATGCTGGGAGTTGTAGTTTTGCAACATCTGGAGCTCGGCAGATTGAAGACCACTGCATAGGAGGTAATACTCACGTGTCCCTGCTGCTCCGGACCCGTCACCGCTGCCCTGGATGTCGCTCCATCGCTGTCGCCGTGTCCCCGTCGCTCCGGAACGTCTCTGCTGCCGGCCGGGTATCCTCGCTCTCTGTCGCCGTCATCACATCGTTACGCACGACGACGCACGTACGCGATGACGTGATGACGAGGAAGGAGAGCGCCGGCCATACAGGGGATCCCTGAACGGAGAAGACACCGAGGAGGCAGGTAAGGTCCCTCCCGGTGTCCTGTAAGCACTAACCCGGCTATTCAGTTGGGCTGTTTGGGACCGCCGCGGTGAAATCATGCCGGTCCCGAACAGCCTGACTGAACAGCCGGGTTAGTGTCACTTTCCCTTCAGACGCGGCGGTCAGCTTTGATCGCTGCGTCTGAAGGGTTAATACAGGGAATCACCGCGATCGGTGATGTCCTGTATTAGCCGCGGGTCCCGGCCATTGATGGCTACAGGGACCGCCGTGATAGGTGTGTGTATTTGCCGTATAAGAAGCACCAACTTTTCCCCCCCAGTTTTGGGGAAGAAAAAGTGCGTCTTATACGGCGAAAAATACGGTACAAACAAGCATTAATACAACAGTACATACTCTATGTTTAGCAAACTAGCAGGAATCTACGCAAGTGATACATGAATATTTAGTGGAGAAATGATACAATCAATATACTTATCCATTCCAGGCTAAAGGAGCAGGAGAGGCCCCTCTCTCAACGAAAGTCCCAAGCAAAAGAGGCAGAGGGCCATGTGGTTTCCTGTGAAATTCCATAATGCCCCACCCTTTTGGCCTACTCTCATCACATAACCTGGAAAAACAGGTTATTCAGCCCCGCCCACTGTGGCTGTGGTGGAACCAAGCTAAGACCGTGGGGGCAAGGAAATGTATAATACATGGTAAACAATGGATGTAAAAACATATAATTTCAGTGTCCATAACAGGTACATTTTAGATCGCGGGGGGGCATGACCACTGGGACAATCCAAATTCTCCTGCACGGCACCCCAACAGTTCCAAGGAAGGGAGAGTGTCGATCTCAGTAAGAAACAGCGGCCGACACGTCCCCTCCATGTATCTCTATGGGAGATCTGGAGATACCAGACCGCTATATGTCTCTCTCCCATAAAGATACATAGTTACATAGTTACATAGTTACATGTAACTATGTAACTATGTATCTTCATGGGAGAGAGACATATAGCGGTCTGGTATCTCCAGATCTCCCATAGAGATACATGGAGGGGACGTGTCGGCCACTGCTTCATTCAGGGATCAACATGTCCCCTTTCCTGGGACTGCTGCGGTGTCATGCAGAACATCACAGGGGATCTAAAGCGTATCCCCTATGCTTTGGATCGGGAAAAAGTTTTCCTGCACTGGAGTTCTCCTTTAACTGACTCTAAAGCATGAAGCGCAAACCCAACCTGCCATTGTTCAAAAGTTCAGCCAGCCAAGAACCCTCCAAAGTTTTGATCGAATTTGGTTTTTGGGGGCTCAGCTTGCTCAACCTTATTTACTAGATTTACATTATAAAAACAATTGTTTTTTTTTTTTGCATTACCATTTCTGAGTGCAGTTTTTTTCTCCATAGACACATATATGTGAGGACTTTTTTGTGGGAGAAGTTAACGTTTTTAGGGGAACTATTTTTGGGTTTATGATATTATTTTTTATTTATTGATTAGATGTTTTTTTAATATAATCATTTTTCACATTTTATGTTTTTTTTTCCATATTTGTATTTACATTTATTTTGCTTTTCTCTGCAATATATTGATTGCAAATATAATACAAGCACTTACATTGATGTGATCTAAGGTGATACAAGGTGCCCAACTCCAAGTGCAGTTGTGCACCTAAGTTGGAGTGGAGGACCTGCACCTATGGATCACAATGTGGTTTCACAACTGTGGTAAATGTAAACAATGACATTAGCTAACCCTCAAAACTGATGTAAAATTGAGACATTAGCCAGTATATCCTTATATGAAGGGCACACTTGAGCCCGCACACCAACGCCAAGGTCTCTCAAATGATGTGGGTCCTATCAACTAACCTACCTGGCCAGATAAATAAAACCAGGAACCAATATTACGGCAGCCATAGGCCTGACTTGCAGATTGCTCCTCAGTCACCTCCAGTGTGAGTCTAAGCACACATACAATGGTAGGGGGGAGACAAGCTACAAGCCCCACCCTGGTTGGTTCATTTATAGCAGGCCTCACAGGTGAAACCCTAATGCTACCCAGCAAGATAAAATGGTGCATTAGTATAAGCCTTAAGCAAAGACATAACGGCTTATATTTGCATGAACATCGTTATAGCAGGAAAACTCAACCCCAAGTGCAGTTGTGCACCTTTGCTGGGGCGGAGGTCCTGCACTTGTAAACCGTTGCTAAGGGCGATCAACAGCAAAAATTGCATACAATGGAGGATGCCTGCAAATGGTCACAAGTACCACAATGGCATCCTGACACCAGATAAATGTGTATGTGGATGCGTTAAACATGACTGACTTTAAACAAACACTTACATTGATGTGATCTAAAGTGATACAAAGTACTCAACTCCAAGTGCAGTTGTGCACCTAAGTTGGAGTGGAGGACCTGCACCTATGGATCACAATGTGGTTTCACAACTGTGGTTTAATATAGTTGTACAAGGTTTAATATAGTGCAATACACATCTGTACTGCACTGTATTATGCCTATGCTTATCAGAGTTACACTGACAGACATGTCATAGCGGATCAAGTCCTGCCCCAAACAACACCTGATCAACTTCCATATCCATGACAATAGAGACAATTGTCAGGCCACCAGGTGCCATAGCTATTATTGGCGCCTCACGATTGCTTTGTGAGGTGCCAAGGGGAATCAGAGGGAGCTACTTCTATACAATCAACTGTTAGGATTGAAATGCAACTGCTGGGACCCACACTTTCTCCTAAACACCGCCCAGGATATTCTCATACAAAGAGCGGGTTGACAGACCTCTCCATGAATAGCAAAAGAGATACATGAGCACTGTACTTGTGTATCTCCGGTGATTCCATAAAGATGCATGGAGGGTGGGTGTCCACTCTACTCCATGCACAATGAGAACCAGGGAGCAGTTCATGAAACATTAAATTGCAGGGGTCCCAGTGCTCAGACCCCTCACAATACGACATTCTTCCCCTATCCTGTGAAAAGAGCATACATTTTAAAACTCTGGCATACCCCTTACATTTACATATGCAGTACCTCAGTATGAATCAACAGTACACAAATACAATTTCCTTTTGACCTGAGATCTCAGCTTGTGGTTTTTAACATTTTTACATTTTGTTAAACAAACCCACTTTGTCTTTATATATCTTGCAGAATCTGAAGCCAAATCACTAGAGATAGGGAATTACTTGAGATTTTATTTCTATACAGATTCCTCAATGTGGCCAATACCTCTAAATAAATTATATAGTTACCAGGATACAAGGAGGAAATATTATCACCATACATATTACCACCACACTGTTATTGACCAAATCCTGTATACTGACCAATATTACCAATCACACCAGTATACAAGGAGGAATGTTGTCATGATACATATTACCATCATACTTTTACTGACCAAATCCTGTATACCGAGACCAATATTACCAATAATGCCAGTACACAAGGAGGAATATTATTACCATACATATTACCATCATACTGTTACTGACCAAATCCTTTATACTGAGACCAATATTACCAATAATGCCAGTATACAAGGAGGAATATTATTACCATACATATTACCATCATACTGTTACTGACCAAATCCTGTATACTGACCAATATTACCAATCACACCAGTATACAAGGAGGAATGTTGTCATGATACATATTACCATCATACTTTTACTGACCAAATCCTGTATACCGAGACCAATATTACCAATAATGCCAGTACACAAGGAGGAATATTATTACCATACATATTAACATCATACTGTTACTAAACAAATCCTGTATACTGAGACCAATATTGCTAATAATGCCAGTATAGAAGGAAGAATATTAACACTGTTCATATTATCATACTGTTATATCTAGTCACCATTATTTTGCAAAGAAAGCCGCCCCCACTTTGCACAATCATGTGGCGGAGAGGGTAGGCCACACCATGAACTTGTCTGTGTGCAGAACAGGGCATGCCATGGTTGATAAGTGGAGTGGTAGCTACGGCCAGGGACAACACATGTCTTTTAAGGCCCACTGGGTCAACATCTTGCAGAACGAGGCTCCAATCCAACAAGCAATACCAGAAAAATACCCCAATGGGTAAATGATCCCACGCTACTTACAAGAGCATAACAAAAAAGAAAAAATGCGTTTTAGAGATCAAGCAATACTTTATTGAATACATAAATTATATTAAAAACCCATAAAAGGGATTGGAAAAGATAAAACAGACAATAATGACAATGATTATTGTCTGTTGTATCTTTTCCAATCCTTTTTACGGGTTTTTTATGTAATTTATGTATTCAATAAAGTAATGTTTGATCTCTAAAATGCATTCTTCCTTTTTTGTTATGCTCCAATCCAACAAGGCCAGGAAATTGTAATACAACCTCCACTGTTGCACCAAACAGGTTCAACTGCTTAACGCCCCCCCCCCCGCCTATCCTTCTCCTCCTCCACAGACATCGTGCATCCCATGGGGAAGAGAATAGCTTATTCTCCTCCTCCCCCACCCTCCTTTAATTGCTGCAAAATCAAGTTATGCCATGCATTGTTACTCCTGTTGAGCCTGGGCGAGAAAAGCCACATGGGCAAAAAAATTTTTACTCTCTTGCTTCAATCTTAGTGTGTTTCCCCAGCCAGGCCTTGGCCGCCTGGCTGGGGCAAAATCCAAATTAATTGCAGTTGCTTTTACAACCACCGTGGGGCCAGTCAGGGATGCTGGACAAATTTAAATAGAGGTTTTTTTTTTTTTTTTAAACCTTCTACTTCCAGCCAGGCCTGGGCCACCTGGCTGGGGCAAAATGGAAATTTATTTTAAACGTTTCTCAACCTGCCGCTGTATGCAGGATAATAAAACTTCCTCCAGTAAACCACTGTGACCTGCTGAATGTTGATCTTGCAACCTCCCTTCTTGCCTCTCTCCAGTCAGCCAGGCCCAGGTCATCTGGCTGGCTAATTTGAATTCATTTTATATGGTTTTTCAACCTGCTTGCTGTACAAAGGATACTAAACCACCTCCTGTAAACCACTGTGACATGCTGAAGGTTGCTATTGCATGCTTCTATGACTTCCTCCAGTAAACCTCAGTGACATGCTGAAGGCTGCTATTGCAACCTCCCTCCCTCCAGCCAGCCAGGCCTGGTCACCTGGCTGGCAAAATTCAAATTCATTTTAAAGGTTTTTCAACCTGCATCTTTACACAGACTACTACACTTCCTCCAGTAAGCTACTATGACATGTCCAGCTGGTAGTTTCAGCCAGGTCTGCACATACACAACCCAGGCATGTCAGCATCACCAGTCCAGGAACCATATAATTGAATTTTAATTTCAAAATAAAAAAAAAATAATTGAAACATTTTCAAATTTAATTTAAAAACCACCAACTGCCTGGTACTACCAATCCACCATCTCCTGCTGTACGCTATTGACATAAGTCCGCCATCTCATGCTGTACCCTAGTGACATCATTCAGCCACCACCTGCTGTATGCTAGTAACACCAATCCACCATCACCCTACTTCCAGCCATACCTACACGTACACAACCCATCATCCACAAAAAAGAGATCATTTTTGCCACGCTTGAAAAAAACCACTGCGTCTTCCCATGCCTCTGTGTGCATATTTACACCGGTAGGCATCTACTGACAGCAAGGCATACTTTATGCTGCTTTATTTTGGTGTGAATAAGCCTTAAAATGGGCGAGCTGTAATAGTTACCATGGTTTTCCGCATGTTGCCATAACTGAGCTTTTAAAACAATTTAAAACTACCTGAATACATACAGGGGGTTAGAGTTGTGAGACAGTGTTATAAACATGTTTAGAGGTTTATTTTATTGCCAGTTCGAGTCGAACCAAGGCGAACCAAACTTAGGATTTCTGAAAAGTTTGACAAGTCGGGCGAACCAAACTTTTCAAACGTTTGCTCAACTCTAGTGATAATATTCCTCTTTGTATACTGGTATTATTGGTAATATGGTCTGGTATGTAGGATTTAGTCAGTAACAGTATGTTGGTAATATGTATGGTAATAATATTCCTACTTTTATATTGGTATTATTTGTCAGTATACAGGATTTGGTCAGTAACAGTATGATGGTAACAAGTAGGGTGATTTTGTAAACTGGTATTATTATTGCATTAGTCGCAGTATACAGAATTTGCTGCTACCTATGTGTTTGAGGGGACTAAGGTGAGATACTAGTTTATAAACTACTTAAATTTTATTTCACTAAAGCTGAAGATTATATTCAACTAAAGTACAATTAAAACAAAATTTACCGGCAAAACTAACACTGTGACCATACCCTGATGTCTTTAAAAGAATGTTATTTATTTCTGGACATAATACGAGATATTTCATCAGAATTGAAAGATTAATTAGAATTTAATCATAGATTCATCAGGGAACATTATTTCTAATTGTAAGATTCATAAATATAAATTATTGGAATAAATCAATACACAATGCAGAACTTCGCTCCTGGGAAATCTCCATTATATCAATACAAAACAAACATCTCATCTATAAAAGGAACAGAGACCAATGTCGGGTGTCACCATCTCACTGAAGAGCAGAATATTCCTTACCCCCGTGTGACAGAAGAAATAGAATACTTACCAAAATCTACTGAAAAGATTAGAGTTTCTCTTGTAAGTACGATTCATTTACATCTTAAAGCTGTGTTCACACATCACAAAATCAATCAAAAAATATGTCCATAAAATAGGAATAAAATATGTCTGTAGGGAAGAGGCTTATTTACTTTCATCATTTAAAAAACAAAATTGTTCACTATTTTTTGTCCCTATAGAGGTCTACTACATGCACTCTTTTAATGGCACACATTGTTTAACCCCTTAAGGACTCAGCCCATTTGGACCTTAAGGACAATTTTATTTTTATGTTTTTGTTTTTTCCTCCTCGGCTTCAAAAATCATAACTCTTTTATATTTTCATCCAACGACTAGTATGGGGGCTTGTTTTTTGCGTGACCAGTTGTCCTTTGTAATACCATCACTCACTTTACCATAAAATGTATGGAGCAACCAAAAAAATACTATTTGTGTGGGGAAATTAAAAAGAAAACCGCAATTTTGCTTATTTTGGAAGGTTTAGTTTTCACGCCGTACAATTTATGGTAAAAATTAAATTGTATTATTTATTCTTTGGGTCAATATGATTAACATGATAACCATGATAACATACTTTTCTATTACAGTTGCGCTTAAAAAAAAATCGCAAACTGTTTAACCAAATTAGTACGTTTAACCCCTTAACTGGGGTTTTTTCCGTTTTTGCATTTTTGTTTTTTGCTCCTTGTCTTTAAAAAATCATTACTCTTTAAATTTTGCACCTAAAAATCCATATGATGGCTTATTTTTTGCGACACCAATTCTACTTTGTAATGACGTCAGTCATTGTGCCCAAAAATCTACGCTGAAATGGAAAAAAAATCATTGTGAGACAAAGTTGAAAAAAAAACGCAGTTTTGTAACTTTTGGGGGCTTTCGTTTCTACGTAATACATTTTTCGGTAAAAATGACACCTGATATTTATTCTGTAGGTCCATACGGTTAAAATGATACCCTAATTATATAGGTTTGATTTTGTCGTACTTCTGGAAAAAATCATAACTTCATGCAGGAAAATTAATACGTTTAAAATTGTCATTTCTGACCCCTATAACTTTTTTTATTTTTCCGTGTATGAGGTGGTATGAGTGCTCATTTTTTGTGCCGTGATCTGAAGTTTTTAACGGTACCATTTTTGCATTGATAGGACTTATTAATCGCTTTTTATTGGAAGTTTATTGGATTTTTTTGCGCGCACGCAATTGACCGTGCGGTTTAATTAACGATATATTTTTATAATTCGGACATTTCCGCACGCGGCAATACCATATATGTTTATTTTTATTTTTATTTACACTGTGTTTTTTTATGGGAAAAGGGGGGTGATTCAAACTTTCAATAGGGAAGGGGTTAAGTAGTATTTATTCACTTTTTTTTCACTTTTTTTTTGCAGTGTTATAGCTCCCATAGGGACCTATAACACTGCACACACTGATCTTTATCATTGATCATTGGTTTCTCATAAGAAACCAGTGATCGATGATTCTGCCTGGATCTCAGGCACTGAGCAGTCATTCGGCGATCGGACAGCGAGGAGGCAGGTAGGAACCCTCCCGCTGTCCTGTAAGCTGTTCGGGATGCCGCAATTTCACCGTGGCTATCCCAAACAGCCCACTGAGCTAATCGGCAAGGTTTCAGTTTCACTTTAGACGCGGCGTTCAACTTTGAATGCCGCGTCTAAAGGGTTAATAGCACGCGGCATTGATCGCTGGGTTAATAGCACGCGGCATTGTCCCGGGCCGTGGCCCTGCATCATAGATCGGAAGCGGACACATGACGTTCCAGTACGTCATGTGTCCTTCAGGGGTTAAAATCCCCCTATTTTGAAGACCTATAACTTTTTCATTTTTCCGTATAAGCGGCGTTATGAGGGCCCATTTTTTGCACCGTGATCTGTCATTTTTATTGATACCATATTTGCTTATATAAAACCTTCAATGCTGGGGGGCGTGGCTTTCTGGACCAGGGATGAGTCGCAGTCTGTGAGAGCTCCTGCAGGGCGGCTAGTTAAAAGGCATCTAACACGCACATGAGAGGAAAACATAA